>NC_056745.1:252729502-252827002 GCF_019279795.1 Protopterus annectens | reverse complement strand
ATGAGTAAATCATGCATCATTGTTGGGGGGCACTATACATCTGAGATACACTGCATCACATGCCTTAAAGACACTTAACAAACATAAGAAAGGTGATATGGGTTGAGAAGGAATGTGAAGTACCATGGATTCTGGATATTGTACCATAAAGACAATGAAAATGATTCCAATCCAGTACCATCCCACTCGAAACAGGTTATTAGTCATCTGCACCATCAGCAGATAGCAGGAAGTGTTTGTTAAAAAAATATGTACAGTAAAGGGGGGGGGGCCTGCACACTTAATATAGTAACCATCAATGTCCACTAAACCTTAATTAAATACATTTTACATAAGAAGTATGAAATTCTAATGTCTACCATGATTCAAGGAGTGTAGCAATCCATACATTGCAAAGATAATAGCCAGTGTGGTTATCTGTGTAGAGAGAACTTCAGTGCAAAACCGAGAGGAGCACTAGACAACACTAAGAGAATATTTATACTACTAGTGAGACTCAGTTAAAATGTTAATAGAGCAACAGCTCTACCATCAGCATGCATGTTCTGAAAACAAAGGGGAATTAAACTCTAATCTCTGCTGTTATTTACTGACTGTAAGGATCATGCACATGTTTGTAGGACAGAGAATCGGGGGGGGGGGGTGCTGAGCCAATGTGATGCATGTGTCTGTGAGTACTTGCCTGGGAGGTCAAGGAAAGGAGTCATGAGGAGTTGATTAGTCAGGTATGTGTGTTAACTGCAGCAGGAAAGTGCTGATTAGCACAAGAAGTAGCTAAGAGTGATTCAGAGACATGCATATTATCTTATAATGAGGACTTCCTTCATTGTGGCTGATGTACTTGTGAATCACATGCTGCTATATCATGTACATGTCCCTTTTCTACTGCAGATGATTACCTCTAGCACTGGGGTTCAGTCTGAACCCCCAAAGATGTCTGTCTAGTCTGCCCTTCAATGCATCTACCTTTTTTCTGCAATCCATTATATGTAAATTGTGACTTTTGACTTTGTTTCTAACTCCCATTCCAGTATATCATTTCAAGCATGTACCACCGACTTCATCAAAAATACTTCCACATGTCTAAGCAGTTTTAGGATGTGACCCTACACTTCCCCCATGAAATGGTACTACAGTACCAAGCCACAAATTGTCTAGCACTTTCCCACTTTAGAGACCCATTAACAAGCTCTATTAGTGGGCCTCATATCACTCCTGTAACCTTCTTAAGTAATCTAACGAGAATGTCATCTATTCTGGCCATATTACCTACCTGAAATCACAACATTTATTTTTCTCTTCTTTCCACCTCAATAATAAGGCCTATCTTGTCTTCCCAGAGTTAATCTTCTATATCTGCCATTCTAGAACCTAAATTTAATTTTCACTAGAAAAAATCAGAAATAAAAAAAAATAATAATTAGACCTTGGGTCTATATTAAATCAGCGAACGCTTAAAATAGTGAACGGTGATTTATCAATCCTTTAATAGCGAAAGCTGACAATCCCGAAGACACAGAACAACGATTTTTTTCCCAGAGAAAAAAAGTTGCTGGGCCATTTTTGGGACATTGCCATTTTATATTTAAGTGTGGAGGGGTGTTTTGAACTTTTTTTTTTTTTTGTGGAACAGCGATTTGTTTCCCCTGGGGAAAAAAAATCGCTGCTCCCAGTCTTTGAGATTGTCAGCTTTTGCTCTTAAAGGGTCGATAAATCAGCATTCACTAGTTTAAGCATTTGCTGATTTAACATCAACCCTTAGACCTCTACATATCCCTTTTCTATGGCAATTTTCTTCCTTCAGTAACCAGTTTAACCAGCTCTGTGATACTTTTTTCCTTCTCAACTATATATCTGCAATATATTTCTACCTACTTTTTACATTCCCTACAAGATCCTTCATTAGCTAAACTTGCCAAGTCTATTCTACCTAGTTCCTTTCTTCTAGTCCAATAAAATTAATTTTCTGCAATTCCTTGTCTCTTCCTTTCAATACTACATGGTTTCTCTTTCTTCCTTACTGCCTCTTTGACTAAACTACTAACTAGATAAGCCAGCCTTTCTCATTTTATTTATAGTTCCTGCTCCTTCCTCTACTCCAGGCACTGTGTCCTTCCTAATCTTCTATCATACGTTATCGGCCCCATTGTCATTATTCCTTGCTCATTACTTCTCCAAGAATATTATGATTTGTTTTTTGGACGTCCCACTCAAGTGTCTCTGTCTCCTTATTTACTCCACTTTTAAATCTCATTGTTACTTGATCATTATTTGTCAGTTATGTTTTCTGTTCCATCATCCACACATCAGACCTACACAGCACCATATCTAAAAATCCTACTAGTCCGTGTGCATATCTGAAATAGTTGGGACGACCCCCGCCATCAATGATCAATTAATTCTTTGTCACATCCCATGCTTGAACCTAGAACACTACAGTCAGACTTTAGCATATTCAAAACCCCCGTTGTTACAATTATCTCCCACCCTTTATACCTTTCTATCCCACAAGCCAATAGTTGTATTACAAGGTTTACAAGCTGAGTCAGTTCTACAATCATATGCAGTTTAACTGATAAAGTACTGATCTGACCACTCTTCTACTCTTAACCTCAGATTTACTCTACACTTTCAACTTTCGTGCATTTTTCCCACCTTAATATATTTCTTGCGTTGACTGGCACTCCAACCCTGTGACCTGCAAACTTTGTCCTTTCTAGATATTTTGGAAAACATTCAGAATGTTGAACATTCTGGGTGTTGAATGCAATAAAGTTGACACTGGAACATCAAAATATGGGGGATTGACAGAACACACAAAATAAATACAGGCAGTGCCTCAAGGACAAAACTCCCGATGTAAATACTCCATATAAAAACAGCCTCAAGGTTATGCTGCTAAATGCTAGGAGTCTTAACACTGTACTCACTGGAAGCAGTCCTCACCTTGGAAAATGCAGACATTTGTACAGTCACAGAGATCTGGTTCAAGGCTGTGGAGAGCACCCCAAGCCATACTGTGTTACACCTCCTTCCACATGTTCAGACCGGAAACTGAAGGTGTGAAAACTAAAGGAGGTGGTGTTCAGTATGCATTACAGATAAATACACCTCCAGATTGTTTGAACAGTATGATTCCCTGGAGATATTTCAGATGCATTTAACTGTTGGTAGGAGACCTATGAAAATTAATGTCAGCTACAGGACCCCCTCCATGAATCAGGACACCCACTCTGATTATTTGGATCTACTTGAGTCTATCGAGATACATAGTTATCTCCAATGACCTGGACCAGCTGGTTGACATCCCCACAAGGGGTGTCAACATCCTGGATCTGGCGCTTACTAATATGGGGGACCACTGTAGCACCCCCACTATGAGGTTTTCCCTGGTGAGATCTGACCACAGATCTGTCTCATTTGAAGTAACTATCAAACCTGCCCCCCCCCCCCTCCCAGCAGCAGCAACTTAACTAAAAAAACTTCTCCAAAGCAGATTATAACCTCTTACAGGTGGTATAAATAGCTTCACTGCACCTCCCTCCTAATGGAATTGGCAACTATGCCAAGTTCTTCACCAATGCTTTATACAAACACATGTATAACTGCATTGACTAGGCTGTACCTGATAGTACCAAAACAAGCTCCTCAAGGAAGAGCAAATCTGCCTGGTAGACAACTATCATTAACAGGCTTAACAAGAAGAGGAACAAATTGCTATCTTAGGTTCATAGGTTCATAGGTTTATACTAGGCTATCTGCCCTAAGGCATTTATAAGCCTAGCCCAAATTTTTGTGGCTTACGCCACCCCTTATATGAAAAAATACTGTGCCCATTAGTTTGTTGTGCCTCTGTCCAGCAGTGACACAGAGATGATTCCCGGGGTAAACCTACGATCTCCCATCCACAGGTCTAGATTTCTCTTGAACAGAGTCAGCGAGGTGCTCTGCCTCACATGGACCGGGATTTTATTCCACAGCATAGGGAGTCTCTGAGTGATAAATCTATCCCTCCAGCACGTCCTATTTATATCCGTGCTAAGGTTTAAGTCGCTTGCTCTAGTGGTTTTGGTGGATTTGGATTTTTTGAGGTGGAGCATGTCTATTAATTCCGGGTTGGACATGACCTTGTATGTCAGGCACATGTCACCTCTGAGCAGACGGTATGCGACTGAATAGAGCTGGAGTTTCTTCAATCTGGCAGCATATGACAGATTTTGGAGTCTCTTTATCCTTTTGGTGAGGAACTTTTGGGGTCTCTCCAATTGCTGCAGATGTCGGGTGAGATACATCCCGAATGGGGCATTGTACTCGATCATTGGTCTGATAAGTGAAGAGTACAGGGGAACAATGACCTCACTAGATCTGGATGTGAATCCCTTCATGATCAGGTGGGCAATGTAGAAGGTCTTTCTAACCACTTTAGCAATTTGAGTGTCAAAAGAAAGGCCACTGTCAACCTGGGTCCCCAGGTCCCTGATAACCCCTTCTGTGCTTAGTGGATTGCCACCTATATGGTAGCTTGGGGTTACCTTGTTTTTCCCGAAGGGTATGACTATACATTTTTGGCGTTTAACTTCAGGCCATGGCTCTGGCACCAGCTATCTGTTTCCGTGAGTCCCTTCTGAAGGATATCCGTGTCCGATGCACTTTCCACTATGGCCCAGTTTGCAGTCGTCTGCAAACTTTGTCATCTAAAGTCCTCCCATGTTGGCGTGTACTTCTGAGAAGTAGATGCCAAACAATAGGGGCCAAGGACCGAGCCCTGTGGGACACCACTTGTGACCGGCTTGGAGTCTGACACAGCGCCAGCAACTCTAACCCTGTGGGTTCTGTCCTTAAGCCAGTTTGCAACCCATCTTATGACATATGGGTTTACATTTAAGCTGGTAAGTTTTTCTACAATACCCGAGTGGGGTATTGTGTCGAAAGCCTTTGCAAGGTCAAGGTAGGCTGTATGGACTGCCTTTCCCTCATCAATGGCCTTGGTGACTGTTTCAAAGAAGTCGACCAAGTTCAAAAGGCATGATCTTCCCTTGACAAAGCCAAACTGGGTCGGGTCCAATGTCTGCAAGTCCCCTATATCTTTGTTTATGAGCTCCATTATGATCCTCTCCATAGCTTTGCAGACTAGACTTGTTAAGCTTATGGGGCCGTAATTACCAGGGTCCGTAGAGGCGCCGCCTTTGTGGAGTGGGACAACAGTTGCCATACGCCACTCCATGGGCACGTATCCTGTGGTAAGGCTGAGATTAAACAGCTGCCTTATGTGCGGGTTTAATTCCTCATTTAGCTCGTGTAGCACACAGCCGGGGACACCATCCGGTCCCATTGATGCTGTGTTTTTAGCTTTAGAGAGAGCAGCTTTCACCTGCGCATTTGAGATGTCCGGGAGGCTACACTCGGCTGGGATAGTTATCTCTCCTTTAGAGGGGGAGAGGGGGGTGAAGTTTGCACTGAACCTGTCTGCCAGTATGTTGGCAATGTCTGTGGGTTCAGTGATTTTTGTATCATTTTGGACTAATTCTGAGCATATCTGGGAGTTTCCACCCAGGTTCCTAACATAGCTGAAAAAGGCCTTATGATTGTCCTTTGAATCCATGGCAATTTTTCTCTCAAAATTGGCCTTAGTTGATTTTATGAGTGCTCGTATTTTTTACTAATAATGATCAGGGGTGACTTCCCTTTTATGGATTTTGTTCTATCATGTAATAGCTTTCTCCTCTTATTGTAAAGTTTGTTAATGGCTGGGGTCCACCAGACTGGACATTTGCCCTTTGTGGAAAGAGTCTTGGTTTTATTTGGGATTGCCTGATCCATGCAGTCTTGGAGGTGTTCATAGAAGGCATTTGTAAGGGCTTCCGCAGCTTGGGTTGTGGTTTCCACTGGCTCAGGGGCCTTGAAGGATACCACACCAGTCTTGAGTAGTGTGAAGTTTGCTTTAGAGAAGTTCTTCACTATGGTCTTTTTGTTTGGGGTGGGGCGGGATGTGGATTTCCAGTGAGATTAGTTTATGATCAGATCTCACCAATGAGGGATATACTTCGGTGTGGAGCATTTTGTCCCCATGTTTGTGACAATGAGATCTAGTATATTTTCTCCTCTCGTGGGAACAGTGACTAGCTGTTCCATGGCATTTGAATTTATGAACTCCAGGAACCGTTGGGCTAGAAAGTTAGGGCTTGAGTAATGTTCCCAGTCTATATTCGGGTAGTTGAAGTCACCCAATATGATGGTGTTTGGAGATACATTTATACCCTCCAGTGTCTTCAGGAAGGCTGTGTGGGGTTCCTGAGTTTGAGAGGGTGGCCTGTAGCATGCTACAATTTGTAGAGCAGTTTTGCCTATGGTTAGTTGCACCTGGATGGTTTCCGAGCTTGTGCGTTGCCACCAACCTGGAGCTGTGGGTATCCTTTATGAATATGGATACACCCCCTCCTTTTGTGGTGTGGTCCGGGTTTTGGGGCCGGAATGCATGATATGAGGTAAAACCTAATAGTGCCGGGGTGCTCTCAGGAGCCTTGAACCAGGTTTCAGTTACAGCACAGACATCGATGTTCTCCATACTGAGAAGGGCCTCGAGTGCGTGCATTTTGAGATTTAGACTTCTGGCATTGAGCAGCATTACCCTCAGTTTCTTCCCATTTTTGTTTTCTAGGGTGGTAGGTTTAGAATTTGAGTCTTGCCTAAAAGGCACTATGGGGTGGCAAGAGCCTTAGCCAATATCCGGAATCCCAGGGTGACAGGTGCAAGCCGTCTCTTTTGAAGCAGCGTGGCTTGTCAAGCATGTCATCCCAGGCAGACAGACACTGGATCCCCTTTGAATGACACCAGACATTAAGCCAATTGTTAAAGCTGATCATCTTGTCTCTATATTGTGGCATCATTCTTGATGAAGGAAGGATACTGCTCAGGGTTAGGGTCATACCTGCCTGGGCTACATAATCAGAGAGCTCCTCTATGTCTCTTTTCATGTAGTCCAGGGAGGTACGTCTCAGGTCGTTCACACCAGCATGGACAATGACTGTGTCATATTTGTACTTGCCGTGGAGTGACCAGTGCTTGTGTTATGTCCCAGTTCTAGCGCCCGATAGGCAGCTTACTGTGACCCTCTCCTTGTTCAGCCTGGTGAGTGGGACGTCAGTGTGTCTGACTATGGAGTCACCTATGACAAGTATGTTTGGTGTTGTATTTGGCCTTAAGGGCTGTGACTGCTTTGCACACTGCTTTTGTGGTTTATGTGTTGCTTGTGGGGTGTCTTGAGGTAGCAGTTGTTTGGGTGTCTGCTTTGGAGGCCTCTGCTGTTTAGGTAAATTTTACTCAGAGCCTCCGAGTATGTCTTTGTGTGTTTATGTGTTTGATTCAGTGGAGTGGTAGCATTATGTGAGGCTGGTTTTGTGGTGTGTGCAGTTGCCTTCTCCTCCTGTCTGGTCTTGCCAGTCCTGAGTTGAGAGAGCTCAGCCTCCAGTTTGGCTAAATAGCTGCATCTCTCACAAGTATTTGTGTTATGTGGGAGGAGGAGAGGGTTGTCTGTGTACATGAGGCAGTTATAACATTGCCTCAAGATTCCCAGATCCACCAGCTGGACCGGAGAGAAGATTGACAACTGACCTTTGGACATGCTAGAATAATATTGGGAATTCCTTAATTGAAAACAAGGGCCAGTGGGGAGTGAGGGTGTAGTGCTTTTAATTTTTAGTGCTGACTTATATAATTGCTTTAGTGAGCAAGTGCCAGGTAACTTGAGTGCAATGTGTTACAAGTAACTAAATGCAAAAACGACAAACAGTAACTTTCTTTCAAGTGAAACAAGGAAATAAGTACAGTAAGCAATGCAGATATCACTAGTGATCCACAGAGTAAGAGGGAGTGAACCCTAAACTGGAAACACTCCCTCCTCAGCTTAAACAAGCAAATAAAACTATGAATCCAAATTATCTTCCTCAACTAAAGACAACCATCAGGCATTCTTTACTTACATCTGTAACCTAAAGGTAGAGCCCAGATTTGTGCTGGACTGGTGGATGCCACATATACTGAGCCTGTGGACATAGCTAACCTGTTGGCTGACGGGTTCTGAGAAAACTTCACTCCCCTGTCTCCACCACATGTACCCCATTACATCCCTACCACCTATCCCCTACCTTGTTTCTCTAAAGAGCTGGTCATAAATGCCCTGTCTAAGGACAAAAAGACAGAATCTATGGGACATGATAACATCCCAGGCTGAGTCTTACATGGACACCAACAAGAATTAGAAACACCATTGGGTACTCTTTTCAATCATAGTTTATGCACTGGCTTCATCCCAGCTGAATGGAAAATGGCCATGGTTATTCCCTTGAACAAAGGTGGTGCTTCCTGGAAACTATAGACTTATTAGCCTGACTAGCCTTATCTGCAAGGCCATGAAGCAAATCATCATGGACCTTATCAACAAAGATATAGATAATCTCTAAACGCTTGACCCTCCACAGTTAGAATCTGTCAAAGGGAGATCATGCTTGTTAAACCTGGTGGACTTCTTCAAGACAGTCACCAAGACCCTGGATGAGGGGAAATCTGTGCATACAGCCTACCTAGACTTAGCCAAGACATGTGACACTACCCCCCACACACAGACATCATTGACAAACTCATTCAGCTAAGTATCAGACCTCATATCATTAGATGGGTCACTAACTGGCTCACTGATAGAACCCATGTAGTCAAAATAGGGGAATCCACCTCTAAAAACAGACCTGTAACCAGCAGTGTTCCACAGGGATCAGTCCTGGGACCTCTACTGTTTGGAATCTATTTCCCTGAAATACAAGCAAAAACTAAAGGTCTGTGGCTGACAAAGTTTGCTGATGATTGCAAACTGAGAGTGGTCATAGACTCTCCAAATGATGTCAACATCATACAAGAGGGTCTTACACAAACACATGACTGGTGCCAAAGTCATGGCCTTAAACTCAATACAAAAATGTATTATCATCCTCTTCAGTAAGGATGATGTTCCTGCTAACTACCACATCAATAGCAGCACCTTAAGTATGTACTCAGTTGTGAGAGTCATACCTCTCAACTGTACAGAATTTCGCAGAATGCCCATATTTTTGCCTCGTGTTTTTTATCTGTTCCTCATAAAAGTTTGGTTTTCTGGCAAAATCACTGGCAAATCATTGAGGATTGAAGTCAGAAAATAATGATAGACATTTTAGTTTCAAACTTTATACCCTTAGAAAATCCATGTTAATGTAAATCTGCTATTCTATCAACTGTCTAAGATTGTAAGAGCAATATTTAAAAATTGTCCCGATTTTTGGGCCTTTGTCCCCCCATTATTTATGGCTTTGCCCAGATTTCTTAGTCTAAGAGGTTGAGAGGTGCGGTGAGAGTCCTGGCACACAGGTTGACAGCAACCTTTCCTTTGACCACCATGTCTTCACAGTGGTAAGAAAGGCAGTCTATATGACTTATCTCATAAGTAAGGGCATTGCCTCCAGAAAAAAGAAGTTATAACCTCCCTGTACTCTTTCCTCATTAGGCCAATGGTTGAGTACAATGCTCCTTTTGTTATGTACCTTCCCAAGCACCTGCAGTAATTGGTGATACCACAAAGGTTCCTCACAAGGAAAATTCAAGGTCTTCAGCATCTGTCCTTACAAAGGTTCCTCACAAGGAAAATTCAAGGTCTCTAGCATCTATCCTATGTGGATCACTTGAAATCACTGTCACTTTATTCTTTTTTGTACAGACTGCTCAGAAGAGATCTCTGCCTTGATTACAAGGCAATCTCTGACCCTGCTTTATTGGAAATGCTGCATCTCCATAGTTCAAACAGTACACAGGTTACTCACTCTAAAGACCTTAACTTGGTATGTGACATTAATAGAACCAGCTGGAGGAATAGCTTTATCTCCCAGAGGTTACCACACCTTTGGAACAGACTCCCACTTCGTGCCAAACAGTGCACTTCATTGGCCCTCTTCAATTGCAATCTGGACGACTGGATGGGTAACCATAAATTCACCCAGGGGGTTCCACCTGTGTCCCTCATGGACAGGGGCAATAGGTACTGATCGTGGAAATAAGGGTAGAACTTGGCTAGGCTTGTAAGGACTCTAGTGCCGTTAGCCTAGTAACTTCCTAACATTCTGTAATCCTATGAACATGCATTATGTGAGAGAGCAAGCCTCCTGCAACTTATGTAGACCAACTACAAGCTCCAAGTACAATGAGAAAAGGCAAAGCACTCTTTTGCAGATGTACTGCGATCTCAGACAATATGTTGACATTCTGTATTTTTGATATTCTCACAGCCACGTCAATTCAGTCAACATTCAAAGGGTTGAACATTCCAAATGTTTTCCAATATTTCATATTCCAGATTAGAAATGCCCCCCCCCTACTTATCATTTTCCCATGTCTATGTGATGTCAAGCTCATCATTACTCCATCAGAGCAAACTGCTCATTGTCCTTCCATCTTTAAACACCGACTTTTAGTATTACAAGGTATAATGTTCCATATCCACTAAGCAAAGTTAATGAAATATTGGATTATCAGATACATTCCAGAGATAGAAGTCTGTCTCAAGTGGAGTTAAGGGCTTTTATCTGTGTATGTGATATCAAAGCATCAATTTGCCACATGCAGCAGCATACAAATGGTTCCCTGCTTTTTAACTAGTACCTTCTTTCTCAAAATTTGCACTGTATGGCAACAGAGACAGCAGTCTTCTAACCTCATGATTACTTAGCTTGTAGACACACTACAAGATGTTTATCGAGTGAAAAAAATGGGAATCTTTATTTATTTATTTTTATTAACTGATTTATTAAACAACTGGTCCTCAGCCATATATTTGATCAATCTCTACACAAGTTAAGAAATTAAAAACATATTAAATAAATCAGTGCTGCAAAGGCAAGAGTAGATGTGGTATATCTAAATTAATTGAGTAATCAAATCACAAACATGTATTTTAGGATGTAGAAGGCACTGTGTCCAGCAAAAAAAAAGATACATTGAACATGAAAACTCTACACAAACTTTGACCAGAGGTCACTCTGTCTCTCTCACTTATCCTTTAGAAAACTACATGTAATAGGGAATGGGAACAGTGAGCCCCAAAAAAAGAGAACAAAATCATTGACAAATTAAGCTCTTGTTAATGGATAACCTGATCCATACATCACAGATTCCAAAAGGTGCCAGGAACCTCCGAAGTACATAAGTGCTCTCATTGTGAGTTGTGCTGTCCTTGTTAATAACACACAGGATGTTGTATGCCCATTTTATGGTAGTTAGTCACACAGTATTTAATTTTTGCAAAATCAGAACCAAGGCTGTCTTATAAATCAGGTACAATGTTCATACTAAAAATTACAGTCTAAAAACTGAAGCCAGGTCAGAGTAAATGCAGATATAGGCCAGGCCAACAATAGGTACAATGAAAAAAATGAAATAAAACATTAATCAACATTTTATACTATGGAACAAATCTGTTAGTAGACAGATAATAATGGTAACAGAAGTCTCAAACTGAGGGGGTATTAATAACTCACTAACAGAAGGGAAAAATCTAGACCAGGGAAACTTCCTTTATTTTCTCTATCCAGAGACACTAAGGAAACAAACTTATGGAGTAGAACTCCGCAGATGTTCTGGGGGTAAATGGGCAGTGCTTATGTACATTTGAAGGGCATTCCCTTTCTACTTCCTCAGTCCCAGTAGGGGTATGCTGCCAAAATGGCAAGCCATCCTCGGCACCCTCACCATTAGAAGAAAAGACAGCTGCCACAGAATGCTCACTTACTGCCCTCCAACCTTCTGGCAATCCATATCTATTTGTTGCTGATATTAATGTTGCAGACAGAGCTACATCATGTATGCAAGCTAACCTTAGATACATACATACTTCTTTGCCTTTTGTATGATATGCACATGATAGTGCTTTCTTCATATAAACAGCTGGATGTTACAGTGATGACAACAGATGTGACACTGATGTACCACTGAAGGAGCACAAGTTTTTTTCATGCCTTTTAAAGTGCAATGCAAAAACTTCTAAGATGTTGCAGATTTCTAAACACAGCAAATTCCCATCATGCGATACTATGTGAGCAATGTACAATGCATATGTTTTCCATATGCTGTTTATTCCTTGTCCCATATGTATTATCCAAATTCTAGCACATTACTGTATTTTAACACTCTGACATCAGTCAAAATATTCCGTTTAGCATTTTTTTTTTAATTTCTGAATTTGATGTAGTCTTATTGTTTATAATCATAAGAGGAATTTGCAAGAAGTCAAAATCATGAAGACTTGTACTTTATGACAACGGTCAGTGGGATCCTCCATAACAAGAAAAGAAATTACACTTTTTTCATTGTTAAACAGCTCTGGAATTTGAACTGTGTGTGTGCGCTGACTTATGCAAGTGTGGTAAGTAAAATTATTACTCACTTCATAAATGCCTTTCTAGGTCAGAAACAAAAGTACAGCCAGAACTCCTTGTCGTCAAAGAGAAGGACCACCAGAGTTGATAAAAGATTATTTACAACAACATCATTTATTACTGGAAGATTTTTGTTATTGTTTTTAATGTAGATGAGTAGGACAAAACACACAAAGCAAACATGCCCCCCACACTGTTTAACAACTGGCCATGAACGTTTTTTTTTTTTTTATTCCTCTGTTTCAGAGTTCAAAGAGCATCTAAAATGACCTTGAAAGAATATCTAACAACATAAAGTATCTAAAACTATTTCACTTAAAAAAGTTAATAACCCTGAGTCCAAGCAAATATGGGCGCATTATTGGATAACAATTGTATTTTATTATATGGCTTTACTGTTGACTTCCATCAGGCTGCCTGCTGTCTGCTATAAGTGTGCTCAAATATCCATGATTATGTTCATAAACCTTTAATAACTATCTCAGTATTTTGCACAGTGAATTCTGTCTGATTTTTGTAAGTTATAGGAATATCATGCAACTAATTCATGACAGTTCTGAAATCTCAGCTGTAAAATATCTCATGGTTCTACTGAATAAGTAAATTTAATATAGCATTTCCCAGGTAAATTTGTGAGAAAATGGCTAAACATTTGTTTGGATTTGGAAGTGAGTGAGCCAGGGATGAAGTACACTACACGGATACTATCCAAGGTAATGAAAAGAGTGTACAGCAACATCAATAAAGGAAAGGGGGGCAAAAAGAGAATGAAACCACAGAAGTGGACTGCATAAATAGTTCTTGCTATCTTACTAACCACGTCTATAGATGGATGCAAGCACTTCCCTGTGACAAGAGAAAGGTTTATAATTATTACAAATTTGTGTCAAAGTTGAAAAGCAGCACAATATATTTCTTGATCAAAAGTCAGGGACTAAAAGCATTTCTCTCAACTGCCACTGATTTAAGATATGCTACATCCTACAGAAAAAAAAATCTATGGGTTAATTAAATGATGGACTGCATTTAGGAATTAAATGTGGTCAGACTCAAAGCATTTCCAGTTTATTTACTGCAACTAGCTTGTCAGGCTTCTGGTCTTAACAGAACCCCAGGCCAGTGTAATATATAGGAGTTTCTCTGTATAATGACTGATGCATTGAATTAGTATCTTAGCTAAGTAAATATCCTGACAGATGATAGAATATTTATAGGAGCCATCAGAAATACTGCCCACTTGTGGAAATTCTTTATCTTTCAGGAGGCTTACCCAACATAACCAGGATGCCCACTTAGACTTGGGAGGGGATATCTGTATGCTCTGAAGAACAGCAACACTCTAATAAGTGAGAAGGCTGGTTAGGCATTCAAGCTGACATCAGCATAAAATTCAGAATCATTATATTTCAGTATTCTTCCTGCTTCTAGATTACTTAGAATTTTGCAAACGTGTTTGTCCACCAAAGAGAATTATCTTGCTAACAGAAAGCCACATTATTAAATAGTAATACTTATGAATAGAATTATGCTTGCATAAGAGAAAAAAATTCTTGTGGAATGCAATGGACGTACTTCACAAAAATGTGCCAAACAGTAAAGACTAGGTTTTCATTAATAAGAAGAAAAGATACGATTAATAGATAGATGAGCAATTGATGTGGAATAACCCAGATGTTCTTCCACAATGAAGGAACAAATGGATCAGGGTTTTAATGTGAAAACCACCTAGTATAATTTTATTAAAACAAGAATCTCTACTGATGACAAAAACCCATAATCTGCTTTTCTCATTTGCAGTTTGCCTGGAATTGTAAGCTGTTTTCCTAAAGGTGCACAGTGGAGCTGCAACAAAAGGCAAGTAAACATGTAATAGACAAAAACGCTGTTAGAAAGGTATGGTTCATTTGAAAAGTCAACTACTATCCTTTCCAGACTTCAGAGAGTTAAAATGTCCTGCCACGAGCATGAAGCATCCAGATGAGGCACTTAAACAATACAGATATTAGGAGGCCACCACACAGCCCACTCGGTGTGGCATGTCATTAATGTTAGAAGTGATGCATCTACAGGTTGTTAGCATTAGTCAATATGACTGCAATATGAAATCAAAACAAAATGACCCTAATGGATAAATGCGCTCTCTAGTAACCAGAAGAACAAATGTCTAAAATAACTACAGCTTTTGCATAAACACTGTTGGTAGCAATGAAACAAAGCTCTGATAAAAAAAATGCTTTAATGACAAGCTAAAAACGCTTTTACAAAAAATGCTTCTTCGGGTCAAATAGCCATAAACTAAACAGCAAAGTTTTAAAAACAGCCTGGTGGTACAACTACATTATCTGTTACATGGAAGAATTTTTAAACATTTAAAGACATAGTACTTGCTATAACTCAAATAATATATACAGTCAAATTGCATTCCTTTGCTAAAAATAACAATTAGATTTTTATATAAAAGTTAAAACATTTAAGCACTTAAATTCAAACAATGTATGCAAAAATATACATACCTATAAGAAATCCATTGATGACATTTAACTTGTATATTGCCTTGTCTTTAACACTGGTTTAATGTTTATAATTTCATTTAGACCAGCACAATGTTGACAGATCTATCCATATTCTGCACACTCTGCTTCTAGTACATAGTCACTACCCATAATATGTTCAAAAATCACTTAAAGAAGAGCAAATTTGAAAGTGTGCTCTTTGCCTCTACCCAGTATATATTTACATAGGAAGTTAGTTTCCATCTTTCTGCTAATACTGGAGAGGTGGTCACCAATTCAATCCTTCAACTCACTATTAGTTTTGCCAACATAGTAGGTATCACATGTTTGGCATAAAGCAAAATAATTAAAATTAATCATGTTAAAGTCAGCATAGGATCTAAGATTAAAAGTTTTTCCATTGAGAGGGTGTATAAACATCTTCTCTGAATAAATGCACTTACAAAAATACAGCTGCTAAATGGACATGTGCCACTCTTCTAGGAGTGGAATCAGCACCCTCTGGCAACTATATTTATCATGCCCTTGTCTGGACTGAGTAACAACAAACCTGACACACATGGGTATAACTATTAAAGAAGATGGAAGAGTGGCTCTGAGTAGGGAGAAGTGACAACAATTGAAATGGATACCCAAACCCAATTCAAAAATGCAAAAAGGGGTTTGATAACAGTGATACACTTTCTTTGCCATTATATTTTGTTGCACTGCATATGTTTTTTTCTACCAGACATTACCTTGTAGATAACACTTTCCATTTGCTTGTCACTATTAAAAAGTGATCTGCCATTTACCTGTCAATAAAGGGTGCTTGCATTCAATCTAACTGCCAAGTTATCAAGGGATAACTAATACATAAATACAAATGAAGGGTGTGCATTGACATTCTAATTACTGTAATTGACAGAAACCTCATATTAGTAGCAGAAAATTTACAAAAATGGGTGCTAAGTTTGAATTTGCAGCACCAAAACTTCATTTTATCCTCTAAGTTACAGTACTCTTGCAGTGAGTGGCATTGCCCCCATGTCATGGGTCAGGGTGACAAAGTCCCCTTATAACATCTTTACAGTTGGACAGTGACTTTCAAAATGTATTTTATTACAATCATAGTTTAAGTACTTGCAGGGTTGTGTTTAACACTTGCATTAGGGAGCCATGAATGAGGTATCAAAGTGTATTACTGACATCAAATTAAAGTAACACAAATCATTGCAATATTGTGTTAACAAAACACTGATAAAAGTGGTATAAAATAAAATATTATTTGCATGTAACACTGAAAGAGGATGACTATGGATACTTCTTCAAAACTTATAATTAGAGCCATAGATCTCAACTTCTTTGCTCAAGAATTCTGGACAAAGCTAGAAATAATAGGGGAAAAGTCCTTCAAAATCACAGACATTTTTAATTATTACTACAATTAACTAAAAAAGTTAGTAGAATAATAGGTTCTGCATCAGCATTCATTTTCTGAACAATAATGATTGGCATTACTTAGACTGTTATCTTCAGTGAGTTAAAGAAAATCAAAACATTTATATGGGAAAAGGCTAAAATATGTGGTAAAATCATGGGCATTCTGCAAAATCAGGGGCCACTGAAAGGTACGTTCAGAGTTATTTTAAAATGTTCTCAAACCTTTCCTGAAAAAACAGAGATCATTATTTTTTATACATGCATTATTTTTTAAACACTTTTATCAGTACAGAAATTAAGTCGTGGTGGTACAGCAGTAGCGTTGTTGCCTCACAGCAAGAGGTTCGCCTGTTCGATTCACGGCTGGAGTGCCTTCTGTGTGGAGTCTGCATGTCCTCCCCACGGTCGAGTGGCCTCCGAAAGACATGTGTGAATGGGCGTGCCCTCGCTGAAGGTTGGGCGTCGGGCTGGCAACTCATCACCATAAAAAATCTACTGCCAATCATTAGCGGACCGGAGTTCCGCTGTGGCGACCCCTAACTGGGAAAAGCTGAAAAGACAAACAACATCAGTACAGAAATTATTGACATCTATCTGTACTGTATATTATGACATACGCAATGTGTGTGTGTGTGTGTGTGTGTGTGTGTGTGTGTGTGTGTGTGTGTGTGTGTGTGCACGTGAGTGTGTCCCCATGTGTGTTCAGGGACTCCATAGCACCTTCCGTGATGTTTCTAAGACAATGATGGGGTAGTGGCTGAGAAAACTCTTTTCAGTTGTCTTATATCGTAATGGAAGCAATCATTACTGATGCAGTGGGGCAGTATCATATCAAAGAAAAAATAAATTGATTGGCATATGATAACATTATAACCTCCAGACTAGAAAAGCCATTTCTCAGAGAACAATAAAATGATGATTTTTCCTGGAAAAGATGCAACAGGCAAAAGTTTTGGATAAGGAAAAAGTCAAGTAAAAATCAGAAAAAATCAGAAATGTTAAACAGCCATATAGCTATCATAAAATGACAAAATAGGGCATAGAAATAGATTAAAAAAGAAAATAATAGCACATTCAGTACCCAACTGTAATTAAACTCTACAGCTGTCATAGTCTATTATAAAACTATACACCTGAATATAATCACTGGTTATGATTGTTCTACAGTGCTTAATTCGACTCATGCATGTGCTTTTTAAATTTTATTTCAACAATATTAATAAGGTAAGCCAGTCTTCAAACATCCATTTAAAGTGGGCTAAATGTTTGCCTGGATATGTTAACTAACTTTCTCAAAACTGCTAAATGTGCACGTCACTGTTGTATTAATTACATGTGATTTGTGATTGCTTTACTCACTAACTTGAACACATTTTTTTTTACTCGACATAAAAAATAATGGTGTCCTATAACTGCAACGATTTCAAAACTATGTGTTTGCATATGATGCAAACAAAGTGATTCAGACTAAATTCATGCACCATTTCTACTGCTAGCCTGCCTCTTTACATGTCACCTGTGTGCCAGCAGGGGTCACTGCAGACTGAAAGAAGCCCTTGAAAGGGGACAGCACTGACACAATAACTTCTCTGCAATTAACTCATAATAATATAAGTAAGCAGCCTACCCAGTGTGTTGTGTCTGGCATGTAGAACTCTGTAACTTGAGTAAAATTCCTCCCAACATGTCACTTAGCAAGTTAGCATTAATTACATAAAATAATTTTAAAGTCGAGGTTATTTGTCATAACATTGTAGTAGTAATCATTAAAAGATAGTTAAGGTAAGTAAAAGTAAAATAAATAAATAAATAAAAGGTAGTATCTGGGCAAAAACGTTGGATCCACAACTTTATATTGCACATTATTTTTGGTTATTAACCTCAACAGTAGTATGTTCTGGAAATCAAAACACAGAAGATACAGTTTATCTTACTGAATACTTGGAAGGTGGAGTGCATTATTATTTGTTATTTGTTATTGTTAAGACATATCATTCTCCGAAGAGGATACTTGTTACAAAACTTAGTTTTAATTTTATTTTAGACATTTGTTGACAGGGTAAGCTCATTCACCACAAGTGTACCTTTTCTTGTGTGACCCAGGAACACTTTCTGGCTACGTGGTTTGCTCGGAGACTCTCGGGTAACACTGTACAATGTCATTACATCTTACACTTTTACCTCATATAATACAAACTCATCCGTATTACCTAGTAACAACATACTACACTGCTGTATCCATCACAAAGGGTTAGGTATAGACTTGATTTGTCACCTCAGGAAGTTGAGACAAGCATGGAAGTAACTATGTATATGGAAATGTGTTATAATCCAGAAGAGCTTACCTTTTTTTTAACTAAAGACTGCTTACATAGTAAAATGTACCCTCTGCAACATAAATGCTGCTCCTTTTTTTAAAATGGTATCACAGAATGGCCAGACTAAAAGAGGATTCAAGACCCTTTATAAGTGAAGGTTTCTGTACAACCCTACGGAAGGATTCCTCAACAATATTGCTGTGCCCAAGTATAACTTTACTTCTTTTTGAGTGTACTTCACCAAAGAAATGGATGTTAACACCAAGTACAATAACAGAATAAATAAATGTTTTAGCCTCTTTTGGAGACCTCTGCATCAGTCAGCTAGAGGAAGTTCTAACAACTGTAGTTAACCAAACTGCATTGTGAAAGTAAAAAAAAAATCTGAAACCTGTTTTATGCTGACAATGCAACAAACAAACAGAAAGAGATGTTTTGCAAACAATGGAAAAACTGCTACCATGGTTTACATTTGAAAAATAGAACCCTTACAGTGGACTATACCAGCTAGCTTCCCTGTTATCCCAGTGACAGGGGAAGAGAAGAAGCGTAAAAACAACTGAAGTAAGAACAGGGTCCGTGGGACTCAGGGAATTCTTCTATAGCCAAATATGTATTCACTGCAAATGTTTTCAGCAGACAGGTTGCTCCAGGTGGAATTTCCCATTTTTACCATAGTTGCAGTCATCCTGGAGTGGGTTAAAAAGCAGTTGTGTTGGGGGGGGGGTGGATTGTAGCACTGGAGATGTGCATGTGTTAGTGGGGGGTTATGCCTCCCACAAAATATGTTATCTGAATACAGTTTCAGTGATGTTGTTTGTTGTCAGTCAGAAATGCAATCAAACAATATGTTTTGTATAATACTCTGAGCCCTTGGGTCCATGGAATCATTTTTAAGAAGATTATCATTAGCCAGATGATTTCAAATCAAACTGGAGAAACAGGAATATCTTAGTTCATTGCTCCTTCTGACTTCCTCAGTGGTAAAGTACATGGGCTTCCTTAATTGTTTCTGTGGCACACACTCAGTAAAGGAAGAATGAGGGTTGTTATACCTCAAGGTATGCACCAGCACTTTCTCCATGATCCATCACACCGAGCATCTAAACTACAAATCTGAGTTACATACGGTGATGGACTATATGGTTCCTCGGGTAACGCATTACCTGACATGATTTTTGTGCTATCAGTAGTACATAAGTACTGCTTTCCAGCACCTTCCCTCCTCTTTTCTTTGTGTTTTTGGAATAGACTGATGTGGAAGTAATGCAGACAAGTGCTTTATGGGAACAGAAATGGTGCTGCTGATGCAACCAGCACAGATAATGTTTTCTGAAATTGTCTGGAATGTTTCATTGGCAGTGTGCCTTTCAAGTGTTCCTTACTACAGGAAACATCCCACATTTTTCCTATTTTCTCATTGTCTCCTACATTCCCTCACATATCCTTCTTAGGAAATAAGCAGTCTTATGAGTGCTGTAAACTTAAACTTCAGACCAGAAATTCATAATATGATACAACGCAAAATTAAAAAGGCATAAGAACACATCATTTAAATAATGCTGTGAATGCGCATATTTATTATTTCACATTGTGCCCTGCATTGCAATGAAATGTTTCCTTTGCACCTTAGTATCTTTTATTTGAGTACCTCTAACCTTCATTTCAATGTCAAGATGCAAAAATGTATGCTCGGAGGTCTGCAGTCAAAAAAGTAGTACAGAATGGAATGCAAATTGCTGGTCTCTTCTCAAAATAAGGTAATCTAAGGTTAGGGCATGATTGTATTGGCAGAGTACAGTTTTGGTAATTTCTGCTGTAGGTATGCCAATGTCAATGCTTGAGTAGAAGAACAGCTAATGAGCAGCCAAAACCAGTTATTCCATTCCCATCATTTTTGTACAATTCTGAGGATTAAAACAGGAGAAAATGAATAAAGAATTCTAGTGGGTACAGTGCTTAAGTAGCTGGAAACATATGTCATCCTGCCATGTCCTGTAGGCAGTTTAGCCATATTCCAGCTGTAAATTAAGTTAGAATTGCTAACTGAAAAATACTGACAAAAATGACAAGTAAACTTAGCCACTCTGGCAGCAGCAAAAGTGATTACTACTCAATCATACAGACATACACATATACGCATGTGCATGCATACATGCAGAAACAGATGCACACACCCATGCAGATAGATGCACAAAGACACACACACACACACACACACACACACACACACACACACACACACACACACACACACACACACACACACACACACACAAATGCAGGCACACAGAAAAGCATGCACACAAACACAGTACAAGCAATTAATCTTTGCGAATTAGACCTCCTGACAAACTAAAACTGTTACATGCAGTGATGGGTGTGGTGGGGAACACACATGGTGATCAGAGAAGAACTCTAAAAAAGAATGACTGAAAACAGGAAGCATAAAACAAATGTGGAAAACAAAAGTAACAAAGTAAACACAAGACAGTAACAGTACATAATCAAAAGCCTATGTGCACCGTCGCCAGATTTGACCTGAAGTCATGTGTTTCAACAACAGCTGATCTGCATTAAAGTAGATTAGCTTGCAGGAATGGTGCTGAGGGTTTAGGATTATTTTAATATACTTCCATCGCTGTACAAGTAGTCAGTACAATTACTGCTCCTAGACGAGAATGACTGATCTGTAACCACAACTAAACAGTGTGCAGCTTGGGGCTGGGGTTTCATGGAGATGACTTTCCATATCATCAAAGACTTTTTAATGGGCTTCCCAAACAGACCACAAGGCCTGCTTTGCAAATACAGAAAATTCGGACTGAAGGCTTCCTGTCTAAAAGGATTGTGTTGGTTGTCGTTTGCAATTCCCAGCCGGCACCACAGAGGAGAGAAGAAGGGGGCGGTGATGTGTATAGCATTGGGGGATGGGGTAGGGGAGAGCAAGAAAAAAAAGACATAGTACAGATGCTCAATGAATGCAACCAAATGCTATATCCACAGCTGAATTCAATGTGCTTAACAAATAACTGCAAATTAGCCACGCTTCTGAGGAATAGCTTGTGTCACTTTATATTAATGTCTGACAGAGTGTTAAAGTCATTTCAGCACAAGGAGCCAAGAAATGAAAATCTGCTTCCAGCATTCCTTTAAGAAAAACTTAAATACGGGAGTTCAGATTCCTCTGTGTTAATAGCCACCTCTTCACAGATCACTTGCTCATCACCCATTATTAGACTCTGAGGCCACATGGCTAGACTTTATGTTTACATGTCTTTATGTAGCATCTTGCTACAAACAATGCATTCTGAAATGTGTTCAAACAGGAGGCTTTTAGATGGTTGGAATTTTAATTTAAGCCTAACAGTGTAATACCAGCTACACTCTGCCAGGCTTCATCAGTTACAGACTCTGTGTGTGTCACATGAATACACAGTGTAATACCAGTTGTACTCTGTCAGGCTTCATAAGCTACAGACTCCTTGTGTCACATGGACACACATTGTAATACCAACTTCATCCTTTCAGACTTCATCAGTTACAGACTTCTTGTGTATCACACAAGACACACAGTAATACCAGCTACACTCTGTCAAGCCTCATCAGTGATAGGGTCCATGTGTATCACATGAACACACAGTGCAATAGCAGCTTCACTCTGCCAGGCCACACCAGTTACAGACTCAGTGTATGTTATATGGACACACAGTGTAATACCAGTTACATTCTGTCAGGCCTCATCAGTTACAAACTTTGTGTGTGTCACATGGCCACACAGTTTAATAGCAGCTGCACCTCATCAGCCCTCATCAGTTACAGACTCCTTGTGTGTCACGTGGACTGGACACACAGTGTAGTACTAGTTGCAGTCTGTTAGGCCTCATCAGTTAGACTCCATGTGTGTCACATGGACACCCAGTGTAACAGCAGCTGCACATTGTCAGACCTCATCAATTACAGACTCATTGTACGTCATATGGACACAGTACAATACAATTATAGTCATTGCATTTCACCCTGAGCAAAACCATGTTTCCATTGATATGTTTCATCATTGCCTCTATTCTGCTGCTAATGGCTTCATGCTTCTAGCAGTTAAACGTTACTTCTCATTGGACAGTACGATTTTTTAAAACATTGGCTAAAATGTGTCCTATTATGATACATATACTGTGAAACTTTACTTTCAGTTGTGCAAATCCTATCTTGCCTCATTCCACAACAGTGCAGCAATAAAAATGTCATAGCCATCTCTCTTTTAACACAATAAAACTGTGTTTTCCAAGCAAAAAGAAACGCAAAGTACAAAATCCCCTTCATAATATATTATTGACTTGCAACATTTCTTGTTCAGACCCATTGCTATGTGGTACTAATTCACTGTTTAATAGTGACAATAGCCTTAATACTGAAAACCTGAAAAGCAAAATGACAAGTCTGTTCATAGGTTAGTACTAAGCAAAGTCTGCAGTAGGAAAAAGAGTTGTGCCATTTTACCCTTGCTGGTCAATTATCAGTCCATGCAAAATTAATGTAGATTTTTACTTATGACCTAGACAGTAGCAAAGGTGCACCTTTCCCAATGTTTGAAGAGATGCAAATTAAATCTCATGGCAGGCTTGTTGTATGATTGTGCTACCATTTATAGCAAAGTTTGTCCTAAACTCCTCATACCAAGCTAATGCATTATTTGTATGGACAGATCTTAAAAACTCACAGTAACAAGCAAGACAGTGCAGAAACTAGAGAAATGAAAATGTAGTGAGTATGTATTTAATTAGTTTCTTCAGAGTCCCAAACTATAGAACTCTGTTTTATTGTCTACATGGAAGTCATCTACATTTACTAAGTTCTACATTTACTAAGTTTATATCCAGTCTGGCCACCACAATCAGAGAAATGTTGCTTGCATCTGTATGTAGTAGGGATCCTTTGCACTTTCCTTTTTTGGTTAAAGTGTATATAATCTATTTCTGTGAATTTGTCACTTGCCTAACTTGGTCATTTATACATGAACTATGCTCTCTGTGTCCTGTATATACTCTCCCTTCAATCACTGTATTCATTATTTCATTATTCTGTGAAATCATGGCTGAAAAGGGGTCATTTGTCTAGTCTCATGGACATTGCACAAAATAAAAATAACTAAATTCACTAAAATCTCAGAGAAGTGCAATATTTACTCACAAAAAGGAGCATTGTTTTGTCTTTCTTTACAATATTTGTTCTCTTTACATAGTGATTGCTGATAATATATGCAGTTATCCTTTCCCAATATTATTTCTCCGGATACACAGCTGCTGCATGGAAGTCCTGTTATGTTAAGGTTAGGTTGCACATTAAGCTTTTCATGCCATGTGATAACTTACTAAGGTTAAACTATACCATATAACTGCTGCAAAGTATATACTGTGGAAAGAAGCCTTAGCTGAACAACAACAATGTGACAATATGGCTGCTTATCTCCTCAGTGTCACTTTTGGATTTACCAAATTAATAAAAAAAAACTGTTAACCATAAGTGACAGAAAATTATATTAATGATGTAAAAGAAATGATGGAATCATCAGAAGTATGTGCAGATATATATACTTTATACCAGTTAATATTGAAATAAATGCCATTATTTTAGATTAATATACCTGATCATTTATATAGGTTAAAGACATGCATATAATACTACGGAATGTTTTAAGTTTCTTCATTCCAGAATAAGAGTCTGACTGGCATAAGTGTTCTATTATAGCTTTGTGAATTATGTCATTATTAAAATGAATAATCTGATGTTTAATTTACTTGTTAAAGTTTTTTCTTTCATTTTTTTTTTTTACTGTGAAGTCCTAAGAGAAAAAACATTTTCAATTTCTGGCTGGCAAATGGTGTCACAAGACGTGTGTCCTGCAATTCATAATGATGTTTGCAACAGCAGTGCCTCAATGCTTGCAGCACATTGCTACATATCTTCTAAGATTTCTTACATAAAATTATTTACAAAAAGCTTAAGGCCGTCCTAAGAAGCTGAATCTCCCTTGCTGTTGTATCTATTATACAAGGACTGGGAGTGGGAAGTAAGATTTCAATGCGATTATTGAAATGAAAGGTTATAGCACTGTAGGTGAATCAAATACAGTGCTTGCAGGAAATGCCATTACTAATTTTTCAAATGCATCCTTTCTTAGCTGGGTGCCACTGATGCATTTAGACTTTTAACTCACACAAGGCACTTGAGTGCTGCTCATACCTGCAATTAATTTGAGGCCTTGTATTCAGTCTCATTCTCTTACATTATTTTGACCACCCTTCTACCTCTACGTATCTGAATGTGATTTCTTACAACTTGACTCAGCTGTCGGGAGTAGCCTGTCCTTCTAAATCAGGGCCTGCACCCTTTTCACTACTTTCATATATATATATGTGCTCAGACTCTGTCAAATGGCAGCTGCTTTCCAAAGTGAATTCAGTAACCCTTATCACTCAGCACATATTTGTAAACCTATTAATGCACTTTCAGAACTCAGACACCTCAACATAATCACGTTAGCACTAATAGTCCGTAAATGTGTTTGTAATGGGGCTATAACCCATGATACAGTAATGTCCAGTCCAGCAGTAGTCTATCCTTGTTCCCACTGTGTGATGAGCCATGCTTGAGCTGCTCTATGACCCAACATTGGTTTAAGGGTAACAGGAAGAATAATGAATGAATAAATGAATGAATGGGTGGAAAGAAAGTCAAGTTATATTTTATACATTCATAAATTAGTTATATTGCTGGTGTGGATGGCTTCGGATGAATGAATGTTAAGATCACTTGTAGAAACCAGATTCCTTACTTATGACTTTTAGTTTAATTTCCACATTTTTGGTTAGTCCACTATCATAATTTTTGTGTTTGAGTAAGTAAATCAGAGTGAGGCTACTGCTATATGTAGAATTAAATGAAACAGATGGTCAAATAAATAAATAAATAGATAAAAAATAAAAAAATGGAGGAAGTAGGTAAAAAACTGCATGTGTTTCTTTTACCTCTTTTTCTTTCTGCCACAGAGCTATCAACTGACTTCAGTGCCTCTTCACAATCACAGGTACTGCCTACCCCTCCTGGCTTCCCTGGACTATCTTTGATTAAGGTTGGGCCTGGAAGGAGATCATCGCATCCTAGGACAGGGTCACATTGTTGCCATTGTAGTACCTTTCCCCCATGAGCTTCTTTTCCCCTGTGTATGCAGTATAACATTGCAAGAGTGGGTCTGTAATGGGCATCAGAACAGAAATGCCCTTCAGTTCCATAGTGCTGACATTAGCAGGACACCCTGCTCACTGTCAGGTAACACTATATGGTTGTTTAATTAGTCTCCAAAAGGGAAGGCAAACCACAACCATTGCCCTATGCATGTGCATCTCCCTACTCCCTCCCAGAATGGGCATGCTTATTCTTCCAGTGAGTGCCTCAGAAGCCTGAACTGTTAATCAACCCACGTTCAAAGGGCTATAACTCAGGGCGTTATCTCTCTGTGCCATGGCAGTGGCTACAATGCTTTTTAATTTTTTTCTTGTTTTTGCTTTAGAGATCTGATGTTACATTCCAAGATATTTATTTTGCTAGATTCCATTTATTTATTGGTTGATTGATTGATGGGCTTAAGAACAGATAAGTGAAACCACTGCCTTTGTTAATTTGTCATGCAGAATATTAAAGAAGTATTAAAGGTGTTAAGCATTAAAAAAAATCGCTAGATAATTCAGGTTAGATTTCACAAGGATTAATACCATTATTACAGTAAAAATACATCTGAATATTAAGAGCAGCAATGTGCAACAGCTGCTTAGGATGTTCAATGGTCAGTGACAAGTTACTTAATGAAAACCTTTCCCTGATTGGGGTTTAGTATAATGGTTAAGTCATTTACCTCACAGGCACAAGGTACAGAGTCTGATTTTCAGCTTTGGAAAGATAATTAACTTGCTTAAAAAAATGGCCCATAAGGGCAGATAGCCTAGTACTTACCTATGAACCATACCCTGACATAGTTTTGCCCAGTTCCAGTTAGCCTTATGCATTCAGTTACTTCCTGTAGCTCTACATGGCAGTGATATCACATCATCAGTTACTGCTACATTCCATATACCATGAGAACCTCTTTCTGAGCTGCGTGCAGAGCCAGATCATGATCAAATAGGGACCTAGAAAGGGTAATCGACCAGTATGCTGAACAGAATTCTTTTCATGTTTAGTTAGGATGCTCAGCAGAATTTTTTAATGTTGTACTTGGGGAATATTTTTAATACATTTTTGCATGGATGGTCCCGCTAGCTAGCACAGGGCCATAGGCAGTTGCCTGCCTAAAGCATCTTGCGCTGGATCCATCTCTGGCTGTGTGAATACAATCCGTGAGTGTGCTTACAATGAGTATTGTTCTACAAGACAACCATCATCATAAAGAACCTGTACATACAAAAATGCCATAGGTGTTCTCTAAGCCATAGGTGTTCCCCAGGGTAATACACTGTAGTTCAGACAGTGCGGACTAGTGCAAACTGAGCTTGCATGCAACTTAAACAGAAGGGATAAAATGCACAGTGAATACATGCAGTGTTGTTATCAATGCCTGTAAGACTAGAACGTTATGCCCTTAGGCTATGAACTCCATGCTCCTGGCTATTAGTGTCTTGGTAATTATTCTTGGATGAAACAAATTAGCATGCATGGCTTTTGCTACTTTGTGCTATGTCCCTGTTTCAGTCTTGCTGTCTTTTTGTCTTCTTCATTAGTCTCTACTGCTTTATTTCAAAAATTTAAAGAAAAAAATCTCCTACTGATAAATTTAACAAATTTGTCTTCACATTTGTGCCAGTAGCACCTTAAATAATATTTATACCCACTTCAGTGAAATGTAGCTCCACTGCACACTATGTAAACTCTGCAGTCAAATATGCTACAATAATGCATTAGTTAATAAGCAAACATAAATTTAATAATACAACAATTAAACTTATAATTAATGTGGCTAAGTTGAATGCCCACCACAGTTTGAATGGCAGAATAAAAAGCATAATGCATTAGCTCCTTAGCAAAGAAAAAAATAATAGCTCATTCTTAAGTCAGGACCTACTTTATCATAACATATGCCATTCTTCTGAGACAAATACATTGCATCTGGCACAAGACACATCATATGAGAACTGACCTTTTCTGTCCTGCAGTTATTTAGGCTCAGACTGTTCACCATCGCCACCTTCCCATCTAGCACCTGCTGTTCCCTCCGAAGATGCCGTGCCTCCTGTAACGCTTTTGCAACAGCGTCATGATCATTGAGATAACCTGATGATGTGATGGAGGAAAGGATATCTAGAAAAAAATAAAAATGATCAGGCCTAATGCAGTTAAACATCCACTTCTCAAGTGCCACTCCTTTCTTGATGTTACAACTGTTAGTTCACATTAACAATCAGAAAAAGTTTTACTATTTTAAAACTGCTGACATATTCTGAAGGGAAGTACTTACTATTCTGTTACTATATTTTAATGGAAATGTTAGGAATACCTACAAGGGAAAGAAAGCATAACCTACAAATAATTAAAATGTGCAACACATTTCCAGTAAGAAAGTTTTTGCAAAAAAGCATCTAAACTGGGCTAAACATACTTGAAAATATTGAATATTGTATTTAAAAAAATACAAAAATTATTGCATACAAGTACAAAAACAACTGGATCAGAAAGCATTGAAACTGCACACATTTTTACTTTCTCAGGTAAATGAATGCAAAGTGAGATGGTTAAAGGTATATGCATTCCCAAAAACTGTGTAGGTTTAAACTGAGGTTAAAAATATGTGTTTATACATGGTGGTGGTGCCGCGGTAGCGTTGTCGCCTCACAGTAAGACGTTGTCCTGTTCGATTCTCAGCTAAAGTATCTTCTGTGTGGAGACATTCATGAATGGGCATACCTTCATTGAAGGTTGTGCGTCAGGCCTGGCAGGTCAGTACGTAAAAATCTACTGCCAATCATTAGCGGACCGGAGTTCCGCTGTGGCGACCCCTAACCAGGAGAAGCCGAAAGATACAACAACACACTCATAAGTGTACTACCTTGTGCAGGAGTTGATTTCATGGACTGCTGTATCCAAAATTATCATCAACAGAATATTCCACTGCAGAGTACACAACGTCTGAAGAAAAGAACATGTTCTACATCCAGGACAACCACATCACAGACATCTCATTAATAGGCCAGATCACCGAATGAATGAAACTGCCAATATCCATCACCTATGAGGGATATGCAAATATATGCAGGCAGTGTATATATGGTAAAAGGAAAAAGGAGATGACTGCAATCTGATGAAAACAGGAAGGTATGCTTATTGATTTATCAGCTTGCATCCCAACAGCTCTGAATGATACTTTACATTTGTAGGTCTTTGCCATGTCCAGACTTTCTTTCTTCCTTGCAGTAAGTGCTTGCACACATCAGACATTGGTGAGAAGCATCATCAAGTCATTAATTTTTACAGCTGATAAGATTTCAATTTATTGGCAACACTGGACCCCTCTAAAATATATCCCCTATGCCATCCACAGTATGATTCTGATGCAACATAAATACACAACAATCTAATTTTTTTTCGGTGTGGAGTGCCAAATATTTTTATTTCATTGTCTTCCCATACCAAATTAGTGCTCATATTTCACACAACTTTGACTTTGCTAACTAACTTATTTGCACTTCTGTGGATTCGCAGTCAGTTTCCAATGTGGCCCTTTCCCCAAAACGTCTGCCTTTAATTATGCTTAGCTTGACTTAACTTAGGCACTTTACCACTGTGCACATTAATAGGTTGCAAACCTCTATCAGAATGTTAGGGAGAGCACCTAACCAGTACTACAACCCTACGCAATCCACTGTAATACCATACTGAAAGGTAAGCAAGCACCTATGCAGGTTTGGAGAATAAGGGAACAGAATCTTGTTTGTGGCCTCATTCACAGATGTCCATAAGGCAAAACCTGAGCACACTGCAACTTTTGGCATTGTAGCATGAACAACATAACCAGCAATGCAGCTTGAATGAGGTGTAACAAGTGATGGTTCTCACCATACTTATAATCACTTTTCATCTCCTCTGCCACTCATGATCACGCATCTTGCATACTGACCATGCTTCCTTGGTTAGGGCAGGCCGCAGCAGCTTCGGCTTCATCACATGAATCAGAGCTAATTATCCTCCAAGAAATCAAAAAAACCTCTCACATTTAGAACAAAACAAATAAGTGCTCTTCATCAGTCTGATTATCTTTTGATGGATACTGTTGTACCTTAAAAATGCCTCATGGGTTTAGACATGATCTGCATTTTCTGAAATACCTTGTTGCAGTGAATAAGAAAAGTCAGAAAAGACAATTAAACAGTGGAGGGTTAGTTAAGTGACAGTTTGAGACCTAATGAGGTTTTATGAGGTAAGAAAGTAGGTGGGTTAGAAAGTTGGGGGTATTGGTAAGATATACCTTGGGAAAAGACTTGGCCATGTGAACTGGAAGCTTTGGTTTAGATGCTGCTTAAGGAAAGTTTTGTATCTGTTAAACTTATCTGGACATTTTTAGTACATTGTAGATTTCACTCCAGAACTCTGACACATAGTGGGAGAAGAGACAGTTTCCCATTGTATTGAATGATTTATTGGTACTTTGTAGGAGTTTGTTGCCAGAGCAAAGGTCTCTAGTCAGAGAGTAGAGTACAGTACTCTGTAAGGGTGGGCATTTGTCAGGATAATATGGGAGATTGTCAGTGGTGATCAGTTATGTGTAGATAAACCGGTGTGGGAGTTTGAGTCACTTAAATTGTTCTAGTACAACACAATGATGGATTTTGTTAGGCAGGTTGGTTACAGATTTGCTTACTTTGTAGTACCAAGTTAGCTTAATTTTATATGTAGTACTGATGTTTACCATGTTAAAAATGGTTGGTATTAAACAAACACAGCAACAAAAACTATACAAGGCAAAACAGTTTCCATGAATAAAATCCAAACTGCAATCACTCAACACCATCTTAAACTGGAAAAAGGTTTGCAGCAAAAATCTTTCCTTCTGTTGTTAAAATGTCAGTCTCCACTCATCAACTATCACTGCAAGCATAGCTGGTTTAAATGGCACCCTGGGATGGTACTATGAACTAGCACCCCCCCCCCCCCAGTTCTTCAAAAAAGCACTTTACTGTCTCACTGGCAGCTTATTACAGATTTATGACCCACTGAGCTCCACCGAACAGCGAAAAAAAAAAAAAAAAAAAAAACGGAAATTCTTTCTACTGCTATACCAGCTAGATGGCCACATGAATGACACACACACACCTGCCCCAGGGATTTAGGTCCAATTTCTGTGCACTGTCCCCAACCCACCTTCGATATATTTAAATTAAAACAAAAGTTCTTGTTTTATACTGAAGCAAACAGTTGATGCAATGTATACCCTACCTGCATGGAATGCTACAATGCTCATGTTTCAGTTAAAAATAAAAAAAAAATCTTTTTAAACTGCAGCAAACTGCATGCTACAAATACAGCAAACAGTTGTTACAGTTTATACCTTGCCTGCACGGAGCACTACAGCACTCAGGTTTTAGTACAAAAAAAGAAATGTTTGTTTATTACTTTTAAACTGTAGTAAAGTTTTTGCTAAACTGCTTGCTACAATGTAGCAAGCAGTTGCAATACTTTAGACCACACATGGAACTCAGGTTTGACTGCAAATGCAATACCAGCTTTTAAAAGCTAATATTGCTTTAAAGAGAGATCAGGATTGGTTGATCACACCCCCTAACACACTTCTCTGGGGGCAGTTGTCCCTCTTGTTTCACTGTAGCTACACTACAGACTGCCACAGTGAATAGTTTTGACATAGATGGACTGATTGTGTGAAAAGAAAAAAAATGTATATGGCAGTTCATAATTAAAAAGTGGAAAAGACAATCTTGTTAAGCAATTTTCTCATCATAGAATCATAGGAGTTTACTAGGCTAATGGCCCTGGGCCTTTACAGGCATAGCCAAGGGTTTATCCCCAAAAAGAAACCACAGTCAGCACCTGTCTCCCCTGTCAATGAGGGACACAGGTGGAACCCCTGGGACAAATTTGTGGTTTCCCATCCACTCATCAAGGTTGTGCTTGAAGAAGGTCAGTGAGGTACACTGTTTGACATAATAGGAAGTCTATTCCAGAGATGAGGTAGCCTCTGGGAGACAAAATTGTCTCTCAAGCAGGTTTTTTTTTATGTTGTATATTAGATTCAGGTCTTTTGAGCAGGTAATGCTTGAGGAGTTATACTTTCGGATATGGAGCATCTCTAGTAGGGCAGGGTGCAAGATTGCCTTCTAAGCGAGACACAGATCACCTTTGAGCAACCTGTACGATACAGAGTGGAGTGAAAGTGATTTGAGCCTGTCTGCATAGGACAGGTGTTGGAGGCCATGGATTCTCTTTGTGAGGTATTTCTGTGGCTTTTACAGTTGGTGCAGATGTTGTAGAGTGTGTAGAGGGTGTTATACTCAATTATTGGTCTAATGAGGGAGTATAGAGAGGTAATAACCTCCTCTTTTCTGAATGCAATCCCTTCACTTATGAGATGATCCAAATAAAAGGCTTTTCTGACCATTGCCACTACATGATGGTTAAACATGAGACTGTTATCAACCTGAGTACCCAGGTCTCTCACCACAGTGACAGGTCTGCTACCGGAGGTAGAGACACCTATTTTGACCTTGAGAGTCCTGTCAGTGAAGCCAGTTGGCCACCCACCTGATGAGATAGGGATTTATGCCAAGTTGTGTTAGCTTTTCAATGATGCCTAAGCAGGGGATTGTGTCAAAGGCCTTGGCCAAGTCAAGGTAAGCTGCATGTACTGACTTTCCTTCATCCAGGGCATTGGTGACAGTCTCAAGGAAGTCAACCAGGTTCAACAGAAAAGATCTGCCCTTGAATTCGAACTGGGTGGGGTCAAGTGCTTGCAGATTGCCTACATCCTTGTTCATGAGATCCATAATAATATGTTCCATGGCTTTACAGATTAGACTTATCAAGCTAATGGGGCAATAGTTTCCATGGTCAGTAGTGGCACCACCTTTGTGCAAGGGGATGACAATGTCAGTTCTCCACTCTGCCGGGATGAAGCCTGTACATAGGCTGTGGTTGAACAGGATGGAAAATGATGAAGCCAGTTCTTGCTGCAGATTGGGCAGAATACAGCCCAGGACACTATCAGGTCCCATGGAAGCTGTGTTCTTTGCCTTCGATAGGGCCTTTAACACGAGTTATGGAGATGTGAGGCATGGGACAAGTATCGGGAATGTCAAAAGGGACTTTGGGGGGCCGGGGGGGGGGTGAAATTTGTGCGGAACCTATCTGCTGGCAGGTTGGGGTCTATACTACATCGTCAAACTCACAGGAGTCCAAACGATGTAATATCGAACTGTGAAGTTCGAAACCCAAAAAGTATGAAAACACAGAACGATTTTTTTTTTCGTTCCAGTACAAAAAAAAAAAAAAAAACGTACACTTTAAACTTAATCTAATACCCCCCAATGTGGGGGGCTGTACCCCCCACACCCCCTACTTAAATATACTAACTCTGAGATCGCACCACAGTGGAGGAAATAGCAAAGCCATGAAAACAACCCACTGATTTTTTCCCCTGGGAAAAAATTGGTGTCCTGTGGCTTCGCTATTTCCATGTTTCGAACATTTTGTTTCGATATTACAACGTTCAGACTCCTGTGAGTTGGTTGGCTAAGTCAGCAGGATCAGTGTAAGTGATACTGTTACTAATCTGGAACAAACCTGGGCTTTGCCATGGACGTTTCTGATGTAACTGAAGAAGGCTTTGTGGCTTCCATTTGTTTTAGAGGCTAGTTTTGATTTATAGTTGACTTTTGAGGTTTGCATACTGAACTAATTTACTTGTTGATGCTAATGAGGGAGTTTTTCAAATTTGGAATTTGTTCCGTTTTAACCTTGGACAACAGTTTCTTCCTTTTTTTGTAAAGCCTGTTGACTGAGGATGTCCACCAAACTGCTTTGTGTTTCCTTGAGGAGCAGGTCTTAGTTCTGTTGGGTATGGCTTAGTCCATGCAGTTGTACAGGTGCTTGTATACTGCATTGGCATACTGTTCAGCATAGCTGTCTGCATCCTCTGAGGGAGGAGGTGCTGTGAAGCTACAGATACCCTCCCTTAGGAGACTGTAGTCAGCTTTTGAGAAGTTTTTTAGCTTGATTATGGCTGGGGAGGGGTGGATGGGATAGAAACTTTGAACGAGACAGTCCAATAATCTGATCTCACCAGGGAGGAACATACTATGGGAGTGGTGCAGCAGTCGCCTATGTTGGTGAGAACCAAGTCCAGAATGTTATCTTCCCTTGTGAGGGATGAGATGAGCTGGTCTAGTGTGTTAGAATAGATGAAGTCAAGGAAGTGAGTGCATTAGTGCAGAATAGTTCACCCAGTCTATGGTGGGGGTAGTTCAAGTCACCAAGGATCAGGGTGTTAGGGGATACCTTGATGAAGTCAAGTAGATCCAGGTAAGAGGAGTGGGTGTCCTGAGTCATGGAGGGGGGGGTCTATAGCTGACTACAACTTGGATGGGTGTCTTGCCAACTATCGGTTGCACCTGGAGTAGTTCCAGTGCATCATGCTGGCAAACCAGTCTGGAGGTGTGCCTGTCCTTAATGAAGATAGAAACTCCACTATCCGTAGTCTTCCTGACCTCATTTGGGTCAGAATGTATGGAATGAGGTATAGTCTGGTAAGGCAGAGGTGCCCTCTGCAGTCTTGAACCAGGTTTCCATGACCGCACAGACATCAGATTCTTCCAGTGCAAGGAGAGCCTCCAGTGAACACATTTTCAGGTTAAGGCTCTTGGTGTTAAGCAGCACGACCTTAAATTTGCTTTTTGACAGATCTTTTATGTTGGAAGATTTATCTTTGCGACATTGCCTAAAAAAGGCACAATGAGGGAGGTGAGAGCCTTGGCCAGGATCTGGAATCCCAGTGGTGACAGGTGGTGGCCATCTCTGTCAAAGCATGGAGACCTCTCAAGCATGTCATCCCAGGCAGACAGATACTGGATCTCCTTGGAATGACACCAGAAACTAAGCCAATTGTTGAAGTAAATTATTTTTTGTTGGTATTGTGGTAACATTCTTGGTGAAGGTAGGATTCTGTTTATGGCTAGGGTCATACCTGCCTGGGACACATAGTCTAGGGAGATACATCTCAGGTCATTCATGCCAACATGGACAATGACAGAATCATACTTGTACTTGTGGAGAGACTTAAGTGCATGATGTGACAGACTCTGGCACCAGACAGACAACTGACTGCAACCTTCTCCTTGTCAAGCCTGTTGAGGGGGACATCAGTGTGTCTCACAATTGAGTCGCCAGTGATTAGTATGTTTGGTTTATTGTAATGCCTTGAGGGCTGTGATGGTTTATTCTTTTGCCTTATGGGCTGTGTTTGTGAAACACTGGTGTGTTGTCTGCTGTGTGTGATGTGTTTGGTGTTGTGTGTGGAATGTTTGTGAGTGTGTTTTGGAGGTTTCTGCTGTAAGTAAGTTCTTATAGAGGACCTCTACATAGATGGGTGTGTGTCGTGCTTGGATCTGGGATGTGGGTGGTGTGGTGTTTGAGCTGGCAGTCTCCTCTTTGTCAGGAGTACTGACTATGCTGTGATAGAGCATGGATTTCTGGTTACTGATGTACATGCATTTCTCCCAATTAGAAGAATTACATGCTGTCAGTAAATATGAGGCAGTTGCTACACTGTCTCAGAATGCCCATGTTGACCAGGCTGGCAGGGGAAACTGATGGAAATTGTTCTTAATACCTGAGTGGACTTATGGAGAGAGCGTTTTGATAAGGGTTTGTCCACAAGAGTGTAAACCACAAAAACCTTCTTAAAAGTAAAGTAACTGGCCTGAAGCTCAAGTGCTAAAACCAAAACCAAGATGCTTAGAAGAACAGATAATCAGGCTACTAACAAGCAGTAATAAATGCAGCAGAAAAAAAGCACTTGAACACTTAAAAGCACACAGCTAAAATAAGGTGATTAAGTAGGAAGAACACAATAAAGTGTATTCTTTTAACTGGAGAGAGGAAACAGAAGATAGTTCAAGATTAAGAAACTAAGGGGGTTGGCCTTCCTAAATGCTCTCTCTGTAGTCAGTAGACTGAGCTGATGAAAAAGAACAAGGAAGGGTGTCCAAAATCAAAGAAGCAAGGGGGTAGTCCTTCACAAATGATCTCACTGTACTCAGTTGAGTGAGCAGATGAGATGGGAATGGGAGGAGTGACCAAAATCAATTTTACAGCAGGGGCGGGCAATTCCAAAGCCACCAGGTTTAAGAGTACAACAACACTTGGGCGTGAGGGTGGGAAAAACGATCAGTATAGACGGAATACAAAGGCCAGAAGCCAAAAAGCTGCTTAACAAGCCTTTGTTAAACACTTCTTAATGCTGGTAAGACTGGGTCTCCTTTCAGGGATTAACAACAAATATTGCTGGCTGCAAAGAACAACAGCAGAAAGTAGAACAGCTTTAAAAGTTGTCAGATTCTTAAGTTTGCCACATTGATAAAAAAATATAACACGGACTCAATACAAAATACATCTATCACCCTTACCTAATGTAACGTCTCTGCATTAGAGATTGTCTTCATTCATACAACCCCTAACATGGTGAAAGGGACAACTCTACCACAACCACTCTTTCATATTTATTTTCCCATTTAAGCTGTGCCATTTGAAGGGTAGTTCCATTTGTGGAGGCACCTGCTGCCAGGGATATATCTCAATAGCTTTGCACCCTATGCAAGTTTATTGGCATCCATGTCTCAAACACATAAGTTGTCACAGAGTTAAAATAATTTAACCAAACTTTTTCTTAACACTAGCCACAACAGCTATTGAGATATATCCCTGGCAGCAGGTGCCTCCACAAATGGAACTACCCTTTAAATGGCACAGCTTAAATGGGAAAATAAATATGAAAGAGTGGTTGTGGTAGAGTTGTCCCTTTCACCATGTTAGGGTTTGTATGAATGAAGACAATCTCTAATGCAGAGACGTTACATTAGGTAAGGGTGATAGATGTATTTTGTATTGAGTCTGTGTTATATTAAGGGCATGGCCACAAAAGTACGACTAGAATTTTTTTTTTGTTTTTATTGAACTTCTAATTGAGAAAACAGATTAAAACACCAAGTCAAAAGACATACACACACACACACACACACACACACACACACACACACACACACAAACCCATACACATTTGTTATAATAGCTGAAAAACTTTGATAAACTGAAAACATGTCATAAAGTTCATCTATTCCATTTATCTAAATAAAAAATCTGCACCAAGTGATTGCAAATGTAAACAAAGGCATCACATTTATGATCGCCAAAAATGTTGCAGGAAACTTTTGCTTTTTTATGGGAGACTTGGCCTACCCCCTGAACCTGCAGTGGGGACTCAGCCACCATATTCCTGGAATTAAATAAACTAATTCCTTGCTTACACAGCCATGGGGGAAAGGGGAAAAGTTCTGAATTGCATTGCACTCAACCTGCTGCAGTTTGACTGTAATATAATTCAGCCACCTTCACCACCAGTGAAAGTTACAAGAAAACTTGCCACATGATCAGTGTGCCTGCCAAATACATACATACATATTACATATATATATATATATATATATATGGTTCTACCTGACATAGCCGAAACCACACAACACCGACAACCACATCACCGACACCACATATTCGACAGTCCATAAACACGAAACCACACATAACCGACAACGAAATAACCGACGGTACACAAACACGAAACCCCATACACTGCACACACCACAATAACAATTATTAAAAACAAAACACATCCCCATTCCACAAACCACACACACAACACAAGCACACCAAAATCCTTACAAGCCCACACTAAACCTTACCTAACCCTAAGGTCCGTCACTATCGCACACTTACCTACCCTCCTAACCCTAACTCACTTAACCCGCCCTACGGCTTCCCTAACCCTAACTCACTTAACCCACCCCTATCGCCTCCCTAACCCTAACTCACTTAACCACCCCTATCGGCTCCTAACCCTAACTCACTTAACCCACCCCTATCGCTCCCTAACCCTAACTCACTTAACCCACCCCTATCCCCACAGACCGTCAATCTCCACACTTACCTGCTCAAGACGCACGAGCGTCCGTCACTACCGCATACTCACACAGCCTTTCCCCATGTCGGCATCCTCGGCGTTGGTGTTGTCATCCGTCGTGTCGGTCTTCTGCATTGTCGATGTTCTGCAACCCGCGATTCGGGTCGGTCTTCTTCGTTTTCGATCTTCTGGAGTCGAATTCGCTGTCGGTCTTCTGCGCTGACGCAAAAGTCAGGTAGAACCATATATATATATATATATATATATATATATATATATATATATATATATACACATATTTATATACATATTGTCGTGTGTGTGTGTATATTACTTATACATATGTAAATACACAGCATTTAAATAGAACATAAAATATTTACAATACTAAAAAAATAGTTTGAAAACATTGTTTTAATGTTAATGCTTATATATATATATGCCCTGATTAATAATAAAACAAAGAAAACAATTGAAACAAAAGAGCACTAAAATATCTTCACTAAATTAAAGGCACCCCATAAACATATCCAAAATGAAAGTATCGTTCTGGTAAGAAATAATGTAAAGGAGGGTAAATCAATCATAAATCTTAACTTTAAATCATATAAAATTAAAAATTCTCTATTAAAATATGTACTTATATAACCCATTTATAATTTACTGTGTTATTCATTGACATCATTTTCAAATATATTGATTTCTGTATCCAAAAAAAGAGATTTAACTGATGAAGGCTAAAAAATATTACAAGGTTTAAAGGTTGCTCATGCAAACTTATCATGTCAGCAACACTGACTACAAGAAGATGAACTCTAAGTGGAGAGTACTTTCACGGCAAAGGATGAAGAAGTGAGGGATTTAGGGATAATGTGCCTGAAGTGCATTCCACAGGACTAATAATGCTTGCTTCACAGGTAAAATCATCGATGTGGAAATAAAAATCTAACCTGTCGGCTACAGTCCCACGTAAAAAAGCAAAAAAAGCAAACAATACAACTTACTGCAACCTGCAGGTCACAGTAAGTTGTATTGTTTGAAAAATCATAGATGTGCAAGGAAACTATTAGCTCTTACATGGAAGTCAAACTCCAACCCTCAGGCATACTTGTGCTGATATCATTAACACTAGACCAAACTAATATGCCTTCACATATAGATCAGTAAGTACATCATGAGAAGGTGGTAAACTGCAGCCAGATCAGAAGAAAGATGTGCAGATCAATCAATATATTGTCCTCACTGAATATGTATGCATTTCTGTACAGAGCAGAATAAAGACATATTCCCGAAAGCTGGTCACCACCACAGGCCAGTACCACAGTACATGTATAGGCAAGATGGGAATGTACTAGAGCAAAATTGAGGTGTTTTGTTTATCTTAACATGGATAATGATCCACTAAGATAAAACTAAAAAAAAAAAAAACATTACATACTTGTGCACATTTCAGGGAGCTAATAAAGTGTAGAAAAACATATCAGTAAATCTTGTTTTACAAATGCTAATGAAGGGGTCTATATTAGAACACCAATCATTTAAAATATCGAGTCTTCTAATATCGACCCATTTTTTGCGAATGCTGAAAATATTGAAGAAACAGAAAACCTAATTTTTCCTAGGGAAAGAATTTGGTTGTCCGTTTTTGTTTCTTTTGTATTTTCAGTGCTCTGGTGGAAAGTTACGGGTCGGGTTCAGGTAAGTGTGCGATTGAGTGCAGGTTAGGTTAGTTAGGATTAGGGTGCGGGTTAGGTATGTGTGTGATTGTGTGGACATGAGGGTTAGGGCGGGTTAGGTGAGTTAGGGTTAGGGCGCGGGTTAGGTATGTGTGCGATTGTGTGGACATGAGGGTTAGGGTGGGGTAGGTGAGTTGGGTTAGGGTGCGGGTGAGGTGAGTGTGCGATAGTGACGGACCTTAGGATTAGGGTTTGGGTTAAGGTAAGTGGATAGTTAGTGGTGTGTGTCTAGTTTAGTGTAGGGTTAAGGGTAAGAGTTTAGGTGTATGTGTGTGGATTGCTGTTTGTTTGGTGTGCTTGTGTTGTGTGTATGTGTTTTTGTTTCCCAGGGAAAAAATTTGCTGTTCTGAATGTTCGATGTTTAGTATTTTCGATTGGTAGGGTTCGATATTAGAACACTCAACATTTTGAATGTTCGGTGTTCTAATATAGACCCTAATGAAGTGACATGACAGCATGTTAATTGATATCACAGAAAGTGTACTAAAGTTGTCACTGTTGTAATAGAGTAAAGCACCCTATTTTAAGCCTCATAACTGGTCTGACACTTCTATCAAAGTGCTCATACATCATCAATACATTATATGTTAAAAATGGCTTACAAAATAAAATTAGAACATTAACAACAATGTCATCTTAAAAATAAGGTGATGGTAAAGTATCCATTTTGGCTTGTGGAACAAGAAAATAAATTCACAATGACTCATCTTGCCCCTCTCAAATAAATAAATAAATAAAATGCAACAGTGAGTCATGACTGCTCCAGAGTGAAATCATAAAAAAGTCAAAGGATAAGGATGAATCTGAAAGAAAATCCAGGAACTGAAGGTCTAAGAATTTTGTGTGCATTAATCTACTTCTGCATGTCCTCCCTGTGGTCGCGTGGGTTTCCTCCGGGTGCTCCGGTTTCCTCCCACATCCCAAAGACATGCTATAGGTGGATTGGACACTCTAAGTTGGCCCTAGGCATGAGTGTGTGCGTGTGTGTGTGCCTTCTGTGGAAGGTTGGGCGCCGGGCTGGCAACTTGACACCGTAAAACTCCACTGCCAATCATGAGCGGACAGGTGATCCGCTGTGGCAACCCCTAACTGGGAAAAGCCAAAAGAAGAAGAAGAATCTTTCACCTTCCAGAGGCATCATCAGAGTCAGACTCTGATGATGCCTCTGGAAGGTCAAAGCACTTAGTCATTTTTAACTGCTTGTGAATTATTTTAACACAAGATTAAAATGTTTCGTTTGCACCCCTGTCTGCTCGTGGATTTCTTTATTTAGTTATTCTGCTCTTCTCCATTGACCTGTACAAGGCTCTGTTGTATCTAGGGGGCTGTTCTCCATTGACTGTACATGGATTGGTTGTATCTAAGGAGCTGTTCTCCATTGAACTGTACATGGCTCTGTTCTGTCTAAGGGGTTGTTCTCCATTGACCTGTACATGGTTTGGTTGTATCTAACGAGCTGTTCTCCATTGATCTGTACATGGCTCTGTTGTGTCTAAGGAGCTGTTCTCCATTGACCTGTACATGGCTCTGTTGTATCTAAGGGGCTGTTCTCCATTGACCTGTACATGGCTCTGTTGTATCTAAGGAGCTGTTTTCCACTGTGGTACATGGCTCTGTTGTTCTCAGTGGGAATCCAAAATTAAGTTTAAAAGTAAAGATTCCAAAAAAGACCTGATAGCTAATTTTAAGATGATTTTTTGAAAAAAATTTAACTTTGTCTGCTATGAAACAACTCACCCATTAAAATGGACTGTGCTGTGTTGAATCTCTCCTACTTTGTACTCTTTTATTTATACACATATAAAAAATAGAACCCATCAATACCAAGTCTCAACCAAAAATTAAACTTAGTAACTACTGCCTATGTCTGTGGCCCTCTCCAAGTATGTGAACTGCAATGATATAGGCTATCTTATTACTCTACTTTTTATGTAAACTGCAATGATATAGGCTATCTTATTACTCTACTTTTTAGGCAAATTGGGTAAAGTTTCAACTTGCTGAATTCAACTCACCAATGTTCAACTCATCAGCTGCTGTCTCATACATAAAATCACTGTAGGTACTGTTTTTATTTATGTGTAAGAAGTGTTTTTCTTTTCCTCTGTGGTTGTGTGGCCATGGAAATAACACATTTAAGTTAGGGGGCATAGGGTGAAGCCCACCCCATAATTCACAAGCAGTTTCATTGTGCAGCACTTTTAATGGGATTGTTTCATTAGGTTAAAGCTAGTTGAAATAAGATACAAGACAAGTGTGCCACATGCAGGCGACTGCAGTCTACTAACTAGATTGCATACTACCATGCATACTAAGACCAGGATTTTATGCACAACATCTGATTTTGCAGAGATATAACATTTCAGTACTTTTGCCTTATATTTTAACTCTTTGTTGTGGCACCATGAAGACAGGTCTTTCTTACCTTACCTGTGAAGAGGTCAAATTTCTCTTATGAGCCAACAGTGTTTAATTAATGCATCGATTTCTCATTAACATTACACGAGTCCTCTGCTAATGTTTGTTATTATTTTCTCATTGTTTAATTGAAAAAAAAAGAAACATTTTGTCCTTGTCTACAGCTAAGCTGTAGAATCTAACATCTCTGCATGCTAAGAAGCTTTGCGATAATAAGCTGTGATTGTCTAAAACTATAGACTGTATTTAAAATTATTTATGAGACTCAGACTGCTATAAACTTGCAGAAGCATGTATATTAGATAAAAATGGGTATTGTTGTACTCCCCATTGTATGATTTCTTAAGACTACTATAGGCAGGTCTGTCAGAACTTTCACAACTCCTGTCAGTATTAAATACAGCTTTTGCACTTTATTTATGTTATTCTAACAGCTCACAGTCTCTTGTCTCAAAGCTCTTCAGTAATTCATCCTTAAGATGTTTTAGCTGCATCTGTGACTTCCCCCATTGCATTAGAAACAACCTTAATTTGAGGAATCTACTTACTGTTTGAGACTACTTTTTATCTGATAGGGTTTGATGAGCATGTCTGACAAGCATTCCATTGTTTGAACATGGCTAACATTTTTAGCTGTTAACGTCACATCTATCTTGGTGTGTTTAAAGCTCCTAATCTGCCTGTTAATTCTATCTCAAGCTCAGATTAAGGTTGAAGGCTTTAATGACAAGAGAGGTGAAACACAATAATCAGTAACAAATATTTTAATTAGTGACACTCTACAATCCAAGATCTTAGCAAATGACAGGATAAAGGATTAGCAGTCTTAGACACATGTTGATATAGTGCATTGTACATGTGACAGAAGTAACATTTACACCAGACCAAATGCTCACAACTAAAGAAGAGATGCATATCAAAATAAATGGAATGACCTGTATTCTTTTAGCAGTATTCCACAGACAACTGCATCATGATTAGAGTTATAAAATATGTATAAAAAAACAAACAAAAAAAAAAAACAGAGACAGTGCCATCTTTCTTTCTGAGGGAAGTCTAAGGCTGCTTTTAATATAATAATTTCTTTAAGTATTGAAAATGCGCATTACAAGTAACAATCACAAAATTTACATTCTTATCTTCAGGCATATGTTTAGTATAAAACAGCATGCTTATATGTAATAATAATCCTATCTGTTAACAAGTTACACCGACTGGCGAGATCGTCCATTTTCAGGGGTGACCTGGGAGCAATGTCTGGTTAAGTGATTTACTCAAGGTCACACTGTAGACCAATGAGGGTGGAAGGAATTAAACCCTGTATCACAGAAACCATAGCTCACAGCCTTAAATTCAATGTCAGATGCTCTCCCGCTGTGTGTCTCTCTCTCTCTCGCTCTCTAGATATATATATATATATACTCACTTATGAAACATGTCTTTCTGAAGAAGTCTTGATAATAAATAAGACGAAAGCGCTAAAGTTCTACAAGAGTTGTTGGTGTTATTTACTATTTTATTGAATGCTTTTATTGTCACGAAGTTAATTTCTTAGTTTATATATATATATATATATATATATATATATATATATATATATATATATACATACATACACACACACACACACACACACACACACACACACACACAAACATACATATACATACACACACACATGCACACACTCAGAAACACGCACACACATACTGTGTGTGTATGTATGCAATTAAGGTGAGGTTGGGCAGCATGCTAACATTTTCATCGGTTAACATCACATCTATCTTGGTGTGTTTAAAACTCCTAATATGCCTGTTAATTCTATCTAAAGATCAGATTAAAGTTAAAGCTTAAATGAGAGTTTTTTTTACCCCCTAAAAAGATTTTGTGTGTGTGTGTGTGTGTGTGTGTGTGTGTGTGTGTGTTTATGTTTTTTGTCTCTATACTTTTGATGGGAACTTTCAGAAAAACTATAACATCTGATTATGTAGAAGTATGATATGAAAACTGCAAGTTTGAGCACATCGGGAGACTATGAATATCTATTCCTACTGCTGCATGCAGTTTGTTATAGGTAACCATCAATTAGTTAGACTGAAATTTCTTATACATCATTGAATTAATTACATTTAATTAACTGCATTTTGGTAACCATCTAAGTAGACTGATTGACAGATCCTATTCAGCCATGACCCAGGCCCACTGGGCAGAAATTAGTGTCAAAGAATACAATCTAAGTATCACATCGAAGCATGTATACTTTCTACAGAGATTATCACAAGATTTGAACAAAGGAAAATGCATGATTGCATAAAAGTTTGAAAAATTCTTTACAATGAGTAATTTTAAGACTGTCTTCTAAAATGAGAATAGTGAAACACTACGTAATGGTTGAGCAAGCAACAATCATGATACAAGTATTTACTTAACAAATATACATTTGGAAAACATGTATTCCTGCAGAGACACGGAATACATTATGTGTAGAAGGTCAGTCTTGAATTAAAGTTGTTGCTAGCTGTTATCATGTCAGTACGTACCAATAAATGTTGCTAAACTACAGAGTTTGTAGCACTGTTAAAAAATGAGAAGTCTACACAATACAGTGGCCTCTGAATCTTTTATAGGAATATGGAACAGTTTAGAAAACTGAACTTACTTATCTATATTTGTTGTTTAGATCCGCGGTGGTGCAGCGATAGTGTTGTTGCCTCACAGCAAGAGGTTCTCTCATTCAATTCTCGGCTGGAGTGAGGGGAGTGCCTTCTGTGTGGAGTCTGCATGTCCTCCATGAGGTTGGGTGGACGTTCAAAAGACATGTGTAAATGGGCGTGCCTTTGTTGAAGGTTGAACATTGAGCTGGCACCTTGGCGCTCATCAAAATCTACTGCCAATCATTAGCGGACCGGAGTTCTGCTGTGGTGACCCCTAACCGGGAAAAGCTGAAAGACAACAACAACAACTGTATAAGCCCATGAGACACAAGCAGCCCCTTTCTGGACAAACCAGGTGGACTGTCTGGATAAATAATGTGTTCTGAGCCACACAGTAGAAAAACAGGTACTGAAAGAATAAAAATCTAAACTACAGAGAGCAGTCCCTCCCTATTGAAATGTTGGTACTTCAAATACCGAGTGCCAACAAGCTAAAAAGAAAAGTTCAAAAACATAGGAGAAGATCGAATCTCAAAACTCATTCTTCTGCTTAAAATTTCTTGCAAAGGGGCAATCCACCCTGCATCCCCATATGAGGGGCAAGCCTCCCCCACATCCTCAAACTTAAATATACCAACTCTGAGAATGACATTTGTTGGAGAAAAGGGAATATTCTGAGAAATGGCATCTCATACTTAACATATGTAAGTTCATTCTTTCAGCTCTTTAGTCTCTGTATTCCAGGACTTGCTATAGTGGGTCAGAAATTTCAAATGGTTACTGAAAGCAGTTCATTAACAGCTGATAGACTTAACCCTTTGTGCTAGCTGCCAGACCAATCTGAACTGAATACTGATTGTCACCCAATTGTTAAAAAGATTGAAGACACAGCACAGAAACTCATCTTGCCAAAATAAAATTTTCCAACAACTGAAAAAGCAAAATTATACTTTTACCAACCAAAGGTAAGTTAGCCCATTCAGCTGTTCATATCCCAAAAAGTACATGTGTGATGATATGGGTTAGTGCCAGCATAGCCAGCTGGTGTTCTGTGATGAATGATATGCCCTGTGAACACAAACTGATTTATTACAGATGCTTGTGTTACAAATGTATTAGAACTGTATGGAATTTGAATATCAAAATGTGTTTGTAAAATTGCTAGTGTTAAACAATGTATCAACAGTGGGTCCTGTTGGACAGAGAAGGAATATACATGTGAGACTGTATGTATATATGTTAGCAAAGGACACTGGAAGAGAAGCAGTTAATCTCAGTCCAGTTAGTTTTGGAAAATCCTTGAAATTAAATTAGCTGTTAAGCCATCAACACAGCACCCTACTGTGCTGAATGGAACTGGAGTCAGTAGATCTGGGAAAGACCATTGTTTAATAGCCTCTGTAAAGAAGAGGGGAAGTACTGTAATTGTTTCATGGCTCCAGGGCACTGCCTTAAACATTTAAATGTGTATTGTAGCCATCTATGCTAAATTCCTGTCTCAACTTCAAAGTGAGATACTGTGTGAACATAGAGTCAGGTGACCAGATAAGGTTATTCTGCCAGCCATCTTGGAAATTATGTTTTAGATATTACTGTGGGAAATCTCTCAGTATTTGAGCATTCTGTCTTGGGCCTGACAACAAGGACCATTCACCACATAATCTGCCTTCCTCTATTAAGTAAGTAGGGAATAGTAATTCTCCTAGATTCAGTCAGGAAAATATAGTGAATCTTGGTTTGGATATTGTTTTTCTTTATTAGTCTGAGTCTGTCCATCATTGTTATTTTCAATATTTCCTGTGATTTGAACTCTGTGGTTTACTGTAAATATTTAATATAGTCAGTATTTCATGTGTTTTTTATTATTTATTATTAAATATATTTAAAACTTTTATTATGGCTGGTCCTTTTAGAAGGTATTTACCATTTGAGAGTGCTTATATTTATTTCATGACACTGTGTAGATGACTCCAGAAGGCCTAGCTGTTTTGGTTAGCTACTTTCATTTGTATCAGAATTAATATTACACAGTATAATTGGGCACCTTTTGTTAAGGGCTTTAGAGTAGGTGATTGTGGAGTGTCTGTTGGATGTGATAACTACCTTATACTCTGGGCAGATGGGGGTACAGGAGGTAAATCTGTGCCAGCCTTTCCCAGGTGTGTGTGTGAGAAATGAAATCTCAAAGAGTGTGTGCATGTGTCAGCTACCTGGGGCAAGGACACAAAGCACTGGTTTCACAGAGAAGGTGCTGGAGGACTTGGCTTGGCCACTCGGCTAAGGACCTAACCCTACAGCTGTACCAGTGGGGAGCCTTACTGAGGACCTGCAGGGAAACAGATATAGAGAAATCCAGACCTGGGCTGAGTGTGCTCCCTGTTTGCTCTTAAGGGAAGTTGTACTTGGTGCAGAGAGCTGCATCTGGAAATACTGTGTGTATCAATTTGTATTCCAAGTGAACATCCTTCCCCAGTGTCAGTGGTGAGGAATCAGGCTCCTTCATTACTGGCCCAGAGAGAGGTTGTCACAACATGCACAAAGAAAATGTGAAGACTGTTTTATGTGTATTATGGATAATGGTAGAATACCCTGTAACTTTGCATATGGTAGATTATACTTTCAACCCTGCCCAAACCCATAATTAATCTGAGGAGTTATTTCAATCTGAAAAAAAGACTAATCTTTGATGCCACTGTCTCAGATGATCAGGGCACGTTCATTGCTCTAGAAGGACAACAAACTGTTTCCTGCATCACTGGAGAGGTGCAATTCAAGCAAATGAGATTTTCACAAAACACCATTTAATTGCACACTGGCCTTTGTCATGTGCCCTATGTGTATTGCTTGGGGCACAAATGGTTAGAAATTGAGGGAGCAGCTGTCAGGGAGCTGGTAAGACTGACATCAGATGTGGGCTCTAAGAATATGCAAAAAAAGCATAGATTGTTAGATTGTTTTGATGACTTTTCTTCCCATTGTATGCAGGAAATGTGACACAATGTTCATACCTTTACTACATATCTTTTACAATATTACATATGCTGAAAACAAACAAGAAAAGTACGATTTATGAAGGTTTTATGTAAAAAAAAAAAAAAAAAACATCAACAGCTTAAGCATTTTTTCTGTCAGCTGAAACTCAGCAGCTGAGCTGGTCATTGTTAGCAGTAATTCATACCACACTAGACCTATTCTTAACAGAAGTACACCGACAGTTAGTCTCTGACCATGCAGGGCTATGAAGTCATTTTCTCAAACTTGATAACCAAATGCACTGAAGGTTTGTAAATTAAGCTTGTTTTGCAGATAATTTTGCTACAGAATATAAATGACTGTATATGATAAAATCTCCAGACAATATCTTTTTCAGAGGAGGAAAAAATGTTACTTTAGTTTATGGAATGAGCCAGTCTAACAACAAGTCATGACAGATGGAGGGGTTGCAGGACAGAAGGCAAAATCTAATCACACACAAAATGACTGGCTTGCCTCAACATGTTCTGTGGATTCCAACAAACTTTACACTCTAATCCATTTTTAGAACAAAAAACATCTGGGTCCTAAATCCTCTAATCTGCCAAAATACACTACTAAATCCTGTGATTTGTTGAAAAACTCCATGATTAAAGAAAGGAAATATAAAATGGTGCACTGTTGTGTTAAAGCATTGTTACTAATGTTTTTTCTTTGCCTCAGTTATAACTGTACCACTCATAAAGAGCCCTGTCTAGTCATGTCAAATGACATATCCTTGCTATAGTGGTTTTCCTCTCGCATCTGTTGCATTGTCTGCCAAAAATTCTCATTGTCCCATTACATGATGTAATCAGGCTGTTTTGCAGTTTTCTTAGAACATTTGCATTTACAAAAGATCCATTACATGAAACAATGGTTATGTTGAATTTTTAGTTATCGATTTTAATGTGAGATTAATTAAGTCAGACCCAAGTACAAGCATTTACATTATTATGGCATGCAATTTTATACAAATAAGTAAACTGCAAAACGTTATACAATTCTGCAGAAATTGATTAAATATAAAACATTACAAATGCACATCACTCCTCCTTTTTTAGTCTTTTTGATTATATGTGCGTTGTTTATACATTACTTTCAATATCACCGCATCTTAACAAAATCAATAAAACCATAACTACTGCTATCAGACAATGGTAACTTCACATCTGTGTCTATTTTTTGGGTGGGCTTTATTAACTATCTCAAAAAGTTGGACAGGTCTAAGTAGACAGTAACACCCACCAAGACTGAAACAAGGAAGATTTATTCAACTGTTCAGATTTAGTGAAGGACATTTCTGGTATTTTTCAGCAGACCACTTCAGGGGAAAAAATAATTTGGATACCTTTTCTGGCGATGAGGAACTTCAGAATGACTTGCACTGCAATAAATTATACATCTAACTTACATAATGGCAATGATGTGTTATCCACATCTGAGATAAAATCTACTTTTTCATTCTCATGATTACCTTAAACACTATTCAAATGCTAAAGCAATATGTGCTACAAATATTATGGCTCAAACTTACAATATAGTGTTGATACAAAGGATAACTATGTTTCTAGTGTGCATACCTTGAAAAAGGAGACCACTCTTGTGTGTGCACCTTGACAAAAGGAGACCACTGTTGTGTGCATTCTGACAGGTGTCATTTCTTCCTACTTTATTTTGCTTTTGCGTCATCTTAAAAGTACTCAGTTGTATTTATTACTGCTTGGTGTAACTCATTCTAAGCCTTTTAGTTTAAGCACTTGGGCTTCAGACCAGTTGTTTTACATTAAGAAGGTTTGTAGCATGCACTGTGGTGGCAGGACAGGTAGCTTACATCCTTCTAAGTTGGGAAATGCTGATTGAGGGCTCAGTGTCTGTTATTCTAAAAGTGTATTAGTTCTGATTTAAGCACTTGGGCTTCAGGCCAGTTATTTTACATTAAGAGGGTTCGTGGTCTGCACTCTTGTGGGAGGAGAGGCTGGACTCTGCCCTTCTGAGCTGGGAATTTCTGGTTAAAGGCTTATAGTGCCTGCATATTTGAACTGTTTCTTACTGAAATTGGTACACCTTGTTTGCTGTAGCATAGACTAGATCCAGGCCTGCTGAATCTAGCTTTGTTTGTATGCTTGTTGTTTGTTTGCTTGTTATTTCCCTGAAATGCTAATTCCACCTAAAACGTGGCGTTTCAGCACTTCTGTGGATCCCTAGTGATATCTGCATTGCTTACTGTACTTATTTCCTTGTTTCACTTGAAAGAAAGTTACTGTTTGTCATTTTTGCATTTAAGTTACCTGTAACACACTGCATTTAAGTTACCTGGCACTTGCTCACTAAAGCAATTATATAAGTGAGCACTAAAAAATTAAAAGCACTACACCCTCACAAACTCCCCTTGAGTACCTAGTTCTCCATTGGCCCTTTTTTCAATTATAAAGGAATTCCCAATACTATTATAGCATGTCCAAAGGTCAGTTGTCAATCCCCTCTCCGGTCCAGCTGGTGAATCTGGGAATCTTGAGGCAATGTTACAACTGCCTCATGTACATAGACAACCCTCTCCTCCTCCCAACAAATTCCAACACATGTGAGAGACGCAACCATATAGCCAAACTGGAGGCTAAGTTCTCTCAACTCAGTACTGGCGTAACCAGTCAGGAGGAGAAGGAAAGTACACTCACTACAATTCCAGTCTCACATAGACCTACCACGACAGCAAACCAAACACATAAACACACAAAAACATACTTGGAGGCTCTAAATAAAAATCTGCCTAAACAGCAGAGACCTCCAAAGCAGACACCCAAGCAACCGCTACCCCAAAACAAAACACGTGCAACACATAGCTCACAAAGCCAGTGTGCCGAACAGTCACAGCCCTTAAGGCTAAACAACACACCTGATACACTTGTAATAGGTGACTCTATTGTCAGGCACACTGACGTCCCGCTCACCAGGCTGAACAACGAGAAGGTCACGGTGAGCTGCCTAGGATCCGCCACATAACACAAGCACTCAGGTCACTCCAAGGCAAGTACAAATATGACTCAGTCATTATCCATGCTGGTGTGAATGACCTGAGACGTACCTCCCTGGACTACATGAAAAGAGACATAGAGGAGCTCTCGGAGCATGTAGCCCAGGCCGGTATGACCCTGACCTTGAGTAGCATCTTACCCTGACCAAGAATGATGCCACAATATGAAGACAAGATGATCAATTTCAACAATTGGCTTAAGTATTGGTGTCATTCAATGGGGATCCAATGCCTGTCAGCCTGGGATGACATGCTCGACAAGCCACGATGCTTCGCTAGGGACGGCTTGCACCTGTCACCCCTGGGCTTTCGGATATTGGCAAAGACTTACAATATAGTGCTGATACAAAGAATAACTATGTTTCTAGTGTGCGTTCCTTGAAAAAGGAGACCACTCTTGTGTGTGCACTTTGACAAAAGGAGACCACTGTTGTTTTTTAGGCAAGGCTCAAAAGACAAACCCACCTCCATAGATATCACAAGGGATAAGAAACTAAGAGTAATGCTACTCAATACCAGAAGTCTAAACCTCAAGATGCACACACTCGAAACCCTTCTTAGCATGGAGAACATCGATAACTGTGCAGTAACAGAAACCTGGTTCAAGGCTCCCGAGAGCACCCCAGCACTACCAGGTTATACCTCATACCATGCTTTTTGGCCCCAAAACTTGGACCGAACAACAAAAGGAGGGGGAGTATCAATATTCGTCAAAGATACCCACACCTCCAGGTTGGTGGCACAGCACGAAGCATCAGAGACTATCTATGTGCAACTAACAGTGGGTAAAACTGCCTTCCAGTTTATAGCCTGCTACAGACCACCCTCCCAAACCCAGGAACCCCACTCAGCCTTCCTGAGAACACTGGAAAATATGAAGGTCTCTCCAAACACCATTATATTGGGTGACTTCAACTACCCAAACATAGACTGGGAGCATTACTCTAGCTCCAACACCCTAGCCCAAAGGTTCCTAGAATTTATAAACTCAAATGCTATGGAACAACTTGTTACCACTCCCACAAGAGGGGAAAACATACTGGACCTGATCATCACCAGCATGGGGACTCTATGCTCCAGACCAGAAGTGTATCCCTCACTGGTAAGATCAGACCATAAGCTAATCTCACTGGATATTCGCTTCCCGACCCCACCTCCTGCCCAGAAAACCACAGTGAAAAACTTCTCTAAAGCAAATTTCACACTCCTCAAAACCGAGGTGGAATTCTTCAAAGCCCCTGGGCCTGTGGAAAATACGGCCCAGACCGAAGAACCTTTATAAACGCATTCTATGAACACCTTCAGGAATGCATGGATCATGCAATCCCAAATAAAACCAAGACGCAATCCTTTAAAGGCAGACGTCCTTTCTGGTGGACCCCAGCCATAAACAAACTATACAACAGAAGGAGGAAGCTACTACATGATAGAGCAAAATCCCAAAAAGGGAAGGCATCTCTAATCAGTATTAGCAAAAAACTACGGGCACTCATAAAATCGTCTAAGGCCAGTTTCGAGTGAAAAATTGCACAGGACACTAAGGATAATCACAAGGCTTTCTTTAGTTATGTTAGGAACTTGGGTGGGAATTCCCAGATATGCTCAGAATTATTCCAAAATGGCAAAAAATACACCAAACCCACAGACATTGCCAACAACCTAGCTGACAGGTTCAGCGCAAACTTCTTCACCCCCTCCCCACCAAAAGGGCAAATATCTATCCCAGCAGAGTGCTGCCCCCCTGACATCTCAGATGCTCAGGTAAGAGCCGCCCTCCCCAAAGCAAAAAAACACAGCATCAATGGGACCAGATGGTGTCTCAGGCTGTGTCCTACATGAACTCCAAGAAGAGCTAAACCCAAACATAAAACTACTGTTCAATCTCAGCCTTACTACAGGATATGTACCCAAAGAGTGGCATACAGCAACAGTGGTCCCTCTCCACAAAGGTGGTGCCTCAACGGATCCTGGAAACTATTGCCCCATAAGCCTGACTAGCTTGGTCTGCAAAGCTATGGAAAGGATCATCATGGACCTCATAAATAAAGATATTGGGGACCTACAAACACTGGATTCTACCCAGTTCAGCTTTGTTAAGGGCAGATCCTGCCTCTTAAACCTGGTCGATTTCTTTGAAACAGTCACCAAGGCCATTGACGAGGGGAAGGTGGTCCACACAGCCTACCTGGACCTTGCAAAAGCCTTCGATACAATACCCCACTCGGGCATTATAGATAAGCTCACCAGCTTAAATATAAACCCCTATGTCACTAGATGGGTTGCAAACTGGCTCAAGGACAGAACCCACATGGTTAGAATTGCTGGAGCCATGTCAGACTCCAAACCAGTTACAAGTGGCGTCCCACAAGGCTCAGTCCTGGGATCTCTCTTGTTCAGTATATATTTCTCGGAGGTACAGGCCAACACGGAAGGACTGTGGCTGACCAAGTTCGCAGATGACTGCAAAGTGGGCACCATAATCGACTCTCCAGCCGACACAAGAATCCTCCAAAAGGGCCTCATAGAAACAGACAACTGGTGCCAGAGCCATGGCCTCAAGCTAAACGCCAAAAAGTGTATAGTCATCCCCTTTGGCAAAAACAAAGTGCCCACAAATTACCACATAGGTGGTAATCCATTAAGTACAGAAGAAGTAATTAGGGACCTGGGGACCCAAGTTGATAGCAATCTCTCATTTGACAACCACGTGGCCAAAGTGGTTAGAAAAACATTTTATATAGTCCACCTAATCATGAAGGGATTCACATCTAGATCAGGGGGAGGTCATCATGCCTCTTTACTCATCCCTCATCAGGCCCATAATTGAGTACAATGCCCCTTTTGGGATGTACTTTACCAGACACCTGCAGCAACTGGAAAGACCCCAAAAGTACCTTACCACGAAGATCAAAGGGCTCAAACAGATGCCATATACTGCCCAGTTAAAGAAACTCCAGCTCTACTTAGTGGCATACCGCCTGCTCAGAGGCAATCTGTGCCTGACGTATAAAGCCATGTCCAACCCGGAATTAATGGACATGCTGCACCTCAGAAAATCCAAATCCCATCGAGCTACACGCTCAAGAGACTTGAACCTCAGCACTGAAATAAATAGGACATGCTGGAGGGACAGATTCATAACCCAGAGGCTCCCTTCACTCTAGAATAAAATCCCAGTTCAGGTTAGGTAGAGTCCCTCATTGACTCTCTTCAAGAGGAATCTAGATGAGTGGATGGGAGATCGTAGGTTTACCCCGGATATCACTTCTGTGTCACTGTTAGACAGAGGCACAGTATACTAACCTCAGACAAGGGCATAGCAAAATTAATTTGAAATGGGTGGCGAAAGCCAAACACACTCTGGCTAGGCTTATAAATGCCCTAGGGCAGATAGCTTAGTATGAACCTATGAACCTATATGAACATCCAAGTGTGCCATGCCAAGGCCATGCATACCAAATGTGTCTTGCCTCTAGACTCATCTCATGTTGCAAAGTCATGCATACTAAATGTGTCCTGCCTCTAGACTCATCTCATGTAGCAAAGTCATGCATACTAAATGTGTCCTGCCTCTAGACTCATCTCATGTAGCAAAGTCATGCATACTAAATGTGTCCTGCCTCTAGACTCATCTCATGTAGCAAAGTTATGCATCCTAAATGTGTCCTGCCTCTACTTGCTGCTTTGTTAATGGAGTGTGGTCTGACTGTTCCTTGAAAAGACTTATTTTTTTACAAGACAAAAACAGTTGGCCAGCCACTTAAACAAGATCTGCTTACTAACCAGAAGCCCCTCTTTTAAGTTTTTAAAGTAAACAACTAGCTGATCTTACATGTCCTACCACAGTACCTAGGCTGCCTGTGAACATTTAACACATTCATTTTGATAGTTTGGATAGACAGATTCAGAGTTACTGCTAATACAACCTTTGACATGAAGGAATGAATAGCTATTAGAGACACTGTTTCTGGATGACTATGTATACTGAACTGTACAAGAGAGTTTGTAACTCTTAAATTCTTCACTTTAAGGAAAGAAGCTGACACCCAAGAAAATCTTTCTGAAAAGGCATGTGATTTGGATTGCAACAAGAGTTTGACCCCCTACATTTTCCAATGTCAAGACTGGTGGATTACTTAAACAAGTCATTCATGGCAAAGTTTGCATGTTCAGTTTTCGACGTGCAAGTTTTTGCATTTCCCCCTTGTGTTTTGCCCCTTCCAAATACTGGAGTAAGTATGCCTGCCTGTCTGTCGCCTCTATAAAAGGTGTCCTCCTCTTAAGACATATTTCCTTTTTTATCCCCCTGTGACATGAATCTTATCTGGGAAAAGATTACCTTTCTTCCTTCAGAACCAGCAGATGTAATAAAGGTAATTTGCTTCTACTGGGTGTCATCTTCTTGCTCTCTTTATGTTTATGACTCGGATGAAGAGGGCATCACTTGTGGAATTAAAACTACATCTACTAGGCTGACAGATCTGGAAACAAAGTTTGGATGTAATACTTTGCCTTGTTGCTGTGGCAGTAAGAACTTGTGCAGAGGCAAGGGTCATGAAAAAATGCCAAACCGGTTTATTAACAGAAAAAAATCATGACTGTTCTAGCCATGATGTATCCATAAAGTAAGACTTTGGCTTGCTTTCCTTTTGCAATGAAGGACATTATTCTTTTGAGCTGGGACATAGGATCAGAATTACCTAGTCATGGTAAGGCTTTACTATGCTACTGGTACCAAAAAAGGCAGTTATTAAAATGGAAGTCAAAATCTAATCTAAAGGTAATTAAGTGCTGTATATCATAAAAGAGATAAAAAAAACTGGGGGCAGGATTTTTAGAAAGGTGAAGGAGCAGTTTACATAGAAATACATGCAGAATAATGTTCAGGAGGAAGAGTGAGGTTTAAGGGTAGGCAGGAATTCAGCAATTTATATAATGTTGGACTGAATTATAATTGTTAAAAAGAAAATGTATATGCATAATGCATTGAAATGAAAAAAATATGTTTGTTATAGTTTATTTGCTTTTATTGTATGCATACCTTTTGTCACCATCTATAACATAAGAATTTAATAAAGCTGTTTAAAAAAAAGCTTTCAGTTACCTTACAGAAATAAAATGAAGCAATGTGTCTGCACCGCCAGTATGAAACTGTGAACAAGTACAGAAATAAAGTAATTTGTTTTGCATGTTCCTAATAAATCCTGCTATTTGATTGGCTAATCATGGAAAGAGCTCATGACAGAAATCCTTGTATATTTTATACCTTTACACAGTTCTGCAAGTGCCAGCTGAGCAGACACAGCTAACAGGGAAACAGACTGGGTGCTGAAGTCATTCTCTGCTCCCTCTTTTGTTAAGAGAAGCATGCTTTTTTAAAATCAGATGTGTGCCAGCCTTCAGTATTTATGACAAAGAATGTTTCAGGGTGATAATCAGTTATATCCACTACAGTCCTGCATCTTGAGATGCTATGTCAAGTTGGTGACTCCATATCCGGGCTATTAATCTAACTTGAACATTTGGACACCCCATGTATTTTGCTAGTATTCTTGTTATCGTCAGTTAAATGCAAATCTAGGGGAGACTGATTTTAAAACGTTCCCAGAATTATAACACTTTGCAAATATCATTCTTTACTTCTGAACTCACACACAGTATTTGAAAATTTTTCAGAAAAATCTAATCAAGATTTCTGCAATGTACTGAAGAAAATATATAAATGTATGGTTCTGAACCCCCCCCCCCCCAGGGATTTAATTGTTTATTTTAGAAAATATTAATCCTACAGCATTCAACATAAACAGCAATGAAGGACATCTTTCCATGCAATGGCCTCTAATAGTGACAGGTTTAACATGACACTATTATGTTGTGTCCATTCTCATTTAAACTACATTTCATGACCCATATCAGCAGTAATTATAATAATAATAAATGAGAAAGGTCAGTAAGAGACCACATAGGTTTGCATAATGAGGTAATTACTAGGTACGGACTGTGTTGCTATATTCATTCCCTAGAAATGGAATGAAAAATAAATGTTTCAACTAAATGAGCTAGTCCTGGTGCGAAAAATAGTACCTTAAATAAAACAAAATGACCATGAGGAAGTTGTCTTAGATAACACTGTTAAACTGATTTAAAATGTTATTACACAGCAGACTCAGTAGTAACAACCTTATATTTACATACGTCAGACATCTCAGGATTTGCTGTTATATTGGTTCCTATTCAGTGACATGTATACGTCTATAAGTATGCAACTTGAACTGATTTTGCATGCTTTTTACCTTAATAGCAAGTTAAAAGTTGTTTTACAGACAGAAATAGGTAGTATGATTTGACCAGAATTTGTATGTCAAGCTCAAATTAGGTTTTATAAAAGGCTGAAACTTACATCTGCTAACATGCAACATGTATAACATTTTCTTGGCCACAGGGGGGTATGGGGAGCTGTGTCCTATGCAGAAAACAACTATCACTTTTTTAATGTGTTTTTGAAGTGAAGTGTTCTTTTTGCTGACTGATTTCTATCTAATGGTCTTCAGTGAAAAAGGATGGAATTAAGCAAAACAGTAGTGATGAAAAGCCTTTTTATGTTACTGTTTATGTTACTGGCTTTCAGTTCTCTGGATTAAATGAACACAGCTGAATTTTAATGGGCTTTGTTTACAGAAAGGTATACACAGAGTTTGCAACACTACAATTCATGTCCACCATATCTAATCCAAACATGTCCAAAGAGCTGTGCAATGCATTCCCATTTGTAAAACCATAGACAAAAGCAATGGAAATGTACAGGTTTTACAACCCCTTACTTAAATAATTGGAACCTGTTTTGTTAAGGCAATCAACAAATGTAAATAAATGAATACACCAATAAATAAAAAGGTAGCAGAAAAAAAGCTCTTGCAGCCACTGTGCTTGATTTGTAAAAGGTAACACTGAGAGATGTATTTGGCAAATCAGTTTTCCACACATCACGTACAGCAAGAATCCAACTACAACTCATACCTAGTTACTCAGATCATTGAAAAGAGTAGCCATTATGTCTAAGTGTTAAAATATATCCATCAATCCATCTACTTATCCATCCATGTATGCACCAATCAATACACAACCCCTGTTCCCCATTGTTACACTTGGTATTTGGGTACCATAGCAACAGCAATGACCATCTAGAGCAACTGTTGAAATCATCAGGTAGCGAGCCCTTTTAAGAATGTTCTTCCATTCCAGACACATGTCCTCACACTCACACCTATGTCCAACATACCTACTGTATATCTTTGAAATTTAGGAAAAAAACAGGAAGCCTGTACAAACACAGGGAGGACATACAGACTCTACACTAAAGGCACCCCAGCCAAGAACTGAACCACAGAATCTCTTTTTGTGAGGCAACAATGCTACCTGCTGCACCACTGTGCCATCCTGTCTATCTATCTATCTATCTATCTATCTATCTATCTATCTATCTATCTATCTATCTATCTATCTATCTATCCCCCTTACTTAAACATACTAACTCTATGGAAGCACAATCACAGAGAAATGAGAAAACCACACACAGTGAATCACTGTGGCTCTTGTTTAACTTTATGACTGAGCGAGTGCGGACTTAGTATATTTAAATAAGGGGGTGTTGGGGTGCATTTCTTTGTGACGCATTTTGTCTTCCTTAAACATGTTAGATAAAATTAACTATCAATAAAAAGTCTTGTAGATAAATTAAGTGTTAATAAATTGTTTAGAAAAAAAAAAACTTTTCTGCATTCCATTTCAAGCTGTTATCAGCTATATAAAATTGTTTGTTCAAAGGTGTGATTCTGACAGGTGACTGCTAAATCTAAGTAAAGTATGCTCCACCCTTTTGTACGTTCAAATAATCCTTACTTCTAGACTGTGAACAATGAAGAAAAGTGGACAATATACCTTGTTACCAGAAATATGTCTGTTAACCGATTTCATATTGTGCACTGGATTCCTACCAGTGCAGCAATTTGCAGTTTATTCAAATGAAAATAGGAACTTGGTTTTATATCCAAATCTCAGTTCACTCACTTTTTTTTCAGGTTTTGTAATAAAGAAGAGGGTTAGCCTGTGGGAGGTATTGTCATAGGTTGTTGGTAGAATGTTCTTTTTTTGGGAAGTTGTGGTTTTGTGTGATTTTTTTTTTTTGTCATTAGTGGTATCTGCAATTGCATAGAAGTGCAGAGTGCAGATAAGGAACATTTGCCCTTTCCAACACTGTTGTGTGATCCTACAATGTGTATATATAAGTAGCAAGGGTGTGTGGGTTGTATATATAAGTAGCAGGGGACTATGGGTAGTGCAGGAATGCTGGCTCCCTTGCAACCCCCCATGTGTTTTGTTATTTAGAAGTCTTGGGAGTTAATGTTGTTTGTTTCTAATGTATCAGCTCCCAATCATTTTGAGTTTTGTGGCAAAGCATAAACTCTGTGCACTGTAGTTGATTTCCTAGTACTTTTCTTAAAAACGGGTTACAGGATTGCAGGAGCAACCATTTCAGTGATGTATCTTATTTTACATTAAGTACTGGATATTTCTACCAGTAACTAATCCCTATTTTGCAGATAATGTAAATATCTAATTTTAATATATATTACACAATGCTTCAGCAGTAAAAAGTGCCTGATGTTACAAAGGTACTGTGAGATCTTTCAGATCTCTGGACCACAGGATTTCTGCGCCTGTTTTTACATGTGTATGTGCATTTGTCTTTGGGTAGCAAGATTATTCAGTATCTAAGATTTTTGCTATACATATGCAGGATCTCTGGGTCAGTCTTGATCTCCATTTACTGTCATTATGGCATTTGAATGTTTTCCACTTTTAGTTATTTTTTGTTAGAAATCCCACTTTCTTCCCATGTCTCAAAAACAACACTGACGGACTGCTCTACACCAAATATATATTTTCTTTACTGATGTGGCAGAAAACTAATGCAAGAAATACATGCCACTAAAGGTAATATTAAAGAAAAATCTACATATTATCCCCAATTAAAAGTTCAATTTGTTCTTTATGCAAATCAGTATAACTATCACCATTGTCTTATTCAAGCACACCTATTTCTATTTCACCTGCTATAGATGGTATGCTTTCATTTATCTTCCCAAGAGTCACCCCATACATGGATCCATCCATCAGCTTGGCAGCATCTCACTTATTGACTCAAGCTTTCCCCTCTTCTGCAACATTTGGTTTATTTATCCCTCAGTGCACCTTCAATGCTTACTTCCATTCATGTATGCATCTATACAGATATCACTATGAACATTTATTCACAAAAGTGCTCACAAACTCAGGAACTAAAGTACATATCCACCCACAAATCCATCTGGCTATTATTTATTAATCCATTCATTAGCGCATTCTAATTCAGGAGCACATTTTCATGTCCCACTGGTTCGACCAACCACCTATGCACACACTGGATGTAGATTAATTTCACACAAGATCATGCTGGCAAATCAAAATGAAAGACGCTATTACTGCAACTAAATCAGATAGCAGGTATACATTTTGTATTTACTGAAGGAAATTGCCACATATGATGAGCTACATGTTTGAGCTCATTACAGGGATAGACAACTCTGCTCTGGATCACTCCGACCTGTGTAAATTGCAGTGTGCAGTATTGCATATCAGTCAAAATCCACTCTAAAAGAGCACCTGTTGAGCATAATTTTTTAAAAAGGCAATAACGGCTGTATAACCTGCTTTATTTTTTATAATGCAATAGAATGCAATAATCCTTTAATTACTTGAGTGCACTTTTTTCAGACAGTACTGAGTTACTCTGCAAATCAATACAGCTTGATAGCTTCTGCATTTATTTTCCTTTTCACAATAAGGGCAAACCATTTTCTTAGAACAAACCCTCCCTAACATAGTTCTTAATACAAAGCTGAGGAGCTGCTTTGATTTTAAGCACACAAAAAGCAACAATCTTTGATACTTTTAATCAGTTTACTTACATACTTGAAAAAGCAACAATATTACCACTAATCACATCTGCAAGAGATAAAAAAATAGCACCAGAAAATGAATAAAAACTGCATAAATGAGGAGATGCTTTTACAAATTTTGATGGTGAAATCTATAAATATAAGCAAATAGAAGGAAAAAAAGGAGTCAGCAATAAAACAGAACAAACACTGGACTTGTTGCATGAAATGATAGCATAAATCTAACCAAACTCAGGTTTAGTTAGTAACCCAGGTATTTTCCTTGCTCCTTTATCTGTTTAAAACTTTCATTTTGTGGCTCACTGCTGTTCTTCTGCTGTAATAAACATTTATGTAGTGTTTACTATCTAAAAGGTGTAAGCTAGTAGATTTAGTATTCTTCCCCACCCTCCCTCCCTATAGCTTTAATATTTTTCCCTACCCTCCCTGTTGGTGTCTTGCTGTTATACTTGGTGGTTTTGCAGTTGCCTGCCCCTACTGTAAATTTGATCTGGGACACTCCTCCCAGTCTAGTGTCATTAGCTCATTCTACCTAATACAGAGAGAAAATTTAGAAGGCCAAACTTTGCTAGAATCTCCCTTTGTTCTGCTTAACTGCAAAAAAAAAAAAAAAAAACATTACGCTTGTTTCCTGCCTTTCATGTAACTAGTCTAGTCCAGATACAGATTTGCTATATCCAGGACTGTTTGTAAGCTTCTGAGCCCCCCCAAGCCTGTCTGTGTTGGAGGGAGGCCTGCTAGCTTATCAGTGGGAGTGGTAAGCACTACGTAACCTATCTCCCACATAAGGAGTAGTTTCTGGCCCAGAAATTGTAGTTATTGGCCATTTGGGCAGTTTTTCCATCTCTCTCAATTTCCTGATTTAAAAGCCCGTATTTGCACCTGTCCCCCCCCCCCCTTCCTGTAACTAGTCCAGTCCAGATACAGATTTGCTGTATCCAGGACTGTTTGTAAGCACCTGAGCCTCCCAAGCCTTTTTGTGTTGGAGGGAAGCCTACTAGCTTATCAGTGGGAGTGGTAAGCACTAGGTAACCTATCTACCACATAAGGAGTGGTTCTGGCCCAGAAATTGTAGTTATTGGCCATTTGGGCAGTTTTTCCATCTCTCTCAACTTTCTGATTAAAAGGTCCGCATTTGCACTTGTTTCCCCCCTTTCCTGTAACTAGTCTAGTCCAGATACAGATTTGCTGTATCCAGGACTGTAAGCTCCTGAGGCCCCCAAGCCTTTCTGTGTTGGAGGAAAGCCTGCTAGCTTATCAGTGGGAATGGTAAGCCATAGGAAACCTATCTACCACATAAGGAGTGGTTTCTGGCCCAGAAATTGTAGTTATTGGCCATTTAGGCAATTTTTCCATCTCTTTCAACTTTCTGATTTAAAAGCTCGCATTTCCACTTGTTTCTTTCCTGTAAATAGTCTAGTTCTGAGCACTTGTTCAGAACTTGTTGCAAGCACTAAATAAACTACAAATTACTACAGCACTCAACCTTCCTCATTACCCAGAGGAAAACAGTTTTTGTACTTACTTTTCTCACTTGCTTAGAGAAAAACAGCTCTTGTACTCACTTTCTTCACTTGTCTAGAGGAACACAGTTTTTTATTCAGGCATGTCCAAGGGTCAGCTCCCAGTGTTCTCTCCTGTCTATCTGATGAATCTGGGCATCTTGGGGCAATGGAGAAATTGCCTCATACACAGACAACCCTCTCCTCCTCCCACCCAATACTACAACCTGTGAGAGATGCACTTATTTTGCCAAACTGGAGGTAAAGCTCTCTCCAACCAAGACTGAACTTGACAGTCAAGAGGAGAAGGTAAACACTTGCACCACACCACACTCATCGCATAGTCTCACTAAATCTACACCACCAAAATCCACACATAGAAACACAAAAACATTCACGGAGGCTCTCAAGAATAATCTGCTCAAGCAACAGAGACCTCCAAAGCAGAAATGCAAGCAACCTCCACCCCCCAACACAACCCAAATGATACATAGCCCACAGACTCAGTGTGCCACTCAACCACAGCCAATAAGGCAAAACAACGTACCCAACTCACTAGTCATAGGTAACTCTATAGTCAGGCACACTGATGTCCCACTCATCAGGCTAAAAAAGGAGAAGGTCACTGTCAGCAGCCTGTCAGGTGCCAGGATCCGCCACATAACCCACACACTCAGATCACTAAACAGCAAGTACAAATATGACTCTGTCATTGCACATGTTGGTGTGAATGACCTGAGATGTACCTCCCTGGACTACATGAAAAGAGACATAGAAGAACTCTCTGATCTTGTAGCCCAGGCAGGTATGACCCTAGTCCTGAGTAGCATCCTGCCATTGCCCAGAGTGATACTGCAGTACAAGGGCAAAATGATTAACTTCAACAATTGGCTAAGCTTCTGGTATAATTCTAAGGGGATCCAGTATCTGTCTGCCTGGGATGACATGGTTGACAGACCACGATGCTTTGCCAGAGATGGTCTGCACCTGTCACCCTTGGGATTCCAGATTCTGGCTAAGGCTCTTGCCATCCCTATAGTGCCTTTTTAGGCAAGGTTCAGATGACAAATTCACCACCATAACAGGAACAGGCAAGCAAAAACTGAGGGTAATGCTACTCAATACTAGAAGTCTAAATCTCAAAATGCACTCCCTCGAGGCACTCCTTAAAATGGAGAACATCGATATCTGTGCAGTGACTGAGACCTGGTTCAAGGCTCCAGAGAGCACCCCTGCATTACCAGGCTATAACTCATACCACACTTTTCGGCCACCTAACCTGGACCGGAACACCAAAGGTGGAGGTGTGCCCATATTCACTAAGGATATCCACACTTCCAGGCTAGTTGCTCAGCATAATGCATCCGAGGTTATCCAAGTGCAACTAACTCTGAGAAAAACTGCAATCCAAACTGTAGCTTGCTACAGATCCCCCACCATGCCCCAGGATTCCCACTCCTCTTTTCTTGATATACTGGAAAATATTAGTGTTCACCCAAACACCCTAGTAATGGGTGATTTCAACTACCTCACCATTAACTGGGAAAACTACTCATGTACCAACTCCTTCACTCAATGCTTTCTGGAATTCATAAATTCCAATGCCCTGGATCAACTTATCCACACCCCCAACAGGGGCAATAATATCCTAGACATAGTCATTACCAACATGAGTGACTGGTGTTCCACATCTGAAGTCAACTCCTCGTTGGTCAGATCCGACCAGAAGCTAATCACCCTAGATATCCACATCCTGCCCCCACCCCCCATTAGGGAAACCATGGTAAAAAATTTCTCCAAAGCCAACGTCATGCTTCTTAAGACAGAAGTGACGAACTTCATGGCACCCATGTAGATGGACAATACAGTTACGACTGCTGAATCCTACATAAATGCACTCTATAAGCACTTACACAAGTGCATGGATCGTGCTATCCCAAACAGAAACAAGATGCTATCCTCCAAAAAAAGGAAGCCAATCTGGTGGTTCCCTGCCATAAACAAACTCTACAACAGAAGGAAGAAATGGTTGCAAAAAAGAGTAAAATCCCAAGAGTGGAGGAGCTCCCTGGTCAGCCTCAGTAGGAAGCTGAGATCCCTTATAAGATCCTTCAAAGCTAGTTACAAAAATAAAATCGCCACTGATTCTAGGGAAAACCACAAAGCATTATATAGCTTTTTCTACAATAATTTCATGCCATGTGGAACCACTTCTGTTTTTATTTTTACATTCTATAGCTATGTCAAGAATCTCAATGGCAACACCCAGATTCTGGTCTGAGTTACAGCACATTGGCATGGAAATTACAGAACCAGCTGATATTGCCAACATCCTGGCAGATAGGTTCAGTGCTAACTTTACCCCCCTCTCACCCCCTAAAGAGTCCATATCTATAGAGGGAAAATGCAGAGTCCCTGTAATCACAACTACACAGGTAAAAGCTACACTCTCTAAAGCCAAAAACATAGCATCCATGGGACCGGACAACATCCCAGGCTGTGTTTTACATGAACTTCAGAATGAACTGGCTCCCCACCTAAGCACCATGTTCAATCATAGCCTCATGTCAGGCTTTGTGCCCACTGAATGGTGCACAGCAACAGTTATCCCACTCCACAATGGGGGAGCCACCACTGATCATGGGAACTATCGCCCTATTAGCCTGATGAGCCTGGCCTGTAAGGCCATCAAACGTATCGTCATGGAACTCATAAACAAAGACATTGGTAACCTACAAACTCTGGACCCCACCCAGTTCAGGTTTGTGAAAGGCAGATCATGCCTCCTGAACCTGATCGACTTCTTTGAGACAGTCCCCAAAGTCGTAGACGAGGGTAAGGTGGTTCACAGCCTATCTAGACCTCTCCAAGGATTTTGTCACCATCCCCCATTCTGGAATTATAACTAAACTCACTAAACTAGGTAGAAATCCCTACATCATAAGATTGGTTGCCAACTGGCTCACTGACAGAACTCACACTGTAAAAGTTGCAGACTACAAATCTGACTTCAAACCAGTGACAAGTGGAGTACCGCAGGGTTCAGTCCTGTGACCTCTTCTGTTTGGTATCTACTTCTCTGAAGTACAGGCTAACACAGAATGCCTTTGGCTAATGAAGTTCGCAGATGACTGCAAACTAGGAGCCATAGTCAAGTCCCTTAATGATGTGGACATCCTACAGAAGGGCCTCACTAAGACAGATGCCTGGTGTCAGAGCCATGGCCTCCAGCTCAATGCCAAAAAGTGCATTGTCATCCCCTTTGGTAAAAACTCAGTACCCATGAACTACCACATAGGCGGCAGTCTACTTAATGCCACATGTGTGATAAGAGACCTTGGGACCCAGGTGGAAACTAGTCTTTCCTTTGATAATCACATCGCCACAGTAGTCAGGAAATCCTTCTACATGGCACACCTCATCACAAAAAGGGTTCTCATCCAGGAAACAAAGAGGTCATTGTTCCCCTCTACTCGACACTCATTAGACCCATTACAGTGTGCAATGCCCATTTTGGAATGTACCTCACAAGACATCTGCAGCAGCTGGAAAGGCCACAGAAGTAATACCTCACAAAGAGGATTAGGTTCATAGGTAGGTACTAGGCTATCTGCCTGAAGGCATTTATAAGCCTAGCCAGAATGTGTTGGCTTTCGCTGCCCCCTTAGATTAGTTTCCTGTGCCTCTGCCCAGCAGAGCCACTGAAGTGATCCCTGGGGTAAACTTTCTGTTTCCCATCCATTCATCAAGGTTTCCCTTGAAGAGTGCTAGCGAGGAGCTTTGCCTAATGTAGATTGGAATCTTGTTCCAAAGCATGGGAAGTCTCTGGGACAGGAATCCATCCCTCCAGCTCATCCTATTTATTGTTGTGGTGAGGATTAGATCCCTATAGCCTGTGGCTCGAGGGGATAAGGTTTTCTTTAGATGGAGCATGTCCATCAATTCTGGGGTGGACATGGCCTTGTAAGTCAGGCAGAGATCACCCCTGAGCAGGTGGTATGCAACCGAGTACAGCTGGAGTTTCTTCAGTCAAGCTGCATAGGGCATCTGTCTGAGGCCAGTGATCCTCTTGGTGAGGTACTTCTGTGGTCTTTCCAGCTGTTGCAGGTGTCTTGTAAGGTACATCCCAAATGGGGCGTTGTACTCTATGATGGGTTTGATGTGTGATGAGTAGAGGAACACAATGACCTCTTTTGATCTGGATGCAAACCCTTTTGTGATTAGGTAGGCCACATAGAAGGATTTTCTAACCACTTTGGCAATGTGATTATCAAAGGAAAGATTACTATCTACTTGGGTCCCCAGATCCCTTATTATGTTTTCCGTATTTAGGGGACTACTACCTATGCGGTAGTTTGTGGGTACTTTCTTATTTCCAAAGGGAATAACTAAGCACTTTTTGGCATTTAGCTTGAGGCCATGATTTTGACACCAGGTATCCGTCTCAGTGATACCCTTTTGGAGGATGTCTGTGTCAGCCGGAGAGTCAATTATAGCCCCTAGTTTGCAGTCATCTGCAAACTTGGTCAGCCACAATCCTCCTGTGCTTGTCTGTACCTCTGAGAAGTATATGCCGAACAGGAGAGGTCCTAGGACTGAGCCCTGGGAAACTCCACTTGTAACCGGTTTAGAGTCAGACCTAGCTCCCGCAACTCTCACAATGTGGGTTCTGTCCGTGAGCCAATTGGCAACCCATCTTGTGACATAGGGATTACTGGCCTCAAACAGATGCCCTACACTGATTGTGTCAAAAAAACTCCAGCTTTACTCCGTAGCATATCGCCTACTCCGAGTAGATCTCTGCCTATAAAGCTATGTCAAACCCAGAGCTGTTGGACATGCTACACCTAAAGAAATCCCAATCCCTCCAAGCTACACACTCTAGGGACCTAAACCTTGTCACCACAATAAACAGGACACGCTGGAGGGATAGATTCTTGTCCCATAGACTTCCCATACTCTGCAACAAGCTACCATGTCAAGCAAAGTTCCTCATTAGCACTCTTCAAGAAAATTCTTGATGAGTGGATGGGAAATAGGAAATACACCCCGGGGATCACGTCTGTGCTCTGCTCAATGGGAGCACAGTAAAATAACTTTCTTGGGTGGCATAAGCCAGGGAACATTGTTGGCTAGTCTTACTTAGGCCCTTGGGCCAATAGCCTAGTATCTACCTATGAACCTATGAACCTATAACTGCCTGGAAGTTGGTGACTGATAAAACAGCTGCAGACAAAGTCTTCTTTTTTGGGGATAGTGCTAGAGATTTTGTACAGCATGAAACTCTTGGTGAAGACCAGGGCTCTAGAGTGACAGATAATAACTCCTGACAGCAATGCAGCTGTGGGAAAATATTTCTGCACTGACAACTTCAGATATATTATGTGTCATGACAAGCAGGAGTAGCCTGGAATGGCATAATGCAACTTATTTTTTCCACTGTGAATGTCAATTAATGGGGAAAAAGTGGACCTGGGCCTTGGTGAATGATTTGTTACTTGGGGTGGTCAGTGTGGACCTGGATCTTGGTGAATGATTTATTACTTGGGGTGGTCTGTGTGGCCCTGGGCCTTGGTGAATGATTTGTTACTTGGGGTGATCAGTGTGGACCTGGACCTTGGTGAACGTTTTGTTACTTGGGGTGGTCAGTGTGGATCTGGACCTTGGTGAACGATTTGTTACTTGGGGTGGTCAGTGTGGACTTGGACCTTGGTAAACGATTTGTTACTAGGGGTGGTCAATGTGGACCTGGACCTTGGTGAACGATTATCAACTGCTTCTTCATCTTTACTGCCCCTTTCATGAATGCGACAAAAAGTATGACTTTCTACATCTAAAAATAAATTAGCAAAATAACCTTTTCACCTTTACAGAATCACCAGCAAAATTCTCCTTTCACACTTGCAGAATCACAAGCACATTGAGACAGCCTGTACCTGATTTGTTTTCATATTAATCTTTGTGAATGAACTCACTGCTTCTATCCTTGCAATTTGCATGCATGCTTTCCTTCTTGCTCAAAGATGCCTATAAATGCACAATTTCTTCTGTGTCTGTACAACACTGATTTCACATATTATCTGGATATCTGCTCATATGAACCTAATCAGAGCTGCCCATTTTTTCACATGTACAAGCATATACCTGCACATTGCTGCCTGCATCTGCACATCTTCCCACACATACCTCCACAATGTTGTCATCTTTGCCACATATTTTTTTTCTGAATAAAATTATGTTTACTGTATGTGTATCTGTTTCAGTTTTTAAGTTACTTCACTTTGAAGAAGATAAGCAGTAAAGCAGTTGATGAAACTTTTAATTTGTTCTCAGATTCTTACAACTGACTATACAGGCAGAATGGTGAAACATTTTTGAAGCCAAAGGAAGATGATGATTTTTTATTAATATGTGCAGCATACATGACTTTTCCCCAAACAATATATTTTGTGTCCACCTGTTGAATATGCAAACACATTTAGAACTGTCAAAGTACCTAGAAATTCAGGTGCCAGCCACATCTAAAGGGGCATAAAAGTGTAGAATGCAGCTAGTGAAGCCTTGCAGACATAACTGAACGATCACTGATCTAGTACTGGCACAGTACTCGTTTTGTTTTCTGCACATCATGGAGATGGATAAAACATTGCATTAGGCACTGATGGTTTGCTTTTTTGGGTTTAGGCTATCAACTGTGTTTCAAGTGCAGACGCACTGTGTTTTCAAGACACTCTTTAATTAAAGTTCTTTATTGTGCATTTTAAATGTATTTGTTAATCAAGTAAGCCCACTTGCTACATTTTTTCTTAGTGACTTGGGAACACTAATCAGTTTAAGGTAAGAGACAGTGTGGAAGACTACATAGTATGTCAGGTGAGGACTATAGGACGAAACTCGCTAGTCATAGCTGTAACTAGATATACTATCACCAGGGTCAGCCTCAGTGGTGCCCTAAGCAAAAGGGCTCCACAGTGTCCCCCACACTACCTGATGCCCCCATCCTGGTCTATTTACACCATCTAGTTTACTGGAAAAGTGCCCCTGCTAGAGTTTAAGGCCGGCTATGACTATCACACCTAAGGAGTTAAAGTCAGGCACATGTGTGCATGTGCACGCACACACACACACACACACACACACACACACACATATATATATATATATATATATATATATATATATATATATAGACACACACACACACACACACATATATATATATATATATATATATATATATATATATATATATATATATGCACACACACACACACACACACGTACACATGTACACACATACAGACGTTACATATCAATGCACAGACTGCATATCGCAATAAAGTAATTTTCCAGTGAGATTTTTCAAATGTGTATTTTTCTTATCGATTTTGAAAGATTATTACCAGTAGTCAAATGAAATAGGTTAATTCTATGATGTGTAGAAAAATATTTTACAGCATATTCATTTAAAGCCTATTAACCTGTAACACTGCTAAAGTCTGTTAATCTACAATAGGCAGCTGTCTAAATTATTGGTTTAGACTGTTGTTTCAGATGTAAAGATATGCACTGTTACATGTGCCGTCTGTCATCTCAGAAAACAAACTACAGCTGTACAATAATGACACGTCTTTTTGGAAACATTGTAAATAAGTAAAATTATACAAAGACAATATATTTTACCATTGATGTTGACTGACTGATACTGAAGAAAAAAAAGTCAATTTTTTCATAAGCAAATTCCAGCTTGAGAAAGGATGGATGCTACAGAACTATGGCTATGCATTTAGAAACACAACTAATACTAATAAAGACTCCCCCAAATCGAACACCTGACTTCCAAACTGCACCATCCCCTGCTTCACCTACCCTCTTTTCATTGTCAGTGGTATGCCCAAAATATTTTTCCTCTGCACTTCTTTCCCCTATACAAATCTATCCTCTTGTAACTCAGATGTAATCAGTTAATTATAAACACTGTTTAGTAGTACATAAATAATGTACACAAGACTGGGCACTACTATGGTGAGTCCCACTATCTGACTTGTATAAGTGCACTGTTTTACACACTATAGTGCAGATGTGGCTCACGCTTTACTTCCAAAAAAAGGATCTTTAGATCAACAAGCCCACTTGCCTATAAAACCAAATCAATCAATAAACAATTAAGCTGACTATCAGCAGTGATATAAGTACACATGTAGGAAGGCAGACGATGAAACTGTATCACTGTCTTCCAAGAGGTGAGAGCCAAGACCATTTTATCTGTTCCCACAGTTATTCCTCTGAAGGCATCCCCTCAAAGTTCAGTTTAAATTACAAGGTAGCTGCCTTATAACCAATTTCTGGTATCTTTATATTTGCATCACCTTCCATTAAGAATAATTTGTTCATTAGATTAGAGCCTTCAAGGGACACCTATACCTTTAATAATTTCTGGAAGGATGACTTTTCTTCTGAAGGGAAATCATTTTGTGTTATTGTTTACAGAATTAAAAAATATATATAAAAATGTTCACTTAGTGGATCCATGTCTCCATGACATGTCAGGATAAAACCCTAACTTTATTGGGGGTGATCTGAGTTCATACAGTAGTTTGGGCTCCTCTATGAGCTTGCAAGGCAGGATGATAGTAAGTAGCCATTTCTGACTTCCCCATTTTGAGGAGATAGAAGGAGGCATTCTCACTGACCACAAGAACACCCCAAGTCATACAGTAAACGGAGGGGAACTCACCTTGTGCCGCATCCTTTTCCTCATTCTGTGGCAGGTATAAGAGCACGTGGAAAAGATACAACAAGGGAGTAGGTTGTTCCACTGACAGAACAGGTAGCCCATCCCACAGAACCAACAAGTTGGCCCACTTCTTACCACCTAACTCAATGTGCAGTGGCTTTGCTCATTGGGAATTTCTAGGCAAGAACAAATCATCTGCAGGGCTATTGCCTCAAATGAAGGAGTCTTAACTCCCACTACCACATAATGAATGGACCAATTGAGTGCGTGTAGAGGATCTGTGTGTCTCAGTCCTGTGAGGGGGGGGGATTAAAAATGTTCACTTAAAGAAACATTCATTAGTAGCACAAAGAGGAAAGCAGCAATGAGGGAGGTAAAGCTACAGCCCTGACTGTGATGTTAACACTGTATTGACACGGTTTTTATCAAAAAGTGTGATTACATATGGAGGCAAATTGTGCACAGTTACTCACAGGTGCAGTTTGCTTTGTACATAAATGGCTCAGCTAAAATACTGGAACATAGTGTTATCATATAGCAATACTATAAGAAAGCCCATTTCATAGAACTTCTGAAATTACCTCTCATCTCCCCCAGTTGAGAAAAAGCGGTAAAATAAAGGAAATCTACACAAAGCATAAATATACATATTTATATAAGAGGTAGCCGGATTTCTAGTGATAAATCAAGACACTTTCTCAGCAAGGGTTTCTTAACATTTCCAATGAACACATATGGTGTACATTGGCAACTTTCATGTTAAATGTTGAATTCATTCTAACCTTCATTACATCTCTGTTACCAGCAATTTACTCAAATGTCTGTATGTTTATAGACAATATAAGATAATTTTTTTTCAGCTCTAACTACATTACTACACCTATGCATTCACAGATATTACTGAAAAGTACATTGGTTATTTCAGTGCTTAAAGTTTAAGCATTTTTTTTTGGCTGACAAAGTAAGATAATTTGAATGCTATTCAGATTACCTAGTTAGTTCAATTGACATTCCAGGAAAAATAGGAATCTGGAGATTAGCTTCCAAGAGCTGTGCTTCCAAGCTCCATGAGCTTAATGTTACCAACAATAAAATGTTTTGCATAGGTGAAGTAAAGTAAAGTAAACTGGCCATTATATGATGCCTATTACCCACTATGCCATTTATAATGCAAGGAAAAAGACATCCTGGTAACATACTACATGTATACCAAAATAGTTAACTGAAAGAAAAAAAAAACATATAAAATGTGATACTGATATCAAGAAATGTACACCACAAATATATTACATTACCTAATGATGGATAGCTGTTCTACATTTCCATGTACATTTGGCAAAGCCATTTAGTTTACCTAACTGAACAGTCTTGTCTTACTAACTATGCTTGCAACACAGAAAAATACATATTTTTTATATTTTAAGGAACAGTCTATAAATATAAAAATGAAAGTATGTGCCTGGAAAAAAAGTAAATTCCACGTGTGTTTAAAAAGTTACTAAATGTTTAATCATGTTTGACCACAAAGAAGAATCTCCCATTGTAATTCTTTTACTGGCCTTATTTTACTGGCACACTGTGGTATTTACATGTCTGACTTGCAGACATCATTGCAACAGCAATACTATTTCACGTCCTTATGTTGAGTGAGTGCAAATAAAAGAAAAGGCTCAGATGGTGCTCCTGAATATACAACAGGAAGGAAGTTATGGACATACCTATTGAGCTGAGCCTGGCCGGAGGACTTGCTAGTGTAGTCGAGATAGAAGTTTTAACAGCACCTGTGCCTGAATTCATTTTCAGTGATGGCGCTTGAGGAGAGATGGGAGACGTGGGGGACTTACTGTCGGAACTCTTGGGTTTTGCTGAAAGGTTCAGAGGTTGTGTCACATCATCCTACAAAAAAAGCAGAAGACAAAATATTTAATGTTCTACAGTTTCAGCATAAGATTTTCACATCAACACAAAATATTCTACTAATGCAAACATTTTGTAAGTGGAATTGAAATATGGCATATACTGATGATTTCAAAGCGTCTCTATCCCATTCTCTGACTTTATTCTGTGCAAGTCAATCACATCTGTCCTATTCATAGTTACTAGGCTTGCAGTCCAAGGGCCCATTGAAGACCCTAACACAAATTTCCAGTTGTCTCAAACAATGTCGAGTTAAGTGACTTGCTCAAGGTCACACATTAGGAATGAAGGCTGACAGAATCAAACCCTGTACTACAGGAGCTACAGCTTCCTGCCTTATTCCTCTGCACCAGTTGCTGTAGGCTGGGGTGTCCACTGGAATGTATAACTGGAAAGTGGTAAATGTGTGCAGAAATACTTTCATCTATCCATGTACTGCAGCTGGAAGGAATATTTATATCAACAATATGTGTACTAGTACTTTTAAATATCACATTTGCAGATATAAGAATGGATGACATCACCCTTGTGTACAACATAACTAAACATCACCCTATTTTTGAGCAGTCATAAGCAAATACTTTTCTTTTTGTAATTCCTTTTTATAAACATCTTCATCCACTTTTGTTGTGAGGATCAATTTTTTTGGACGCATGCATTACTTCTCACGTGTCTACTTTTTTAAGGGCTCATATAAACACAAATGTGGGGCTGTGTTGAACAACTTGATAATGTTATGTTATGGAATCTGTAAAACAAATACCAATTTCTGGTTTATTGAGACGATGTCTTTCACCTACATCCTTGCTGGGCTAGCAATTAATATAATACAGAATGAGTATCTGATTTGTAACATTTAACTTGCATATATGTTTACAATATTTTCAGAAAGATTTACAGATGGCAACTTATCAATACGCTATATAAAAAGTTTGGGCAACCAAGAGTGTGAGTCTCAACAATGTAAACTGAGTCACAAAGAAGAAAACAGTGAGTTTTGTTAATTACAGTTACACCATTCAGGTGGTTTCGGATGGAGGCTTCACCTTCCTTGCACCTCCCCACCCACCCAACAGCTCTACTACTTTTTAAGTTTGCCAACTGCTGAACACAAGGATGAAGCCCTAACTGTAATGCTTATCAGTCCAATTTGACTACTGGTCCAGACTCTGTGAGAGCAAATGATGCAGAAAAGAGGAATGAGGAGGCAGCGCCTGCTCAACTCTTTTTGGGGGAAAGGGAAATAGAGATGTATTAGGGGTAGAGATAGGCTATGAGCTGTGGTGATGAGACTTGGCCATGAAAAGAAAATCACGCAGGATGTATATGAGTGAGGGGGTTGCACATCATTGTGCACATCATTTTGTATGAGGCAGTGGTTCCCCTCACACCACTGCTGCAATCCCACTTGCATTACAGTAGTCCTAGGACTTCAAGGATCTACAGGGCTTATCCAAAAGCCACAGGACCTGGAGCTGATGTTAATATAGTATCTGATTTATTAATCCACACACAAAAGTAAAATAAACCAAACTTTTGTGTGTGGATTAATGAATCAGATACTATATTAACATCAGCTCCGGGTCCTGTGGCTTTTGGATTGGATTTTATTGGTTTTGTTTCTTGTGACGTTCGTTTTGGATCTACAGGGCTTATACTGAAAATGTCCATCTCAGTCTGAATGATGCTGGGGTGAAAAGTCTGTTATTTCTTGTCTACCTCTTGATGCTAAATAGCCCCTTGATTTTTCATTAAGGCAGACCTCCAGTCCTGAGCGGGGCTTTACTAGACTAAAATATAGAGATCAAGGAGGATATCTAGCAGTGAGAGACCCCAAACGTCCACAAAATTGAGCATGACATTACAGGAAAAACAGTGAAGTGCAAAACTTACCTTCTCACATTAAAAGGTTCAAAATACTGCAGTATGTACCAAATTCTCACCTCCATCTATATTTTATGAAAATAATCTAGTTCACCTAATTAATGTAAAATGTTTTCAAAAATGATTATCAACAGCATGTACGATTTTGGAATAGAGAATGACTTCTTGTGCATCTCAACTCATTTAGTAATGCAAAATGCTGTACAGCTGAAAGAAAGGCATTATGACAAGTCTATAAGTAAGCAAAATAAGTTTTGATTTTTTTGTGTTAGTTCCCCCCTCCCCCACTGCTTAATAATATTCATCTCTCCCACGATCCATTGGCCCATTCTTTCACTTATGGGGCGAGAGTCATTCATTAGAGAGCATCATCCAGGCAGCCATCGAGGGTCTTCTGATAGAAGGAATCATCTACCTGATGGCCTATAATGTGCATGCTCACAAATGTAAGTGTTTGCTAAGCTTTCACGTGGGATCATACACATTTATGCACATTTTCCACAAAGACTACTGCACAGATGTAGCTTGGCTGAGACAAGAGCATGTCCTTGTCCCAAACAATGCATGCCATACACCTCTTCCATGAGTGTCAGAACTGCAGCAGGATGGATCATCTCCCCTTCCACAAGATGGGCAAGCCAACATCAGCTTCTCATGTTCACCATGCTTCTCAGCTGTCCAGATATTTCTCAGAATGTCCAGGTTTTTGCCTAATATAGTTGGTCTGTTGATCATAAAATTTGTGGTTTTCTGGATTTTTGTGGCAAATCAGTGAGGACTGAATTCATTAAATAATGACAGACATTTGAGGTTCAGGTTTCATCTCCTTCAGAAAATGTATGGTAACAGAAGACCAATTATTCTAGGAACTTTCTAAGTTTATAACAGCAATATTTAAAAAATTGTTCTTATTTTGGTTTTATCCAGATTTTTTTGTGCTAAACTGTTGAGAGCTATGAAGGCCACACTTTCCTGTAAAGCTTCTTAAGCACCAGTTTACTAAAAGTCCAATGTGGTACCTATTGTGCCACAGAGAGGCTAGCACTTAGACCACTTATTAAATTCAAATTGTCACGGTCATACTCAGGGTCTATCTCTCTACCGAGCAGACAAGCAAGGTGTTGCTTTTTATTGGTGTCCTACAGTCCTTTGTATAACATGTAATGAAGCCTAACAATCATTTCAAATATAAAGGTAAGATGAAAACTGTGCCTGTGTCATTCCAGCAAACATCAACATCCTTTGATACAGCTGAATATGTGCATAAAATAAATGCATCTTACAATAATATTACATCATCTCTTAATAAACCTAATTCATGTATGTAACACATACCTCTCATCCTCTCAGAGCAAGAAATGTAAATAAAGGCAAAATAAATGTGGGAACAAAGGCCAAAAACAGGAACAAATTTTAAATATTGCTCTTATGAACGTAAAAAGTTGCTAGAATAACATGTTTTGAAGCAATATATATTTTCTGTAGGATATAATGTCTGATACTAAAATGTTTGTCATTATTTAGTGACTGCAATTTGCAATGATTTGCCAGAAAACCACAAGTTTTATGAGGAATGAACCAAAAACATAAGTAAAATATCTAGACATTCTGAAAAAAATCTGGATTGTTGACAGGTTTGATGTGACATGTTTCAAAGCATTCTGCACAGTGACATTATTTGTGAATTCAAACTGACAGAAAACCATTTAATTGCATTCATTATTCTAAAGGTCCAGCATATGTGATCACTCCCCCCCAACACACACAGACACAATTCCAGTTAGTACTCTGAAGCTTGATAGTATAAGCAACTACTTCATTTTACATACATTGTCTAACAGCTTTTCTTTTATAAATATCAATAAATACACATCTATCTGTTCATAATTTGAGAGCCATTTTATCTACTGCACTCCATTAAAGGGCAACATCAATTATTCTTGTCCAAAATTCATAACTATATGGACAGTACACCAAATTACTTTATCTCTCGCCCATCTGTTGGCAATATGGTTTATGAAAGTGTAACAGACCACCCTCAGTCAGATGGTTTAGTGCAACTATCCCAGTCTGCCTAGCCAAAAGGAAGACGGATTCCCTATAATTTCATGAAGACTGGCAAAGCTATTTCTCATGCAGAGAACTGCATTGTCTAGGCTAACAGAATACACTGAATTAAATTAAAAAAAAAAGTTGTGCTTTTTAGCTCTACAGCAGTCGTGAAACAGAAAAGAAACTGGCAGCTTTTTTGTAAACATTCATTGTGATGATATCAGTTTAGATAATAAGACAGAGAGAGGTGCAAGCAGTTGTGAAACATGTTGTATAAATTAATCACACTGCTGATATTATCCCTGTTGATGAAATAATTGTATTAAATTAAGCGGGGATGTTCACATGACAGGATGGTTGAATAAGATAATGTGCTTACGCCGTTGCACCCACACACTCCCTTTCAGATTACAGGCAAGACAATTAGCTTGCAAGAGACTTACACTTCACTGAGCTTTTTCTTTCCTAGAATATTTTTCCCGGGTGCTTGTTTACAAAAAAATAATAATAACAATAATAAACAAATAAAAAGAAACGTGTCTTGAAGAATATTCCCTTTAAAAGTAGCATCTCATACAGAGTACAAGACACTGATTAGGGTGAACTCTATGCATTTCCCAGTAAATGGCAACACTTTTTTCTAGACTTGATGGTACTAGCATTTGATAAAAGGTCACTTTCTGATGCAACCCTTTCATCCCCCCAGTACACACATAAAAAGGCAGCAGACATTTAATCACAAGAAAACTGGAAGGATGTTGTAGGCAGACATTAAGAAGTTAATGCACACCAGGGAATGGAATTAACTGTATGAGTGCAGTTCAGGGTATTTTTTTAAACTACTGAGTAGCAAATTCACTTAATTACATCAGCAACATCAAAGGGTACATGGACACCAAACTGGAATTAGAGGTAATCAAGGAAGAGATAATGAAGTCATTACAAGGGCCTACTTGCACCACTGCTAACATTTCATTTATTTACTTATTTGGCAAACAAGTAGATGATCTTGTCACAGGAATCATCTTAGGCACAAAGTTAATTAGCATACAAAAAAGCACAGACAATGGTGCAAATCTAGGAAGGAGACAGGCAATTACATGCCTATTACTGCTGTTTCCATCGCAGATAAACTTACTGACAAGATGTGGGATAGACTATTGAGCTTATAGAATGAGAACACTTTAAGGGAGCATCAGGACTTCAAGAGAGTATAAAACTTGTCAGTATTAATTGTATATGGCTACTCTCACATCACAGCAGGGTCTTCCGCTGAGGTATTTGGCATGATAAACATCTAGGTCAACTTAATACGGAGTGGTACCACAGAGGAATCTTTTTTGGGGGGTGGGGGTGTCCTGATTAGGCAAAAAAGATAAATACAAACATTTATTATCTTAATTTTACAGGATGGGTGCATCTAATGATTTGTTCTTCTCTATGTTTCAACAGAAACACCCTTCCCTAACTTTGGTGTTTCAGTGTTGTGTCTGAAAAAACAGTGTCTTTTTAAAGAGGTAGGGGTCTCATAAAAATGCAGCCCCTTTACTTGGCATGTGAATGAATGTAAGTGGAAGAACAACAACAGCATGGCATGCACAGGTTTCTGATTGTCACCCAAGGTGTAGCCAGACACACTCTTTGCACTCTAAAGAGTACAATTTTTTACTGAGGCTGTTAGAAACATTGGGGCTTTATCAAGCCATATGATGTCTATAACCATGTAGATTAATGTTTATGAAAACATGTACATAGCTTTCTTATACATAGGTAGACAGAATTGCAAATCTAAAAGCAATACTTCTAATAGTTTTTGACCGAGCAGCCAAAAATGTTATACCCATTAACTTTATGGTGGAGCAAGGCAAAAAGTACAGTTTTGTGCCTACCATAAATGTAGATGTCCGAACTGGATAGCATCTGCAGTCATAACAAGTGGGTTGTCCTGTCGTCAGGCAGCCCTGCAGTCGGCCGGATTCCAAAGTCCGGGTCCGGCTTCGGCTGATGTCGCACTCCATCCGACGTCATCTCTGTTGGTCTTCGGGTATAAAAGCATCAGCCGACGCCATTTTCCTCAGTGTTTCTTGCCCCAGATGCCAGTAGCCCTCTTGCAGGCTAAAATTTGGATAGATGCCAATGTTTCCAAATAGATAGAGGTAAACACAACAATAAGCATATATGTACATATATACAAACAAATACACCATAAAAGACTCCCCCCCAACAGCTAGCTATTAGGAGGGTAAACACCCTAGGAGTACCACAGAGGGGAAGGAGGGAGGGTAATCCTGATTGCAGATGCTATCCAGTTCGGACATCTACATTTATGGTAGGTACAAAACTGTACTATGTCCTTCATGGATGCATCTGCAGTCATAACAAGTGGGTAGAATACCATAGCCAACTAGGAGAGGAGGATAAAAGTAGATTATGGTGTGTTTAGGATCCCTTGCAGTACAGCAGTGGCAAACCCTGCTCGGGATCTGGAATATAGAGGCAAATTATAATGCTTGGCAAATGTATGCACGGAGGTCCAAGTAGCCGCCTCAATAATGTCTTTGGTTGCCACTCCTCGTAAGAAGGCTGTGGTAGTGGCTGTTGCCCTTGTAGAATGAGGTCTTATGTTCTGTGGAATTGGTTTTCCATGGAAGGAGTAACAGTATCATATGCAATTTCCTATCCATTTGGAGATTGTCTGTTTGGAAATAGCTTTTCCTTCCCTTCCTGTTGCATAGGCTACAAAAAGTTGGTCAGTCTTTCTGCTATTTTTGTTCTGTCCAAGTAGTAGCGTAGCTGTCTATGTACATCCAAGGTATGCAGTATTCTTTCCCTCTGTTTTGTGGGTTGGGAAAGAAGGTAGGTAGGTGGATTGCCTGGTTTAAAGACACTCTGGATACCACCTTGGGCATAAATGTAGGATTAGTCCTCATGGACACTCTATCTTGGTGGAAGATTAGGAAGGGTTGCACTGCCATTAAGGCCTGTAGTTCTGAAACCCTCCTTGCTGAAGTAATTGCCAGTAGGAAAGCAGTTTTCCATGACAGGTGTTGTAGGTCTGCTGTTGCTGCTGGTTCAAAGGGTGATAGTGTCAACTTTTCTAGCACAAAGTTTAAATCCCAAGCTGGTAATGGTGGTTTCCTTGGAGGTTTTACATTCTTGATTCCTCTGAGGAACTGCCTGAGCAAAGGGTGCGAAAAACAGGTGGATCAAAGCTGTATTCTGCTGAAATAGCTGATGCATGTATCTTGATGGAGGAGTAGGACAGGCCTGAATGAAGAAGTTCGCCAGATACACCAGAATGTTGGGCATATCTATGTTTGACACATCTTTTCCTCTTTCCGTACTCCAAATGACAAACCTTTTCCATTTTCCAGCATAGTTCCTTCTTGTTGAAGGTCTGCGTGCTTCAAGAATAATGTCTTTAACTCTTTGGGAAAGTTCTGGATTAGCTGCTGCTATGTGATGTTCCATGCAGTCAGTTGCAGCGTTTTTAGGTTTGGATGTATGATGCTGTAGTTGTTCTGAGTTAACATCAAAGGCATCAGGGGTATTGGCCACATATTGTTCCGAGACATGCTCTTCAGTAGTGGGTACCAGTGTTGTCTTGGCCAGTTTGGAGCTATCAAGATTATCCTTGGACGTTCTTCCCTGATTTTTAGCAGTACCTTGTGTATCAAGGGAAGAGGTGGGAATGCATATGCTGTTAGGCCTTTCCAGTTGAAGGAGAGTGAGTCCACTTTCCATGCTAGTGGGTGGAATGTCCTTGTGCAGAATTTTTTGAGCTGGTGATTGAGAGGTGATGCGAATAGGTCTATCTGTGGCATTCCCCATTTCTTCGAGATGGTCTTGAAGATGTCCGGGTGCAGCTTCCATTTGTGAGCATCCGAAGTGGTTCTGCTTAATATGTCTGCTAGAGTATTGTCTTTCCCCGGTACAAATATTGCCTGTAACTGAATGTTGTAGCTGAGTGCCAGGGTCCACAGCTCCAAGGTCATTCTGCATAGGGGGTATAAATGAGTGCCTCCCTGTTTGTTGATGTACCACATGACTGTGGTGTTGTCTGTCCTTATCATCAACTGGCCCTCTTTGAGAAATGGTTTGAACTTTTGGATTGCCAGTTTTACTGCCAGCATTTCTTTTAGATTGATGTGCAGGTGAAGTTGATCCTGTGTCCACAATCCTTGCACGCATTTGTCCAGCATGTGGGCCCCCCATCCTAGGTCTGAAGCGTCTGTTGTGATGGTCTGGCTTGGTTGACATCTGCGAAAGGGTAGGCCTGGGTTTGACTGGCATGCCTGAGCCCACCATAGGAACTCCTGTTTTAAGCATGGAATTAGTGGGATTTCTGTTTCTAGACTGTGTCTGTGTTGGGACCATAAATTCTTTAGGTACCACTGTAGTTTCCTCATATGTAGTCTGGCAAATGGGACCAAGATTATGCATGATGCCATGAAGCCCAAGGTCTGCAGAACTTTTCTTGCTGTTAACTTGTTCAGTTTTGTTAGTGCCAAGAAGTAAAGAGGGAGTTCTTTTTGTTTTTCTGTAGTCAGGAATGCCATTTGTTGTACTGTGTCCAATTCCGCCCAAGAATGTCCTTGTTTGGGATGGTATCAGCCTTGACTTTTGTAAATTGACTGTGTATCCCAGTCCTTGTAGCAAGTAAATGACCCTTTGTAAATCTGTTGTCAGCTTGCTTTTGTTGTCCCTTGTAGCAGGCAGTCGTCCAGGTATGGGTAAATTTGAATTCCCTGTAGTCTGCAATGGGCGATTACTGATGCCAGGCATTTTGTGAATACTCTGGGCAGTAGATAAGCCAAAGGGCAATGCTGAGAATTGATAGTGCTCTGATCCTGCAAGAAATCTGAGGTATCTTCTGCAGATTGGTCGAATGGGGACGTGCAGGTATGCCTCCTTGAGATCTAGAGTTACCAGCCAAGACTCCTTGCCCAGCATGGGAAGAAGCTGCTGTAGGGTCAGCATTTTGAATTTTGGGACAATGATGTATGTATTTAAGGTGGACAGGTCGAGAATTGGTCTCCAACTTTTTTTCCTTTCTTGGAACTAGGAATAGTCTGGAGTAGAACCCTTTCCTTGTTCTGCTGTTGGCACTCTTTCCACAGCTCTCATGTTTGCTAACTCCATTATCTGGCGTAGAGCCTCTGTTTTTTGATTTGGAGGTAGATTTGGCATTCCTCTTTTGACTGGTAAAGTGTGGAAGTGAAACCGTAACCTTGATCTATGGTTTGTAAAATCCACTTGTCTTTTGTTATGTAGTGCCAGTTCTTTGAAAATAAGGTTAACTTTCCGCCTAGAGGAGCTGCTATTTGTTCCCTGGTAGGCGGATTTAGGATTAAGTCACTGTGGTTGTGCTGATGTAGTGGCAGTGGCTGTGTCTGTGCCTCTGTTGTTACCTTGCCACTGTCGTCCTCTGTAGGCACCTCCTCTGGATTGGTTTCTGCCTCTGGAACGCCTATTCCTGCCCCTTTGAAATTTTGTGGAGTCAGGAAAGGACCAATTTTTGGCAGGCCAGTTCCTGCTAAACCTTGGGGTTGAACCTGTAAGAAATCTTTAACAGTTTGAACAGATTTTGCCTTTTCTTCCATTTTCTTCATAACCTGCTGGGCAGGTGTACCAAACAAACTTGTCTTGTCCATAGGAGCATCTAGCAACTTAGCTTTAACATGATCCGGTAAAGCTTGTTCCTTTAGCCATGCATGCCTTCTTATCACTGTGCCTGTCATGGCTGATCTAAATGAAGCCTCCAGTGCATCATAGCCACATTTTAAGGAATGGTTGCTAACCTGTTGTATGTTATTTACCATCTCTAATACATATTTCTTATCAAGAGATTCATCAGTGGTTAGTTTTTAGTTAACTGATCAAGCATAAACTCTTGGTATTGTATCATGTGAAACTGACAGTTTAAAGCTCTAGCTGAAAGAGTAGCTGAAGTGTAGACCTTTTACCCCATCTGTCTAGTGACCTTGCTTCCCTTTCAGAAGGAATAGGGTTTTTAGCTGTGGTCGGCTACTGCCTTGGGACCCTGGGATATAGTTTCTGGGTCTGCAAGTGGGGCCTTGTAAAGGTGGTGATGAGTATCTGGTACCCTGTAAAATCTGTCTAGTTTGGCAGGGGCTGGGGTAAAGAATCTGGAGCGGAGCAAACATCATTGAAAGCATCATCCACCACAGAGAGAACAGGAGGTATAGCTAAGGGCCTGTGCTGTGGGAGGTGCAGAAAGGTCCTAAGTCTTTTCTGGAGTCTGAAAATCCTGTTGCTGCCATTGGAACTGTTCTCGCATGGCATGCAAGGTTTCCCAAAGGAGAATTCTTCTGGTGGGGAAGCAGCTGGAATGGATTCTTCAGCATCAGAATCTTCAAAATTGGAGAAGGGAGCCTCAGGCTGGTCAGTTATGTCTGATTCATCAGCAGAATCATCAGAAGACACTGGCTCAGGGGCTCTGCCCTAGGTCTCTTCTCTGGGGCTGAGAGGCCCTGTCTGGGTGAGATTGAGATCCTCTAATTAAAGAAATTAAATCTTCTGCCAAAGAAAGCATTTGAGAACTAGAAGAGGGCCTGGATGTGGGGGGTTTAACAGGCACTGTTTTAGTAGTCTTGGCTGCTTTAGCCCTGGCGAAGGCCTTAATGGACATGGCAGCTGGAGGCCTAGCAGCACCACGTGCTGGGGTAGAGACATCCAAGGGGATGGTGTCTGATAAGTCAACCACCGTAGTGGGTAAAATTTCTGAGGTCGATTCAAGAGTTGTAGCAGGGGCCTCAGTTGTAAGAATAGGTTCATCTGTACTTTGAGCAGTTTTCTCGGTTTCGGCCGAAACCGAGACACTCGCGGTTTGCTTTACCGTGGTTTCGGCCGAAACCGCGGACCGCGAGTGTCGGTCTTTATCTTTGCGTTTTTTGGGGGTAGTCGGAGGATCCGACGGCATAATGTATGCAAAATCAGAACCGAAAAACTGTTCTGCAAACTCCGACCGACGCCTAAGCGTTCGTCGGTTGAAAGAGGCACAGGCTGAACAGGCTGCTACGTCGTGGGCTGGGCCTAAACAAGGCAGACAGTAAGAGTGGAAATCTTTATGAGGTATTTGTTTCCCACAGGTTAAACAATTGTTAACTTTTTCTGACATCGGCTGAGGCAAGAAAGAGTCCCCAACGGGGTACTTAGCTTTAGAAGTCTTCGAAGTAGTATTCGGTAGAAGTAATCTCTGGATCCGACCGACCGGCACTTGCGAACAGCTTCTGCTTCGGGCGCCACGCGGCAAGAAAGACTGAGGAAAATGGCGTCGGCTGATGCTTTTATACCCGAAGACCAACAGAGATGACGTCGGATGGAGTGCGACATCAGCCGAAGCCGGACCCGGACTTTGGAATCCGGCCGACTGCAGGGCTGCCTGACGACAGGACAACCCACTTGTTATGACTGCAGATGCATCCATGAAGGACATCATCAAGTGATATGACCTTTTTTAAATGCCAGGTAGATGGGAAGGGGTTGGCAATAAGCACCTGTGAGTACAAAATACAATTCACTGGCTATACCCCTGACTGTCACATCCTTAAAGGGAACAGACATAGTGGTCTAGCTACAGTAAAGCTCTTCTAGATCACCTCTTATACCTTGAGTATAAGACAGTGAGCAACTTGTAAGAACATTAGTGTCTTCAGCAGCTCTTTCACAGTTAAAATGTTGGTGCCGGACATTTTGTTTAGCAGATCAGGAGCTGGAGGTGCTGCACAGGGGAAATGGGAATGAATGGTTATTCAGCTCTTCCATCCTGGGGGTAGGGAGTTTACTAAGCTCCTATATGCTTCCCCACTGATACAACTGAGCATTTCCTGGCTGTGAACCAGCTACTGTTTCATCTTATACTGTGACAGGAGAGCGTTTGAGTGGGTGTGCTATTCAGCATGATGTTGCGCTAACACTGTACTTACACTCTGCGCTTCACAACAGAAGGTGATGATCAAACGCACAGCTACCATCAAAGCTAATTAGCGTTTTCCATCCCTTTCATAACCAAAATCTCCACTCTCATAGCTGCACATATGACACCCTGCCACCACTGCACACCCTGACGGCAGAGAGGTGATCTCACATAAGAAGTGTTCATCAGGAAAGCTTTTCCTGGAGAAGGAGACGCACCTGTAATATGGCTTACATCAGGATTTTTCTAACCCTTCGTCAAGGGAAATAATTGAAAGAATTGGGGTTAGAACATATGGCCAGTAGGGCAAAAAAAAAAAAAAAAAAAGACTATAGCAGCATCAACACTAACTTGTTAGCTTATACTAGAGAAATCTGAGAAGGTCGGGTTCCTATCACTTGATTGAATGCTCAATGCAAAATGGCCGGACCCAAATGACTGATAAAACATTTGACTGAATCACAATCAATAGCAAATTTAAGAAGTGTATAGGTACTGTGTGATGGTATCATTCTGGATCATATGAGTTATTTGGGTAGTGAGTCTAGAAGATTATGTATGGGTAGGTAGTGACCACCATCATTTCCCATCCCCCAATCTGTCGATTTTTATGTTTGTGAGCCAGAACTGATTCGCTCACTGGGTGCGTGACCATGGAGTTAGTATATATATATATATATATATATATATATATATATATATATATACATACATATATATATATAAGAAAGGGGATATTTTTTAAATTGTGATTCAATGAAATGAGTCTTCAATCATTTGTTGTAAGTATTTAGGAGTTCAGGCAAATAAGCTTGCAATAAAATTACATGAATCTGAGAAGATCACACACCAGGCCACAAATTATTATACTCAATATGCCTATGTCTCAGTCTCCAAATTATGTCTCTAAATTATTCAGTGTATTGATGCTTTAGGTTCTATTTGACAACAGACTATGGCACTTCAAGATGAAATGTGCAGGAATGGAAATTTCTCCCAACACCTCGATGTGAGCAGCTCATACCATATCTAATTATTTTCAGGTGAGAAACTGAAACAGGTATCCAAGGCTGGCAACAGTTTTGATTAACCTGTTAAGTCTAATGAATGATGGATATTTGTTTATTTATACATCATTCCTTCACTGGTATGATACACTACAGCAGTATAAAACAAATCTTAAAGGTGTCCAAAGTAATAGGAATAGACACTATTATTTACATGTGTATTTACAGGCAGTTCATATGGCTAACTGTAAACACAGTGTGGCTCATAGGTACATAGGTTCATAGGTTACTAGGCTAATGGCCCAAGGGCTTTTACAAGCCTAGCCATGTTACACCCGTGTTCCCTAATTCACCTTGGTTAGAAGGTCATTATTCGCAGAGTGAGTCTATGATCAGTACCGACTTGCCCCTATCCATGAGAAACATGGGTAACAACCTCGGGGCAAATTTACGGTCTTCCATCCAAATGTATACGTTGCACTTGAATTAGAGTCATTGAAGTACTCTGGCTCATATGAATTGGGAGTTTATTTCACAGGAATGGCAATCTCTGAGAGATATATCTGTCTCTCCACCACATTCTATTAATGTCAAAGGCTAGGTTGAGATCCCTGGAGCCAGTGACTTTTGCCCCATTTGATTTCTGGATGTGCAGCACTTTCATTAGGGCAGGGTCAGAGACTGCTCTATAGGCCAAGCACAAGTCACCTCTCTACAGCCTGTAGGATACAGAGTACTGTGATGGGCTTTCAGTCTTTCTATGTAGGTCATGTTTTGTAGGCCCTAAATTTTCTTGCTGAGAAACCTCTGTGGTCTGTCCAGCTGCTACAGGTGTCTGGTGAGGTACATGTAAAAGGGAACATGGTACTCTATTAGTGGTCTAATGAGGGTCGATTACAGAGGATTTATAACATCCTTAGTCTTGAATGCGATGCCCTTACTTTGAGATCCGCAACATAGAAGGCTTTCCTTACAGCTGTGAACACATGGTGATCAAAGTTTAGATTGCTATTAACCTGTGTTTCCAAAAATCTCATGCCACTAGGTTTGAGCTTAGGGGGGAGCTGTCAGTATTGTTATTTGTAGAGTCTTCCTCTTTGCCAAAGGGGGTAATAATGCACTTGTTTGAGTTTAGTTTTAGTTTGTGGTTTTGGTAACAATCATTTCTCTGTGTTAACCCCTTCTGTAATATGTTAACATAATTTGGGGGCTCAATGATTGTGCCCAATTTGCATTCAGTGAACCTGGTAAGCCACAAGCCACCTACTTTTGCTAGACTCATAGCCGACCGTAGGCATAGGCAAACTAGGTGCCAGCATAGGCAGCTGCTCTAGCAGGGGTGCTATTCCAGTAATCTGAATGATGTAGGCCGACCATGATGGGGGCAACAGGTGGTGAGGGGGAGAGCTGTGGAGCCTTTTACTTAGGGGACCAGTTGACCAAAGGCCGGCCCTGCCTGGACTTCCAAGAAATAGATTCCAAACAGTAGAGGACCCAGCACAGATCCTTGTGGCATGCCACTGGTAACTGGTCTACTGGTAGAGGTGGAATCCCCAACTTTGAAAGTATGCATTCTGTCAGTGAGCCAGTTGGCTACCCATCTAGTGATGTACGGGTTAATCTCCAGCTGAGAGAGTTTCTCAATGATATCTGTGTGGAGGATTGTGTCAAAAGCCCCAAACTTGAAGAAGTCCACCAGGTTCAATAAGCATGATTTACCCTTAACAAAGCCAAACTGGGTCGGGTCAAGAGTTTGAAGGTCGCCTATGTCCCTGCCAATAAGGTCCATGGTGATTCATTCCATGGCCTTGCAGATAAGGCTGGTTAAGCTTTTGGTTCTACAGTTTCCAGGGTCAGTTGATGACCCCCTTTGTGCAAGGGGATTACTGTTGCTGTTTTCCATTCTGCTGGAACAAAGCCAATGCTCAGGCTGAGGTTAAAGAGAGTGACAAGTGGATTCACTAGGTCTAGTTTTTAATTTTTTAGTAAGTAGCCTGGGATGTTATCTAGTCTCATAGAGGCTGTGTTTCTGGCCTTGGAGAGCATGGATACGACCTACTCTTTGGAGATACTAGGTATAGGACTGGTGTCAGGTATGCTTTGGGGTATGGCTGGTGTGGACAGGAGGGTGACATTTGCACCAAATCTGTCAGCTAGCAGGTTGGCGATTTCCTCAGGTTCAGTATGAGAGATAATGTCCACTATAAGTTTGGCATATAGTTGGGTATTACCTTTCACATTCCAGACATAGTTAAAGAATGCCATTATGATTATCCTTAGCTAGGGATGCTAATTTAGCTTTGTAACTAGCTTTACTTTACAAGATATCTGATTTGCTTGTTCAAGTTGTGGAGGGTATTTGTCTTCTGCTGGGTAAATTCCCTTTTGTTTTTAGACATAAGTTTCTTCCTTTTGTTATATAACCTATTTATACTGGAGGTCCACCAGGGTGCCCTGTTTTACTGGGAGAATCTGGTTTTGATCTGGTCAAGTACAACCAAGTCTACGCAGTTATTTAGGTGGTTATAAAGGGCATTTTTGTACTCCTCTGCATAGGAGTCATTGTTGGCTATGCTAGCAGGGGGTTTGAAACTTTTCATACCATCGCCTAGTAGACTGTAGTTTGCTTTGGAGAAATGTTTTAGTTTTTTTGCTCTTGTCGGGGAACAGATTTATGGTCTGATCTTACCAGAGAGGGCAACATACATGGGGTAGTGCATTAACCCCCCCATGCTGTTGAGTACTGTCTAAAATATCTGCGCTTCTTGTGGGGGTGCAGACTAGCTGTTACAGGGCATTTGTATTGACAAAGTCCATGAACCTCACAGCAAGCATGTTTGTGCTCATGTACGTCACCCAATCAATGAAAGGATAGCTGAAATCTCCCATGACCAAAGAGTTTGGCTGTATAGTGAGTGACTCTAAGAAGTCCAGGTAGGCAGTGTGCTGTAGCTAGCAACGATGTGGAGTGTTTTACCTACAGTTAGTTGCACCTGGAGTAGCACAATAAAGTCATACTTTTAACCAGTTTTAAGGTGTATTTGGCTTTAATGAAGATAGATACACCTCAACCTTTGGTTCTTTCACACTCATTTTGGGGCCTGGATATGTGGAAGGTGTTGTAGCTTTGAATGTCCGGGGTGCTCTCTGTAGCCTTGAAAAATGTCTCAGTGACTGTACACATGTCAGCATCTTCCATGACAATTTAAACATTAAATGCCAAAAGTAGTACAAAAGTAAGCTGAGGCAGGAAAGTTTTATAAGCATCACTGTGATGGAATCGGATTCTCATACCATAGCAGCAATGAGTATAAAAAAATTATATTTTTCACTGAAAAAGCACTACACTTGTGAGGATAAGGTACTCAAGGCTGCATAATTAACCAAAACTGTAAAGAAGCTGAAGACTGAATAAATGAAGCGAGTCCAACAAAGGAAGCCAGTCCTCACTTTTGTGTACCCACCGATCCACTGCTGGGTGAAGCCTGAAACCATTCCTAAGGATCAGACTAGTAGGTAAAGTGTCCTAGGCAATTCACTAAGGAATGCACTATGCCTGTGACCTTGGGCATCAGTTGTGGAAGTTGGATCTCTTTTAGGTCCTTCATTATCTACAGAAGTAGAAAAGGGATGCAAGGCTGAGGCCTCAGTAGTTTAAGGATGAGTTCCTCACTGGTTGAGACTGAAGAAACTTTTTCAGAATACAATATCTCTAAGGCAGCTAGCCAATATCGGCTCCCCAATTCTCAGCCCTTCTAACTGACATGAGAGCAACCTTAGGCTGCCAACATTCTCCTGGTTGTGAGGTAGGACAGATGTTTTCCCACACAATGCCTGATGACATCTGGGACAAACTGCTGGCATTTAGAACACTAAACACAGTGTCTGTGCAGGTCTTGGCTCAGCAATTTTCTGTCACATAGACACTTTGATGATTTTCTTTTAAGATCATTCATGGCAACGTTTCACTGACATGAAAAAATCAAGGTTCAACTATGTGAACTGTAGAAAAGAACAAAAAAATGGAACCTGCACCCTTTACCTCTATAGTTTCCCAGAAAAAAACTTTTAAACTAGAATGGAAGAGAAAATTAACACAATCATTGATCCAGCAGTGTTTGCAAAGATGCATAAGTAGATACTAGGCAAGTAGTCCAAGAGACTATTAAGGAGTCTAGCCAAAATTCCCAATTGCCCATATGCACTGGTTAAGTGACTTGCTCAAGTTCACACAGTAGGTGGAAAGATTCAAACCCGGTACCCTTGGCACAGGAACCAGCTCAGTAAAAATTCACAACTTTATTATGTGCTGACTGCTCAATGACATTACATTTTGTGATGCCCATGACAGGATAAGTTTCAACTATGGCAGGCCCTAAGCACTAATGGACTGGCATTTATTTTCCAATGAACATAAATGAAGGGCTATGATAGTGTGGGCTTGGTGTCCACAATTCCACCATTACATGTAGGACACAATTGTGTGACAAAGGAACCCATAACAAGGGTAAAGGAAGTTATTTTTATTATCATACATATACTTTTAAGCTTTGTGAATAGGAAGAAAAGCAATCAATCTATTTAAAGTACATAACTGATATAATTTTCAGAAACCTGTGACTGGAGAAGAGAAATGACTCATAAAAGGCTGCTTTTAACAGTGATATTCCTATTCATCTCCACATATTAATGCACAGATGAAGCTAATTAAGCTGATTAATATACACATTTGTATAGTGAATCAAGGTACATTTTGGCCACATTAGTATAACTATACAAATATGAAGACGTCATGGTGCAGCGGTAGCGTTGTCGCCTCACAGCAAGAGGTTCTCCCATTCGATTTGCAGCTGGAGAGCCTTCTGTGTGGAGTCTGCATGTCCTCCCCACGGTCGAGTGGCGTTCAAAAGACATGCGTAGAATGGGCATGCCTTCGTTGAAGGTTGGGCATCGAGCTGGCACTTCGGCACCATAAAAATCTACTGCCAATCATTAGCGGACCGGAGTTCTGCTGTGGCGACCCCTAACCAGGAGAAGCTGAAAGAAGAACAGTATAACTATACAAATATATATTTATCAGTGTGTTCATTCATTCTTTTGCTATCGGATAAGCCCTACTAGGCATAAATACCTCATTTCAGAATTGGCCCATAACCACTGGGCTGGTTAAATGACTAGTTTTTGAGGTGGATAGCATGCACGTGGAACTTGAGAGAAACAAACCAAGGAGTACAATACGAAGCTTTAATCATTTTTGTAATGACAGATTATTACACTATTAAAATCAATGCTATATTCCAAATATGATGTTAGTATCAGAAAATAACTTTCCATTCCATGCAAGTTGGTATAAACATTTGCCAAAAATAAAATAAATGTCCCTAAAAAGCAGCACTATCTTTTTCTTTATCCTGTGAGTAACTTCCCTTTCCTATGGTATCTCATCTGTACAATCCAGCATCAGTCGGTTCAGACTCAACAAAGCAGACCTTTAAACGTCATGATGAATTGATGAAAGACAGTCAATATGAATGTAGCGCTTTTCAAGTGGATTCATGTAGGTTAAAGGTCATTCAATGGCCACATTAGAATGATCTGTAGCTGCTTTCTACATATCTGTAACAGTTATTGATAAGTGCAAGAGATTCAGGAACCAAACTTATCACAGTAGAGTGCCTAGTGTCCAAATATTTTTAAACATAATATAAAGAAATGACTAACATTATTAAAAAAAGCACCCATCAAAAAGAAAATATAATTTTCCTTACTCTGCATTCACAAAAGGTTCTTTACTCCACTGCAATATACTGGAACTAAATTTACTCAGAAGGCTGCATGTACTCAAAATGGAAACTGATGAAAGAAAATTGTAATGCATTACTCAAAAAAAGTAAAAGGAAAGCTGCACTAGAAATATTTTATTTACTAAAAGATAAGAAAACAGAAAAATGTTTTATTAAAAATTAACAGACTATAAGCACTTCAAAGTGTGCAAAAACATGATTGCAAATTTAATTGTAGAGTGTCACTTTACAGTACAATTTCTTTCTATTAATATTCAAAATTTGACTCTATGTAATGATGAATTGTGGGAAAAAATCTTCTGTCAGTCCTTGTTCTTTTATACTTGTGGTCTTTAGTGTGGGAGCCTGTTGCTTGGTTCAGTGAGTACTGGTTGCATGAAGTAAATTTGCAGAAAGCCACTGCTGTGTGCCAGTGGACATGGTATATGTAAGAATGATGGTGTAGGGGTATCTCCCCTATGCTGGAGCTTACTTAGTATGAGATTCACTGTAAATGGCTTTCAGTTAGTTATTTTCATGGCTTTAACATGCCTTGAAAGTTTTCACTGTGGATCAACATGATTCCATTATTACTGCTAAAAAGTTATTTCCTGTGAAACCACAACCATTTGTGGCAGTAATAAATACCTAGGGGTTTAGCAGACGAGCTTCTCAGACCTGACCTAATAATTTGAAATAAACTTAATGTATTATTGAAAAAACAAATGACATGCTGTTATGTATTTTAACCCAACATTATCTTACTCATTAAATCATGCCATTATCTGTGGCATTTCCTTAGTTGCTGATAATGTACTTTATCCTAACTTATTAATAAGGATAATGATCCTTTAAAACAATAGCTGACAGTACATGACATTTTTTGTGCTTCTCTGTTTTTATAGTTGTTGTGCAACGAAGCACACATTTGTACACACTAGTTACTTCATAAATTCTTTCAGGCAGCTGTGGCATTTTACTTTTCTCCCTTATAACCTGAGTGCACACATCAGACTACTGAAGACAGAAAGACACAATTATTTTACTTTTGTGCATACACACCACACTCTCACACACACACACACACACACACACACACACACACACACACACACACACACACACACACACACACACACACACACACACACACACGTGTCCGCGCGCGCGCTAGCACACACGAGCGCTCATGCATGCACACAAATGTATATGTGTGTGTTTGTCTAGGTGTTTGCATATAAAATAATAAAATAACTGTTGCCTGCAGGTCTACAAAAATGTATATCTATCTATTTATCTCTCTCTCTGTCTCTATCTATCCATATATGGACATCTGATATTGGAATGAATGACCATTTCACAGAATGACAAATCACTGAACACAAATGGTTGAAATCCATTTAACTGAATGAAAATTTGGCTTAAAGTCCATTTTGCTGAATATTGAAGGAAATATGTAAAGGTGTACAAAGAAGCTTAAGCTGGTGATTGTGATGGTCTATAGATAGTCGCTGCTGATGTGATTTCTATGTGTGGTGGCAGTTATCCCTTGTGTATGTTATTTTCACTTTTCTACACATATTTATGTTCTGTGGTATTAGCATATTGTAAATTTTTTTCTATTTTCTTTACTGTTGTGCAACCTTGAAGTTAGTATATTTAAGCAAGGGGGGTCAAAGCACCCCACAAGGGGGGTGGAGGTGAAGGGAAATTTGCTCCCCTACAAAAAAAGCATTTTTGAAATGTGTTCTCTTTGACTGCATCATGTTTGAGTTCTTTTGAATTTGATTAAATGTTTTTTCAGTGGAGATGGCTTTTAACCATTTTAACTCATTGACTTCTTCTTTGGTTAAATGGTCATTCAATGAATTGCCATGAACACATAAGCATACATATTTAAATATATACACGCACACATATATACACACATATATAGATGCAGATAAACAATGTAACCATGCAAGTTTTTCCTAATTTGCTAACTCAGAAGAAATATAAACTGGTAGTACTTTACTTTAGGGCTGCTGTTAATATGAAACATAATATTAGATTCTCTGGTGTTGATTAGTTTTATAAAATTGCACTCCAAAAATTCAAGTTCACAAACTAAAACTCTGACTGGAATGATGCTCTGAATATGAGGTCCTTTTATTTGTAAATTAGCAAAAAGGATTACAAACTCAAACATTCTATCTTCAGCAGATTGGATTTGATTACCTTTGGACAGCTCATTTCCAGAAATATCCAAAGCAATACTACTGTGCCTTCACGCATGTACTAGAAATATGGTAACCATGTGGGGTTTACTACAAGCACTCAAGTCCCAGGTGCTCAATGATCATTATCTTGCAGCCACGGATTCAGGCATCTTGTAACTCACATGAACTGCCACTTGTGCTCTAACTGGACTATGTGTCTGGGTGAGGTGCCAGCCACTCCAAGACAGAGAGAGAGAGAGAGAGAGAGAGAGAAGAGAGAGAGAGAGAGAGAGAGAAGAGAGAGAGAGAGAGAGAGAGAATAGAGAGAAAGGAGCTGCTGCACGTCACCCACACACGGTAGCTTCAAGCAAGTTATGTACTGGAGGAGTGGGAGTGCAGATTAGGGTTTCAGGCAGTAATCAGGAGTGGGATGTAAGCTCACGGGGAGTGGATAGTCAAGTTTTAGGTTTGGGGGTGAGCAGCAAGGGGACTGCAATGGTTAGGGTTAGGGATCAGCTAAGGGTGTAAGGGGAATGCAATGTTTAGGTTTTGGGATCAGGTAAGAGTTATAGGGTAAGTGTTAGGTTTCTGGTAGGGCTATGCAGTTCAGTAGGTTTGGGTGGTGGGAGGGGTAGGTAATTAACTAGGATTGGGCTCGTGGGAGTTAGGACATTTGCCATTAAGAGCAAGTGGCAGGGAGCAAGTGAGTCAAGAGCCACTTGGATGCAGACGCTTGTAGTAGGCCCAGTAATGTGCCTAACTCCCCCACATGTCATTAATGTCTAATATGACCTAAGCTTACCCAGGGCAATAATATCTTTAAAATATAACTCTAACAAGTGTGTATCATGCCTTAACTTTATTACTTTGAAGCATCTGGTCTTCTGAATATAATTGTCCTTTTGCTTAGTAGCAAAATTATCTATACCAAAGCAGAAATGCTAAATGTTGCAGTCAGTATTTTTTCTGTTGCTTAAATCTTTACTGAAGCAACAGTTTTGCTTGTGATCTTATCTCTTCCCTAGCAGGTGCACCTTGTAAGATTAGTAGCCAAATCATCTGAGTTCTAACAAATGTGATCAATGAGAGGTGAAAATATTGGATGAAAATGCAAATAGACTAAAAAAATGCATGCAAATAAGTTAACAGCATTTGCTGCGTTCCCAAAATAAAAAAAAAAACTTCATTGTGAAAAATATATAGGAAAATATTAAACACACCCAAAGAAATGTTCTGCAGTGTTAGTGAATGAGCCATACCTAATTGGGTGGAGGTACAAATACGCTTCTAATAATATGGACTCAAACTAAGTTTCCTGATTCAATATCTACATCACTTTCCCCTACACACATGGCTGATGCCATGTAGATTGAATCTTTGGACCTTTCCTTGTCCCTTATCACATAAGCAAATTCATAAATGGCATGTTAAAAAGATTTTATGTTACATTGCTACAAGCTGCATTTATCTCCCACAGGGAAGAGATGTACTGACAGTAAACAAATCACCCCTTAGTAAGACAGCTTCTTCCCTTGACAAAGAGGAATGAATTTTATTCAGTCCCATGAAAATGAGTTTTTCAAAAGCATTAAGAAGGTGAAAAGAAAACATACTGCAACTTGCTTTTGTTTTACTGAAACCCAATTTAATAGTAAATAGCTTACAGTAACTGTTAGAATCAAGAACTTTAAAAGCATGAATGTGATAATGTTCTGTCTAAAATGAGTATTAAAATTTAAAGCTGGTTCACCACTTCTTAGAGTACTTGATGTAAAACAAATTATTTTCTTGCTCAGCAGTTAAAAGGCCTGTTGCCTTCTGAGATCAGGTGTGATGTAGAAAAATGTCATTTAACCTAGAAATCAGCATTTCTTTGTTTCTTTTCTTACCATATCAGCACTGCGACTTGACAAGTTGCAATATTACAATTGTTCAGTAAGAGACACTCACCTAAAATAAAATCAGCAGATAAGTGAAGCCACGATGTTATGAAATAAACAGAGGAACACATGACAACTACTGGAAGAAATATGTTTTTACCTTGTAAGTACCAGCTCTGACTTCATCTCTGTGAATCCAATGAGCTCTAATCTGCCAGTGAAAATGTATTCCAGCAAATGGAAATAGATTCTCTACAGCTTGTGCAAATGTATCAATGCTTTGTTATTCTGATGCTTAGTTGTTTAGCGGCTATTGTTATTTGGTACCTGTTTGTCTAATGTAGTGGTATGTAACATAACAAACCATACCGACAAACTCTTTTTCAATGCCTTGTAAATTAAAATGAGTAGCAACTAATTCCACAAATAAACAGTACTCTGCATATTATATAACCTATTAATTAAAAGGCACAATACAGCAAAGTGAAAGGGAGTTTAGAGTAACAAAACTGAAAGAGATAGTTATTAAACATATAAATGTCATTTCCTGTTTCTTTTTTCTTTTCTGCCAACCATTTAACATACTTTCTATATTTCTGGAATTAAAACACAGATTATAGGTCAAAATAGTCAGTTATGAATTTATGCCCTTTCTCTCTCAAGAGTTCATGTCACTGGAAAAACCTGAGGTTTCTCCAGACATGTTTGCATCAAAATGCCGGGAGTGAAATCAGAGAACTGCTAATGAACATAAAATAATGTTAATTGTACTGATCGATATGGCCCTGATGATGGCAAATAACTTATCTTGTGAATAAATTCAACCAGACACTTTTGCTGTAAACATTATAAAGTCATTGACAGCTGTCTAAATGGTATTCATTTGCATATGGTACTTCCATCCTTTCATAGAAGTATCTTACAAGTTCAGCTAATAAAAATGCAACTTTTGAATTAAGTCAGCAGAGTAAGGAGTGCATTTTGTATTTTTGTTATCAGAAAACCCTTGAGTCGGCAATGAATGTTGGTGCTGAACATAAATACAGCAGATTACCAGCCTCTCCTGTACTACACAATACAACTTTGAAAGGCCGTATCTTAGAAATTAAATTTAACAACAGGTCCTCTCTATATCTGATTTGCATTTGCTTTCAGTTTACTACATATTAAAATAAAAACCTCCTTTGTGCAAATTAAATAATATCTATGTTAATTCTGCCTTAAAACAATACAAACTTGACTAATGAAAGAATTTAGGAAGACTTTTGACGTTTGACACCTGGGTGAAAGCTCTTCAAAGGTTGTCTGCTAGGTGTTCTGAGCTTGTCGAAACATAACATGACATGTTTTGCTCAACAAGGCAACTCATAGTCACTATGATCATAAAAGTATTGACTGAAGATCAATACATCAAATGCAGTGTCTGCTTTACAGGATATGGATCATGGGCTTTCTAGCTTACTGTCAGACATGATAAAAGCACCTACTAAAAGTTATCAGACATATATAAGGGAATACCACTCTATCTGAGCTACACTGAGTTGTTGATAAGTGCTTCCTGCTCACCAGGCATCTAATGGGATTAAGATAAACTGAAACAATAAACTCATATATGGAAAGGTTTTTCTCCATTCCAATGGCTCAGTGAAACTCTCTACACTGACCACTTCCATGAATCCAGACCTTAGCCTAACTCATGCATCAGAAAGCTAAGATGGCTTACTTAAGGGATGCTACTAGAAAACAGAAAATACTACCAATAGATGAAATGCAAACACCAAAGGTAAAATGTATTAGGAGTCAGCAATAAAAGGGCAGT
>NC_056745.1:252612002-252724502 GCF_019279795.1 Protopterus annectens | reverse complement strand
CATCTCTCATTTTCAATTTATAAAGTTCTGCTCCTCCTCAAAAGTAGCCAACGTTTTTAAACAATACACAGACAAGTTAATAACTTTGCAACAGTACAGTTTGTCTCTTATTTACTTATACATTAAGTCAGAAAATCTGCACTGGTGTTAAACATATATTTGCAATATTACAAGACTGCATGTAATCATTGTCCCCTCAACTCACAGAAAAAAATAACCACACTATTTTATCTGCTGATTTAATGTATTCATATATGTCCACACTATCTTTTCCTGTGTAAGTAGGTCAGGACACACTTCATTAGGATATGTTCCAGATTAATGCAAATAAATCCAAATGAACATCTTTCTTATTTCAGTTTGGAAGAAGACAGCAACAGCCATATGTAAATATTTTGTTTTTGCATTTTAATTTTACTTTAGTTGTGAAGAAGACAAGTCAGGCCTTTTTTTTAATTACTATGTGATTTGTGGACAACTTCAGTCCAATTACACTTGCAGTGTCCCTTTTTATTTGTCTGCATAACTTGCTCCTTAGTGCAACGATGCATACTAAATTTCCTGAATATTGCCTTCTCCATTGCATTGACTCAGTATTATTTGTTCTTTAAAGTGATTCTTGTCACAGACAAATAAATGCTACTACTGAAACTGGTCAGAGCAGAAAGAGGCATATGCCGGACGTTTACTCTAATAATCACTTCTCTAACACATCGCTATACTTAAAGACTACAAGACAGGTGTGAATGGAAGGTGGTAACACATTGACCCCAAGGGGAACTAACAGGGATGAGCAATTAGCAGAGCCAAAATAAGAACTATAAATAAGTAAAACAAAAAATGTGGCTGGAATGTACAAACCTACCTTTACCTTACCTAGGGGATCTTTAGCATTCTGAATTTAAAACAATTAAATGCACTTGATGGAGGCTGCAGAAACCTTTTTCCATTTATGTGCTGCATGGCAATCACCACATGACAGTGTTCAAACATATCTTATCAATGTTATGTTCCTCCCATACTTTGCACTATTTTCATAATTTACTGACCACAAAGTATTCTGATAGTAAAAACAATAATTTCTGGTAGTACTTGAAAGTCAATGCCTTTTCTCTGTGTTAGTCAAGGTGGACACTGAATACGCACTCTGAAATTCTGATTAAGTAAATTGGTAATAGCAAGGAAATGCTGCACTTTTTGATTAATAAAGATTATTTTCTTTGCTTACCCAATTTGGCACTTACCTGCCTATTTAATAATAATAATGATATATATATATATATATATATATATATATATATATATATATATATATATATATATATGCATATATACATCCTAGCCAACAGCACATATCATGCTATGTCTTAGTAAGGCAGGACATGCATTTTTCCAGTTCACTCCAAAATGTTCTGTGGTATCAATAAAAATACTTTGGAGTGAGTCAATTCAGAAACTGATAGAACTGGTTTCTAAAAAATGATCTGGGTAGAGTAAAATAAAGAAAATGAAATATAAGCATATCACAGATATTATTCCCTGAATCAAAAGGGAAGAAAGGGATTGCTCAGAAGTTGTACATGGTAATTAACCATCTGTATCATGTACTGGAAATGTTACCAGTTACCAATACACCATGCTACATTATTGTAGACAGGTTTGCATATGGGGTACCTGTACTGGAAGATGGGATGCAAGTGGATGACTAAAATAAAAAACGCATATATACATATGCAAACATGTTAGCAGGATAATTAATGGCACAGAGCCTTTCTCCCCCCCGTCTATATAACTGATAGCTTCACACTGGGAAGGTTACCAGGATCAAACAGCAGTACAGAGGAAACCAGGCCAGAAATGCCACTCACCTGTGTGATAGAACAAATGAAAGGATGCTTACATCTACAGACAGGTTTAGCACATAACAGACAGTGAAAATAAAGTACAGTTTTGTACCTACCATAAATGTAGATGTTCGAGGATCCACATTGCTGCAGTCCTAACTATTGGGTAGTCTGTTGAAAGCCCGAAATACTAAAAGATATTGACGTTGTCAGCGCATTAGACCGACGCCAGTACGCCAGGGTACTAACGCGCATGACCCGGCGTCATATCCTCAGTCTTTTCTTGCCCCAGATGTCAGAAGACCCTGAAAGATAAGGCCAAAACCAAAACTCCAAACATACCTGCACCAAAAATATGTACAATATATACAAAAATACCAGAATATAACCTCACCTACACAACCACCCCTAAACACAGAGAGGAAGCAGGGAGGTAAATTGGACTGCAGCAATGTGGATCCTCGAACATCTACATTTATGGTAGGTACAAAACTGTACTATGTTCTTCATTCCACATTGCTGCAGTCCTAACTATTGGGTAGAATCCCAAAGCAGAGGTAAGGGAGGCTGGCAAATCTTAAGGAAGCAGGAACTGACAACATGCCTTGCAAAATAGCTGTGGCAAAACCAGCCCTAGACTTAGAGTAGAGAGGAAGGTGATAATGCTTAGAGAAAGTATGCACTGAACTCCAAGTAGCTGCCTCCAAAATATCCTTAGTTGCCACCCCTTAGAAATGCTGGTGGCAGTAGCCCTAGTGGAATGAGGCCTAATCCGCTGGAATCTCCTTGCCATGATGGGAATAACAAAATGCAATGCAAAACCCAATCCACCTAGAAATAGTTTGTTTTGACACAGGCTTGCCCTGAACTCAAAGCAAAAGAAACAAACAACTGCTGAGACTGCCTAAAATCCTTAGTCCTGCTCAAATAGTATTGCCTGTGTACATCTAAAGTGTGCAAAATCTTTTCCCCTTTATTTTGGGGATCTGCATAAAAGTAGGCAAATGAATAGTTTGGTTTAAAGCCACACTAGAAACCACCTTAGGCATAAAGGAAGGATTAGTACGTAAAGATACCCTGTCCTTATGAAAAATCAAAAGGCTCTACCGCCATAAGGGCCTGCAACTCAGAAACCCTTCTTGCAGAAGTAATGGCCAACAAAAAGCAGTCTTCCATGACAAGTATTTCAATTCAGCAAGGCTCAAAAGGTTGTAGAGTAAGTTTCTCCAACACAAAATTGAGATCCCAAGCAGGAGTAGGAGCTCTCTTATATTCTTTGCCCCTCTAAGAAATTGCTTGAACAAAGGATGCGAAAACAATGGTGGGTCACAATCATAGTGAGCTGAAATTGCTGCAGCATGAATCTTAATGGAAGAGAAAGACAAACCATTGTCCAATAACTCAGTAAGATATTGAAGAGCCACACTCAAATTAGGCTCAGAAATCTCCAAATTGTTTGCTGCACTCCAAAATAAAAATCTCTTCCATTTGTCTCGTACACTTTCCTTGTACTAGGTCTTCTGGCTTCCATAATCACATTTAAAACTTGTTGAGGAAGTTGAGACCTGCTGTCTTTCAAAACAGAATATGCCAGGCTGTTAGATGAAGAGAGTGAAGCTTGACATTGAGCAGGTGACCGTCCCTCTGAGACAACAGGTGTGGAATCAAGGTAAAGGCCATGGAGGCTTCCTACCAGACTCCTCAGTAATGGGTACCAGTGCTGCCGAGGCCAATCTGGAGCTATTAAAATCATCCTTGGCTTGTCTTGTCTGACCTTTAGAAGCACCTTTGGGAGAAGAGGCAGAGGTGGAACATACACATGAAGATTTTTCCAACTGAAAGAAAGAGCATCCACTTTCCAAGCTGTGTGATGAAACCTCTTTGTGCAAAACATTGGCAGCTGGTGGTTTAGTGGAGAAATGTCTGAGTTCCCATGACACTGTCAATTTTGAAATACATGAAGATCCAGTTTCCACGGGGATCCATGATTTGTCTGCTTAACACATCTGCTAAGGAGTTCTGTGCTCGGCAGAAACCTTGCCTGAAGTCTCCCATAAAATCATTGCTTGCCTGCACAATGGGTAAGAATGTGTTCCCCTTGTTTGTTGATGTACCACATGACAGTTGTGTTGTCTGTTAGAATCAACACCTGTCCTGGAAGAAGTAACTCCTTGAAAGCTATTAATGCAAACTGGACTGCTAACATCTCTTTCATGTTGATATGTAGATGCTGTAGTCTGGTAGGCCACCTGTCTTGTATCCACTTTCCATTTAGATGAGCTCCCCAAGCAATGTCTGAGGCATCTGTCGTTAGAATCTGACTCGCCTCTGGCCGGGTCACAGAGAGTCCCTTGTTTAGGTGACATTCCTGAGCCCACCACAAAAATTCCTTTTGAATGCAAGGTATTATTTGAATGACAGTGTCCAAATCCTGGCAGTGCTGTGTCCATACATTTTTGAGATACCATTGCAGCTTCCTCATATGCAGTTTGGCATTGGGAAGCACCAGAATACAAGATGCCATGAACCCTAAGGCTTGAAGGACTGTCCTTGCAGTCAGCCCGGACTGAAGAGATAGTTGATGGAAGTAACTGGAAAGATTCTTTTGTTTGTCCGGGGTTAAAAGGCCATCTGGGCTGCTGTATTCAGTCTCACACCCAGAAAGCACATGTCTTGAGAGGGTACTAGACTGGACTTTATTAGAATACCCTAGGCATCTTAGCACTGCTATGACATATTCCAAATGCTGTAGAAGGTCTTCCTTTTCTTGAGCCAGAATCAGGCAGTCGTCCAAGTAAGGATAGATTTGAATTCCTTTTAGCCTGAAGTAAGCTATCACTGGAGCCAGAACCTTTGTGAATACTCTGGGCGATGTAGATAAGCCATAGGGCAATGCAAAGTACTTATAATGAGAATTTCCAGCTGCAAAGCGCAGATACTTCCTGCAACTTAGTCTTATAGGCACATGAAGGTAAGCTTCCTTGAGATCTAAAGTTACCATCCAGTGATCTTTGCCCAGCAGAGGTAAAAGCTGTTGTAACGTCAACATTTTGAACTTGGGAATGTCCAGATAAGTGTTGAGGATAGATAAATCCAAAATTGGTCTCCACGTGTTCCCCTTCTTTGGTACTAGGAACAGGCGAGAATAAAATCCTAGGCCCCTTTCTGGCACAGGAACTGGCTGAATGGCCCCTATTTGGAGCAACAGAGAAATTTGCTTGTGAGCCTCTGTTCTTTGTAGAGGAGGAATGTCTGGCATGCCTTTGAAAGGAGGCAAGGTATGGAAATAAAACCTGTAACCGTGGTGAATGATATCCAGAACCCATCTGTCTTGGGTAATTAAATCCCAATTTTCTTTGAAAAGAGACAGCCTTCCTCCCAAAGGTGCTGCCAGGCGAGAATGTACTGGCAGCTGAAAAGGCAGGTCATTGGGTCTGCTAATGAAAGGACTGACCCCTGCCCTCACCAGAAGTCTGAGCAGGGAACTCCTGTCCTAGGCCTAAAAGAACCTTGAGCTCTGCCCCTACCACGCCTAGACCTACCCCTAGACTGGGAATCATAAGCAGGATAAGTCCATCCCTTAGTAGGCCAATTTCTACTAAACGGAGGCTGCACCTGCAAAAAATCCTTAACAGTCTGCATAGACTTAGCCTTGTCCTCCATTTTCTTTAAAACTGCTTCCACAGGCGAACCAAACAACACATCAGACTGTAAAGGAGCATCCAAAATCCTTGTTTTAACATGCTCAGCTAAATTCTGATCTCTCAACCAAGAACAGAACCAGTGGCAGCCACCGGAGGCCTGCACAGCATCAAAACCACACTGCAAGGAATGTTTACCCACCTGTTCAGACACATGAACTAAATCCTGCAACTCTTTACACTCAATACCTTCTGCCAGAGCATCCACCTTAGATTTCAATTGTGAAAGGAGATAATTCTGATATTTTAACATGTGAAACTGACAATTCAAGGGCCTCATGGCTAAAGTGGAAGAAGTATACACTTTCTTTCCCCATCTATCCAAAGCCCTTGCCTCTTTATCAGGAGGAACAGGATTTTTAACAACAGAGGCCTTCACCTTTAGGCCCCTGAGAGACAGTTTCGGGTCTGCCCTAGGACTCTTAAAAAGATACTTATGAGCTTCAGGCACCCTATAGTACCTATCCGGTTTAACTGGGGCAGGAGGCAGAGAATCAGGATTCAAGGAAGCCTCTGCAAAAACATCTTCCACCACATTCAGAACAGGCGGTATAGCTAAAGGCCTATGCTGGGGTAAAAACAAGAATTCCCTAAGCCTCTTTCTGGAATCAGAGAAATCTTGACCTTCCCATTTAAAATGCTCCCTCATGGAGTGCAGAGTCTCTGAAAATGAAAAATCCTCAGGAGGAGAAGCTGAAGGAGTAGAATCATCCACATCAGAATCAGAATAAGGAGGATACTCCTGCAAGTCTTCAGAAGACTCAGAAGCCTCGAACATTGCTCAAAACTCTCAAACTCAGGTTCCACCCTAGGCCTCTTATCAGGAGGGGGCATAGAACCTCTAATCATAGTAATCAAATCCTCTGCCATTTTAAGCATATGTTTCTTAGGTAAAGACCCTGAAGCACTAGGAGAAACCCCCACTGAAGCTAAACTTGGCCTGCCTCTCAAGGGAGCCTTGGAAACAGAAGGAGGCTCTGACCACCTTAGGAAGAGAGGGAAGAACAGCCACCTGAGAAGCCCCTCAGCCTGGCCTACTTCCTGAGAGGACATCCTGTAACAATAAAGTCTCCCTGAGACTCCAAAGAAACTCCTGGGCAACCACCGCTCCACTGAGTTTTCTAAAGAACCCACGCCTGGGACTGTCGGTTCTTCCACTCTAGGCTTTGCTGCTTTGTAGCATCCGACGGCATTTTATAATCCAAAAACTAACCTGGCACCGTCTAACCTTCTCTTAATAGTGCGTTAAATCTAGCACAAGAGCGCATCCAACAACGTCGTGCTCAGGCCCTAAACAAGGAATACACAAAGTATGGTAATCCCTATGAGGTATCTGTTTCCCACAAGAAATACAGTTATTCACTTTTTCTGACATCCGGTTAAATACTGAGGCAAGAAAAACCAAAATATTCCCAACTTTGATTCGGTCTGAAACTCTGACTTCAGAAACTTAAAATTGCTTCTGCATCGGACCATGCGGCAAACCACTTTGGTATTCGGGCCGACTGGACAGCGGACTACCCAATAGTTAGGACTGCAGCAATGTGGAATGAAGAACATCTGACCATACTTGAAGGGCAGCTCCTCTGCTGTTGTCACCTTTTCATGTGAGCGCCACCTTTCTAGGGGGTCTGCTTACTGCAGCGAAAATGTGGCAAGGCTGATCCTAGTCAGGTGTTTTGTTCTACCAATCTTCATAGAGACATTTTGTTTATTAAGTTGTTGGTAGTTATCTAATGAATGCATGAACAATAAAAAGTCAACTATCATACCACTGACTTAAAAACAGGGAATGCACTTTATGCCAAAGGTACATTAACCTTTATGTGACACAGTGACACACAAGTCAATGCTAAGTCAGAATGATTACAATTACATTTCAGCTATGGTTTACACTGTCAGTTAACAAATGCGTCTTTTCTTGCTTCAGCAAAATGTATGTATAAAACTTGTGTTAGTTAATACATTTCATGTTCAGATGAGGCATAAACAAAACTGTTTTGCATGTTTTAGTGTGCTGAGGAATTTAAAATCCAAGTCAGTTTTCATTCAAGTCCATAAAAGATCAAACACTGAAGCAATATGTTGAAATCTTGCTTTGTATTCCTGAATTCACATCATTTGACTGAAATGCTAACCAAAGCATTTCAATTAATACTGGTGCTCATGTTACATGAGATGAGGCAGCAAAGAATTTGCTGCAAAAAGTTGTAATAAAGTTACTGCACTCATTTTCCTCTTCTAATATGAATTTCCTTATGATGACAATATATGGGCTTGAGGTCTGTTGTTTTTGCAGCATAGAGGTTTAGATTTTCACTATGCCCTAGATAACATGGGATAGATTAGTGGTCTGAATACGGACGGGATTAGATGGAGAAGGATGAAAAAGAACAGCTGATGCCACCTAACTCGAACTAGTGGAGATGGTTGGTACTGTCCTGCCACAAGAGATCCACCTATGAGAATGGCCAGGATTTCAGCATTTACAACAGCAGATTCTGAAGTGTGAGAGGCCAGTAATAAGTGCATACGCAGTCCATCTGGTATCACATGAGTGTGGAGCTCAGCACAAACATAGACACACACTATACCCAGCTGAGATGGCATTTGAGTTTGCTTTCCAGTCAATGGACGGAGGGTGCTAGGAGCATAAAAAACTCTCCTTTAGCTGGCTGGATGACATCCATGATCCACAGCTTTACTCTCTGCCTCCAAGCACCCCAGAATATCAGGAGTCAGAAAGAAAGAATGACCCAGTAGGAAAAAATTAGCTTGATGGTCTCCTTGGGACAAAGGCCAAAAACAAATTATAAAAAAGCATAACAATATAGAAAGCATTCTACATGACAAATGTACTGTGAATATAATATTAGAATAAACTACAAGGATCAACCTTGATGCTGGAGTTTTGCTTTTTGATGTTTTTCTGTTTTATTCCATGCAATGCTTGGGTTTGTGCAACAATGTGTCTATTTTTCATATATATATATATATATATATATATATATATATATATATATATATATATATATATATATATACAGATAGATTGATAGATATAGATATGCTGGAGGGATAGGTTCCTGACCCAGAGACTCCCCATACTCTGGAATAGACTGCCCATACATGTCGAGAAGAGCACCTCCTTAGCCCTCTTCAAAAGGAACCTTGATGATTGGATGGGAGATAGGAAATACACCCCGGGGATCATGTTAGTCGCCCTACTAGACAGAGATCCAGGGAAGTAAATATTGTGGGAAGAAATATCCATGGAATTGTTATGGCTTGGCTTGTATAGGCCCTAGGGCCGATAGCGTAGTGCCAACCTATGAACCTATATACATATATATATATATATATATATATATATATATATATATATATACAGATAGATACATAAATAAAAATATATAGATATCATGGACCTAATAAACAAGGCTATAGGGAATCTCCAAACTCTAGATCCTACACAGCTTGGTTTTGTGAAGGGTAGATCATGCCTGCTCAACTTGGTTGACTTCTTTGAGTCAGTCACCAGAGCTGTGGATGAAGGTAAGGTGGTTCATACTGCCTACCTTGATCTGGCCAAGGCCTTTGATACCATTCCCCACTCAGGAATCATAGAAAAGCTTACTAAGCTAGGCATCAACCCCTATATCACTAGCTGGTTTGCAAACTGGCTCACAGATAGAACCCACAGTGTGAATGTAGCCGACTCCAAGTCAGACTGCTGACCAGTCATGAGTGGAGTCCCACAGGGTTTGGTCCTGGGTCCTCTCCTGTTCGGTATCAACACGAAGGGACTCTGGCTGACAAAGTTCACAGATGATTGCAAGTTGGGAGCGATTATTAACTCCCCAAGTGATGCTGACATCCTACAGAAAGGCCTCAATGAGACAAGCAACTGGTGTCAGAACCATGGCCTTAAGCTCAATGCCAAATGTGTCTTCATCCCCTTTGGGAAAAACCTGGTTCCCTTAAATTACCACATTGATGGTCCACTGAACACAGAAGGTGTTATAAGAGATCTGGAAACACAGGTTGACAGCAACCTCTCTTTTGACTACCACGTTGCCACTGTGGTCAGAAGGTCCTTCTGTGTGGCACATCTCATTACTAAGGGTTTTGCATCCAGGAAGAAAAGAAAGAGGTCATTGTCTCCCTCTACTCTTCCCTCTGTGTGTGTGTGTGTGTGTGTGTGTGTGTGTGTGTGTGTGTGTGTGTGTGTGTGTGTGTTTGTGTGTGTGCATACATATATGTATACACATACATACATACATGTATGGGTATAGTAGCAATCATCAAACATCTGCTATGTCAGTGTCACTAACTTTGAGATACCTATGCTGACAGATAAACAAACATTGACACACTTCTGCGAATGCTCCATGGCTATTCCTTGAAACATGCAAATTACTAAACAGTGTTTTTGTAAAGGGGGGACAAGTCCCTCTACACCTGTAGTAATATTTTTTTTTCAGTTCTGCACAATCTCCTGGGAAAAGGCATATTCCCCAACCCACAGGATTATTTGATCTACCACAGTTGTCAACTACCTGTTCTGTCGGCTAAAGCATGTCAACAAAAGAGAGGTTGATTTGAGCTGAAATCGACTACTACTATATAACCTATATATAGATATATAAAATCAGTTGCCTGACAGTAACTTAAAGTGACAATGTAGAAAGTAAAAACATTGAAAAGTACATATTTTTAATACTGGAATCCCTAATGTAGACTCTACTAGTAACTAGGGACTTCACAGTGAGAAGATGATTTTGCTGCTTCTGAAGGGCAGCTACACGCATGTCAAAGAATTTGACTTTGTAATTCTAGAATAGTAAAAACAGCATTCAACAGTGCATGATATTGTGTCTGGGAATGACCAAAATATGTAATTGGCCTCAAAATTTGTGTGAAAGCCCATCACTGGTATGGAAAGTGAAAACTTGGCCAAACACTGTACTGCATGTCATGTAGTCTAAAATGGCAAGCTACTAGCACCAATGAAACCTTAGGAATGGCCATTAGTGCCTTTGCAGTTTCTAAGGTGACACTGCAAGGCCTTTCATAGACTCAGTATTCTTAACTATAGCTGAGGCACACTCAAACTGACCAAGCGTTACCCACACCAAGACTGTCATGACAAAAAAGGTAATATAATTTCTTTAAACAACATAGGCAAGGCAAACTTGTCTTTGCAAATCATCATAGATTATTGTCTAGAATTTAAAATCTGAGCTTATGATGAATTTCACTAGCCACCCAACTAAAGATGAAATGCAAAAAAAATTTGTAGCAACAATTGAGAAAACTATAAAACAAATAGGATTCTGTGGAAAGTCAGTGTAATACAAACAAGACAATTCTCTCTTCACTTATCACATATGCATCAACGAGAACTCTGCATGTCAGCTGGGACATAATGTAGCTACTTGCATGGACACACCCATGCAAAACACAATGCCACTGCCAATTCGATTCAGTGATACTATGTCCACAATGAAAAAGTCTTCAGTATCTGCTCTTTAGCATATCTCTGAATCTCCTTTGTGTAACACTACTGTTATCAAACCTGTAATGGTGGTAAAATTTACCCCGATGTCCAATAATTGTGTTGGCAAATACAGCCCCCTAGACTTTCTCATACAAACACATATGCACACAGACTCATACACAGACACACACACACACACACACACACACACACACACACACACACACACACACACACACACACACCTTCAGTCACCCATACACAGACAGTCAGACACACAGCACACACATGCACACACATATCCGACCAACATCAAACAAGCCTCCAGCAGTCACTCTGACTTACAGACACACTCGTCCATTCACCTGCACCCATGCTCACATGCACACACACACGCGTGCGCGCACACACACACACACACACACACACACACACACACACACGCGAAAACACACACACACACACACACACACACACACACACACACATTGTTTCATTGATGCCACTACTGACAAGCTGCACACTTCAACAAACATATAACCACTCAAGTCTACTTCAATATGCTAATGATTCAGGCCTACTCCATTCCTCATGTGTAACATCTCTTCAGAAATAACTACAGTCAGACTTTTGTTCCTTAGAAAATTGCTTTTAAAATAAAAATCATAGCAAATTTATGACTCTTCCTTTTGGAAACAAATCGTCTTTGAAAGTAAAGATCCAGTATAGTTAACCACCTCCATGTCAAATACCCTGGCTTCCTGTTTCAGTAATAAACGTATTAATGGAAGTATAACCCAGTAAGTCTTTATGTAAGCACTCAAAAGATACCTCACAAATAAAATTAGTTCAGAGGTGACTAAAAATAATATCAATAACTAATCTTGTACAGATACCTACTGCTACCCTCACAATGCCACAGGCATTTTTAGGAGATGCTACCAATTATACGGTATTACATCTATTCTGTTGTGGTACATTCTTTTAGACTCATGCTCATATATCTAAACTGTACAAATTTTCACAGAATGTCCAGATTTCTGTCTCATATTTTTGGTCTGTTCCTCATAAAATTTGTATTTTTTTGGCAAATTGTTCACTATTGAATTCACTAAACAATATTAAACAATGACAACCATTTGAGTTTCAGACTTTATATCCCTCAGAAAATACATAATAATGCAAAAGCTGTTAATGGAGCAACTTTCTAAGTGTATAGGAGCAATTTTTTAAACTCTGTCCCTATTTTTGGGCCTTTCTGACCCCGTTCTTTCTGGTTACTTAAACTGGAGGTTGAGAGGTATGCTCATGCTTGCTCAGGTAATTACTCTTCCAAGAGACTGTTGTAGACAACTAAAGTGCCACTTTTACTTATCACACACCAGCTGGATACTCCAATAAATCAGTGATTTAAAATTTACACAACTATCTAAAAAACTGGTAATACTGTTTAATTCAGGCATCCATCACAAATTTAAGCTCCTAACTCAGACCATTAGAATGTGTCAAACACTAGCTTTGGAACAAACTTACTCAAACATTGGATGTAGTCCACAAACAGCCCTGCAAGTGAAATCAGAGATAAAAAACATGATTGTCATGCTTCGTCACTTAAATGATTCTTTCATCTACTAAAGGAATGATATTTACATTGCAATTTACTTACATTTGTTTCCCTCAGCTATCCCGTCCACTTGTATTACTGTTACATTACTAACCTACACCATTTGAAACTTTTAAACCTCCACCAAAAGTCTCTATAGAGCTAATAACTCAACTTTTTTGCTTGTCAGCTGTTAATTTTTTAGCACTTATTTGTAAGTAAAACAGTTGCATAGATGTCCTCTTGCATCAAATTTTTAAAATCATACGGCTGGATGACATGATAGTGTTGGCTGATAATAATAAAAGAGAGTGAATGATCGTATGTGTGCTCTTGGTGTGGAGAGGTCAAGAGAGGTCACATGACCATGTGCTTTATAATAAATGAGGAAGCGAGGGTTGTTCCCCTCTTCTGTTTTTAATCAGATTGATTGCCTTCATGTGTGTTTATTTTCCTCTGTAAATGCATGTCTAACCCAACTTTCTTACCCTTAAGATGATACCATCAACAGGTTATGGGCCCAGGAGGGAGGTAGGAAGCTGATGGCATAGACTATGTTTTGACAGAGATGAGAAGAATTACATGTTGTGGGAGACAAAGTTTCTGGGGCACCTGCATTTGCTAGGGCTGGAAGACGCCATTTTGCAAAATGTGCAGCAGGATGCAGAAGATGACGAGAATGAGGAGGAAACGATGATGCTGAGAAACATGAGGAGGCATATGCAGAACTAATACAGTTCTTAGACGACAAAAGTTTGTCCCTCGTCATGAGAGAAGCTACAGATGACAGTAGAGAAGCACTTCAGATCCTTAGAGACCATTATGCCGGGAAAGGGAAGTTATGGGTAATTAGCCTATACACCGAATTAACAAGCCTCCAGAAGGCCACCAGTGAAAGTGTCACAGACTATATTATTAGGGCTGAGACAGCCATTACGGCACTTAGAAATGCTGGGGAGAAGCTCAGTGATGGATTACTAATTGCGATGATTCTGAAAGGGTTGCCTGAAACTTTTAAACCATTTTCAGTCCACATCATGCAAGATGATGATAAGTTGAGCTTTGTTGAGTTCACAACAAGGTTGAGAAGCTATAAACATACCGAGAAATTTAATGCCAACATAAATAATGATAATGTGATGAAAGTAAGTGGCCTTGGGGAAAGAGTAAAAGCAGAGATTATATGCTATAGCTGTGGCCAAAAGGGACACAAGGTACGAGAATGCCAGAGAGAATATAAAGGCCAGAGACAGTGGCATAGTTTGTGTAAAAACTCTAGCCACAGGGACAGTAACTGTAGACGAAAGAAAAAAGATAATGTGAAACAAGTAACTGACATGGATGATCACACATTTGTCTTCAGAATAAATGAGCATCAAATTCGTGAATTAAAACAGAAGAGATTAATGACCTGAAAAAGTTTAAATACTTTGATGCAAGTTTCCAACCGGAGAAACGGATTGTGGAATTAGCTGATGGAACGAGAACCTGTGGGGCCGCAGAGAAGAGAGATAATGCAGAGGTATGGCTGCTAAACACAGAGGGGCACAAAGTAAAGGTGATGAGGATTCGGATGCTGTATATCCTGACGTATCCACAAAGCATTTTTTCTGTTAAGACAGCAACGTCCAAAGGGGCCTTGATCAACTTTAAACAAGGCCGGGACCAACTCATCTATAATAAGGGCACTGGGTTTGACATAATTGAGTGTGATACACTCTATTATTTAGACACATATAAAACCGCACCAGGTTTGACATAACTGAGTATGATAGACTATTATTTAGACACATATAAAAACAGCACCAGGTTTGACATAATTGAGTATGATCGACTCTATTATTTAGACACATATAAAAACGGCACCAGGTTTGACATAATTGAGTGTGATAGACTATTATTTAGACACATATAAAAACGGCACCAGGTTTGACATAATTGAGTGTGATAGACTCTATTATTTAGACACATATAAAACACACCAGGTGTGACATAATTGAGTATGATCGACTCTATTACTTAGACACATATGATGAAGAAACGATAGTGAGATACATTATGATGCATCTCAGAGCTGTTATGACATTCAATCATGGCATGAAATGCTTGGTCGCTGTAATTTCGAAGATGTGTCAAAATTAGAAATAGCGGTAAAAGGAATGAAAATTAAAGGTAAAGTTGAGAGATCTAACCTAGATTGTGGAACGCAAGGGAAATTTGTACAGAGCAGAAACAGAGAACCAGATGCAAGAGCAAAAGTTGTGTTTGAACTAGTCCATACTGATTTGGCAGGCCCAATTGAGCCAGTAGCAAAAGATGGCTTTAAGTACACTTTAGCATTTACTGATGACTACTCGAGTGTAATATTTGTCTACTTTCTGAAAGCCAAGAGTGATACAGACAAGGCGACTGAAAGGTTTATTGCAGATTCAGCTCCTTATGGGAAGGTAAAGTATATCAGATCAGATAATGGCACTGAGTTCATGGCGAAAGATTTTCAGTCACTATTGAGTAAAAATTTTATAAGACATGAAACATCAGCACTTTACTCACCACATCAGAATGGGAAAGCAGAGAGAAACTGGAGAACACTGTTCGAAATGGCAAGTTGTATGTTGATAGAGAGTGACTTACCTAAAGAGTTGTGGACATATGCAGTAATGACTGCAGGTTTATTCGCAGCAGATGTTATATCAGGTGTGTGGGGCAGACCCCATTCTTTATGCTAACAGGGAAGAGACCTGATCTTTCAATGATGAGAGAATTTGGATCAGTGTCTTATGCAGACAGACAAGACAAAAAGAAGTTAGACCCAAGATGTGATAAGGGGATTTTTGTCAGATATGATAAAAACAGCCCATCATATCTATTATCCTGAAACAGGAAGGGTCCTTAGACACAGGTTAGTCAAGTTCTTTACTAAGAATGTAGCTGAATGCCAGATTCAGACAGACCCAGAAGTGATGGATGAAGATCTTAATACCAGAAGAAGTGTGCATGTTAAGTCAGACTCAAATCATAAAAGAAATACAAGCAAATCACACTGAATATATAATGAATGAAGGAGACACAAAAATAAGACAAGAAGAGGAAAGGCAGGATACACACTACTCTAAAAAACACCTGATTACTTGAAGGACTATGAGTGTAAAGTTGAAAATGACAATTATGTGAGAGTTAATGTTGACTATTGTTACCGATTAATATGCAATACACTGCAGAGCTTTAAAGAAGCCATGACTTCGTCTAACTCGGAAAAGTGGGTCAAAGCTATGAAGGAGGAACTTAAGTCTTTAAAGGAAAACAACACACTTACACTCACCATACTACCAGAAGATAAAAATGCAGTGGGGGGTAGATGAGTTTTCACTGTAAAAGACAATGCAGATACCATTGAGACTTACAAAGCTAGATATGTGGCTAAAGGCTACAGTAAAGTCGCTGGTATAGATTATAATGAAACATTTGCACCAACTTGAAGTATGACATCTGTACGCAGTCTAATGCAGATGGTAGCTCAGTATGATTTAGAATTGCACCAGATGGATGTACAAACGGCCTATTAAATGCTCCTATTGACTGTGAGGTGTATATGGAGCAACCTGAAGGTTTTGAAAAGAAATCAAATAATGATGAAAAATTGGTTTGTAAACTGAGTAAGTCATTATACGGATTGAAGCAATCAGGGCATAACTGAAACAAAATGTTGCACAATTATCTTTGTGAAAATAGTTTTATCCAAAACCCTGCAGACCACTGTGTTTACACTAAACAAGCTGAAAATGAGAAAACAGTCCTAATTATATGGGTTGATGATCTCATTATAACAGCTAGTGACAATGAATCACTAAACAATGTAAAGGAAATGCTCAAAGCTAAATTTAAAATGAAATATCTGGGAAATTAAGACATTTTTTAGGCACTGACTTTATCCAGAATAGTGGTGAAGTAAAGATGAACCAAAAGAAGTACATCATGAATATTCTTGAGAAATTTGGTATGTCTAATTGTAAAGTAAGAAGTACCCCTTCCAAACAAAAAACAAACTTTGAATGTGACAGTGAATCTACAGATCCAAGAAATTATCGTGAGCTTGTGGGTAGTTTGATATATGTTATGACAAGCACGAGACCTGATCCTAACTGGATTGTAAGTAAACTTTCACAATATTTGTCACAACCGAGTGAATCTCATTTAACGCTAGCCAAACATGTGTTAAGATACTTAAAAGGTACATTGGACAGAGAGCTGTGTTACAAGAAAAGTGAAGGTAAACTTCAGCTTATAGCATACAGTGATGCAGACTGGGTGACAGATCAAAACGATAGACGTAATACAACAGGTTATTGTTTTAGCCTCAATAGAGACGGGCCTATTATTTCATGGAAATCAAAGAAACAACAAACGGTAGCTTTATCTACATGGCATTAGCAGCAACGACACAGGAGAGTTTGTACCTTGTGCAGTTGCTGAGTGGAATGGATGGAGAGTGCAAGTATGTGCCAGTAACAATATTTGAGGACAATCAGGGAGCAATCGCTTTGTCAAAGAATCCAGTAAGCCAACAGAGATGTAAACATGTTGACATTAAGTATCATTTTGTCAGGTCAGCACTTAATGATGACAAAATAAGCATTGAATATTGCCCGACAACGGACATGGTTGCAGATATTTTTAATAAACCTGCTACGAAATCGAAGATTGAAAAGTTCATGTATTACGTATTTGGAATGTGAAGAAAAAGTTATCCAAAAATATGTTCTTAAAATGTATTTGTATACAGTGTAAGAGCAAGTGGGGGTATTGGCTGATAATAATAAAAGACAGTGAATGATCGTATGTGTGCTCTTACACTGACGTCATTGGTGTGGAGAGGTCAAGAGAGGTCACATGACCATGTGCTTTATACTAAAGGAGGAAGTGAGGGTTGTTCCCCTCTTCCGTTTTTAACAAGATTGATTGCCTTCACGTGTGTTTATTTTCCTCTGTAATGTATGTCTATCCCGACTTTCTTACCCTTAAGATGATACCGCCAACAGATAGAATGTGTTCTTAAGAGATGCATGTTCACATATATTTATTAATACACAATCGTAGTTTCTTAGTTTGCTGATTTACACAACTCTGTTTAACGCTGTTCTTTGTGCTTCTGCAATTCCTATGACAGCTGGCCTACTGTCCATAATTGGTAATAATGCAACATTCTTGTTCTTCGATATGTAATTCATTTCTTGGAAATTTTTCTCCATAAGTCTTCATTGTAAAAGGGCAGTGCCTGGTTGGGATTAGCCAAGTAACAAAGAATAATGAATAAATAAATACGACTGGACTTTGGCATGCAGCCTAACATATCATTAACAAATTCTAAACCAGCACAGTACAAGAATGGTCACAGAAAATGAGTCAAAGGCCAAAGCAAGTTGCCTTTGTCTTATATAGTAATAAAATACTTTTTTCATAGCTTTTTAAGGAAGCAACATTTAGATGCAATTTGTGAGTGTGTGTGTGTGTGTGTGTGTGTGTGTGTGTGTGTGTGTGTGTGTGTGTGTGTGTGTGTGTGTGTGTGTGTGTGTGTGTGTGTGTGCGTGTGTGTGTGCGTGTGTGTGTGTTGTGTTTTGTCTGTTTGCTCAGGGTGGGAGCACTCAAGTTATCTGTTTCTGTAGCTGAATGTCCTAGAGCTTAGGATTTAAACATGACTGAATTCATTAAGTGACTGACAGTATATGTGTTTGAATATAAGCTCCTCCTCTTGTTACATTAACTAAGACCATAGTTACTTTCTTAATGACAACATGACATATTTATACATCGCTTGAAGAAATGTTTCTTTAGAAACACAGAAATGTTCCTTCACACATTGTATTCTGGAGTAAAAAAACAAATAAATTCAATTTGTCCTAAGCAATCCCTGAATTACAATTAATAAGCTTAGGAAGCTCTAGGGATTTATGAGATCTAAGAGCTCTAGGGATTTAAAAGCCATAGAGATTTATGTGATCCTTGTCTGCATGGTAAGCACAATCACTTACAGAAAAAGAATGGTAGGTTGAACGCTGCTGCTGTTCACTTCAAAACCAGAAGGGTAAGTCTTTTTATACACATTCTCATCATAATCTTTGTAGTGATACAGTTATACCACTGTAAAATGAGATGGCTTCTACTTTATCATTAGTTGTTAGACTTAATACATATGCCCAAATGAGGCTCCTATTTAGCTACAGAGTCAGAGCACGGTCTCTTAGAAATGTTCGAGCCATAATATGTGGCAGGAATAGAAATGCCACCAGACATTTTCAAGCCATACTGTTTATATCCATCACAAAGACTGAAACTTCTTATCGTTAGCATGAAGTAAATAAATCTCATTTACGATGCTTGTAGAATGCAATTTCAGGTGGAACTCTTGCCCTGGTACCGTCGTCTCTTATCTGACGGTAAGTCTTCGGCAAATTCTCAGCTTCAGGATCACAGCTAAGTAATATTAGAAGGGAAATATACACTAAAGGAGCATCATCTAATATTTGAAACAAGTGGCAGTTAAACAGAGAAACCTTAGTTTGAAACTCACAGAATCCCAATATGTTTAAGTGATGACTAAACTCTGACAGCTGCCATCGTCTTATCTGCAAAAAGAAGGGCTTATAATCAGATCTTCATTTAAAACAAAACACTACATCTCTAATAATAAGTCAGAGACATAGCCATAAAATAAAATGTCTTAATAAGTTTAGAAGCTTACCAGGACATCACTACCAAATCATACCACAGGATCCAAAAGCAAACAAAAGCTACATTATTTAGCTTTCTTGCCTTCTAACTTACAACAGTAGCCACCTTTGTTTTGGAAGTCTTTCTGTCTCACTGCTAAACACAACGGCCTTATGTCTTGCCTTTCTAGCATCCCCTTGTACTGCTGCTTCATTAATATGCCTGCCAGAATATTAAAAGTCCTCAACTTCATAAAAGAATACTACAGTACTACTGCATCCACCACTATTATTCAGTCTGACATGAGTGATAATGTAAATGCAACTTTTTTGATCACTTTTCCAACAACTGCTAAAAATAATCTTGACAACAACATTTCAATTTTTATACAGCACCAGTAAAAAGTACTATACCCTGGTTATTTCTCTGTTGCTCATATGCTACAGAACTCATCTTTCTGTACAACACAATAATGCATTTGAATATGAGTATATGACTGCCCATATGACCTATGACTTGACCCCTTTTATGCTACACCAGTAGAGCTGTTCATGACATTACAAGGATGAATATACTCTAGCAGTTTGCCCTTATGTCAGTTACTAGTAAATACTTCACCATTCAGACAGGAAGTGGTATGCCAAGCTGAGATCTGATTACGTCCTGAAATATCCAGGGGCCCTATCCCTCCATCTGCTTATACACATGTGAGTTCTACTCTGCTGACAGCAGTGAAAATCAACAGCCACTGACACACTATGGAAGTCTGACTGCAGGGTCCTGTATGCTTTCTTTTCTTTTTTTGTAAAGCTGAAAGTGAAACACTTCATACAGACTGATGCATACTTTGTTAGCTTCTGCAAAGCTAGAGGTCACTGACATTTAAAGAAACAGATTTTACTATATTTAACCACATTATCATACTTTGACTACAGTGACTATAAAGCCTGACTAAACAGTCCTGTGAAGCATTAAACAGAATAACTTTAAGTCTCAGAAAGTACTTGCTGTAGAAATACTGAATAATTGCACAAACTTTAGTTATTTTTTCTTTACATGGAATATGATGGCTTTTTGAATGACTGCTTCTTTTTGTTGCACTTCACTATCCTTGAAAAATTATAAAACCATTTTATACAAGCAGACTTCATCAGATCCCAGAGTCCATGCAAACATACATCAGTCAGTTAATTGTAACTGAAGATTACAAAGGGTTATGGTAAAGCACTCTGCTGAGAAGAATGTCTAATAAATGGTATAAGGAAGCCGCCACGTAAATTACATGAATACTTAATGCAGAGTCAAAGGACAGACACAGCCTGCAGAAGCACAATAACCTAAACTGAGAGAGGGAGCAAAGGCAATAGTTGTCAGCAGGCATAAAAAAGCCTAACACAGGAGGCTTTTTTGCTATCTACAAAAGGAATGAACTGGGGGAGAAACAACAAAACAAAAACAAAGGCAAACAATTCTTAATATTGCACTTTCAAAAAACAGATAGCTGCTCTTAAATGCAAATGTTAGACCACAATACCCAGGAAAAGAACAGCTGATATTCTAAATGCAACTGCCCACATGTAAGACGCACCTTTCTCATTAATGCGTTTTGCATTTTGAAGTTGTTTCTGGTTTTGTATGAGTAACACATGGTACAAGAGGGTCATTTCTAAGCATAACATGCCTGAAGACTTTTAAGAGTGATGGACACGTAAAACGAGGAAACAACTGGACATTTAAAAAGGTGTTATTAATTTGGAAAAGAAAAGGTAACCTTTGACAGTCGCCCTTTCAATTTCAGACCAAGTTAGTGGCACATCTTCAGAAATACATGTGAAGTGATTCAAATACTTTATAAGGAAAAAAAAAAACAGTCTTCAGTAATGTGCCTATTCTGCGTTGATGATGTTACTATGCTGCTCCTATGGTGAATCACATTGTCAGGTTTAAGTAACGATATAATTCTATATGAACCTTTAACACAAAGAGTTATCTGATGCCCAAGGTGAAGCTGTTGCTCCCAAACAGTGCAAACATTAAACAGCAGGGATCATACACATAGAAAAATGTATTTCTTTCCCTAATTATTATTTCAACATTTTCCTTAAACTTCCTTGCTCCACTCTTTAAACAGTCAAGAGCTTCCCACCCTCATGCAGCTCGTCAACTGGTGACTTTTTCCCTCTTTGTCCTTCGTTATAAAGCAAAACAAGAGCGAAAGAGAGAAAGCAATGCTTGGTTATGGTGTGAAGGCAGGGCCCTCTAGCCTCTGTAACTTTAGTTGCTATACAGTGCAGCACAACATGCCACAACTCTATGCTACACCCCATGCTACACCACCTCTGACCAACCCTGCTCCCATCATCAGACAACTCAGAATGGGGCTTTGTTAGTGTACTCCTCAAAGTTTTAGTAATGGATGTATTAATGTAAGTTTAAACCAGCACAAAGTTGTTTTCTACAAGGCACCATGACGATACAACGTGGCAAACATACCTCTCAAATGTCCAGATTTTCACACAATGTCCAGATGTTTGGATCATATTTTTGGTCTTTTCCTCATAACATTTCTGGTTTTCTGGCAAATCACTGGGATGATCTGAAGATAAAAGTCACTAAGTAATGGCATACATAGGTTCATAGGTTCAAAGGTAGGTACTAGGCTAACGGCCCAAGGCCCTAAGCAAGCCTAGCCAACAAGGTCCCCTGGCTTACGACACCCAAAAAAGTTAATTTCCTGTGCCCCTGTCGAGCAGAACCACAGAAGTGATCCCCGGGGTGTATTTCCTATTTCCCAACCACTCATCAAGATTTTTCTTGAAGAGTGCTAATGAGGAACTTTGCTTGGCATAGATGGGTAGCTTGTTCCAGAGTATAGGAAGTCTCTGGGACAGGAATCTATCCCTCCAGCATGTCCTGTTGATTGTGGTGACAAGGTTTAGGTCCCTAGAGCGTGTAGCTCTGACGGATTGGGATTTCTTTAGGTGTAGCATGTCCAAAAGCTCTGGGTTTAACATAGCTTTATATGTTAGGCAGAGATCACCTCGGAGTAGACGATATGCTATGGAGTAAAGCTGGAGTTTTTTGAGACGGTCAGTGTAGGGCATCTGTTTGAAGCCAGCAGTCCTCTTTGTGAGGTACTTCTGTGGCCTTTCCAGCTGCTGCAGTTGTCTTGTGAGGTACATTCCAAAAGGGGCGTTGTACTCTATAATGGGTCTAATGAGTGCCAAGTAGACGGGAACAATGACCTTTTTTTCCTAGATGAAAACCCTTTTGTGATGAGGTGTGCCACATAGAAGGATTTTCTGACTGCTGTGGCGATGTGATTATCAAAGAGAGACTACTCTCCACCTGAGTCCCAAGGTCTCTTATCACACATTCGGCATTAAGTAGACTGCCGTTTATGTGGTAGTTCATGGGCACAGAGTTTTTACCAAAGGGGATGACAATGCACATTTTGGCATTGAGCTTGAGGCCATGCCTCTGACACCAGGCATTGGTTTCAGTGAGGCCCTTCTGTAGGATGTCCACATCATTTGGGGACTCAACTATGGCTCCTAGTTTGCAGTCATCTGCAAACTGCATTAGCCAGAGGCCTTCTGTGTTACCCTGTGCTTCAGAGAAGTAGATACCAAACAGGAGATGTCCCAGGACTGAAACCTGTGGTACTCTACTTGTCACTGGTTTGAAGTCAGATTTGGAGTCTGCAACTTTTACAGTGTGGGTTCTGTCAGTGAGCCAGTTGGCAACCCATTTTTGTGATGTAGGGATTTATACCTAGTTTAGTGAGTTTAGCTATAATTCCAGAATGGCGGATGGTGTTGAAAGCCTTAGTGAGGTCAGGATAGGGTGTGTGAACCACCTTACCCTCGTCTATGGCTTTGGTGACTGCCTCAAAGTAGTAGATCAGGTTCAGAAGGCATGATCTGCCTTTCACAACCCAAAGTGGGTGGAGTCCAGAGTTTGGCGGTTACCAATGTCTTTATTTATGAGTTCTATGATGATACGTTCCATGGCCTTGCAGAACAGACTCGTCAGGCTAATAGGGTGATAGTTCCCAGAATCAGTAGTGGCTCCCCCTTTGTGTAGTTGGATAACTATTGCTGTGCACCATTCAGTGGGAACAAAGCCTGATGTGAGACTATGATTGAAAATGGTGCTTAGGTGGGGAGCCAGTTCGTTCTGAAGTTCGTGTAAAACGAATCAGACTTCAAATCCTTCAGAAAATATTTGTTAAAACAAACCTTGTTACTCTAGCAACTTTCTAAGTTTATAAGAGCAATATTTAAAAGATGTCCCTACTTTTGGGCCTTTTACCCCCATTTTGTTGGGCTTTGTCCAGATTTCTTGCACTGAGAGGTTGAGAGGCATCCTGACAAATTTGTCAAAGGTGTAGTGGGAAACAAATTCTTTCAACAGTGAAAAGTTTCTTTCCTTTGTGAGTCTTAACTACAGGCTTATCCCAGTATTAAATTCACTAAGTAGCTTGTCACAATATATTTTTATGAAGTGTTGTACTGTTTTTGCTTATTAAAATTTGCAGAAGGTACGTTAATCACATAAACTAGCCTGTTAATGGCTAAGTTTTCCTTTTTTACTATATCTGCAGATATGCAAAATTAGACTTTAACATGATGATGAATTAGTAAAACCACATAAATAAACTCAACTTATTTTTTGTTTCATCAAGCAAAGTTGTTTCTCACAAGCAGATTTAGGCAGATAAAGATTACCACGAAATGTACAGTATGAGTATATCTTGTGTACATTTTCTGACTTCAGGAACATTGCTACCACAATGCTTGTGCTGTCTATTTACTCAGAAAGGTTGCACAAAATGTTTCTGCTTCATTGTTTACTAGCTCTGTAGAAAGCTATTTGCCATCTTTCCCCTTAGCAAGATATATAGAGCATCTAGCAGACATATGAGGTAACTCATACAAAATATGATGAAACTCTTAGACTCTTAGACCAGATCAACTCTGTGGAGGCCTCACAATGTCAAAGCTGCCTGAAGGCAAACCCTTCACTAAATGTTTTCTGTTGGTGTCTTCTGGATTTTGTCCTACCATTAACTAGAATGGCAGTCCTAGAAACAGGAAGAAATACATTAAATGGATACAGAGCATTTAAAAGATAATAGCTTCCCAAATATAATTCAATTTAATTCATATTTTTAAAGCCTCTAATCTTTTAGGTATAGTACCACAGATGAATAGCTCACAGAATTAAAAAAAAAACAAGAACTCTGCAAATAAGTTAGTCTGCACCTTTGGTATTAGAACCTACTGTTGTTGGGAAGTAAGATTATCACAGATATTCTAAAAACTCATCAGTATGACAAAGGAGTCACTTCCAGATAAGAAGGCAGACAGGACAGATGAACAAATGACTGACTGAGGGTAAATCATTTCTCTTGAGACTACTTGCTAAAGAATGCTAGCAAAGGTATTACTATCATAGTGACATTAAATGAAGCACACCAAACGAAGACTGTAGCAGGATGGACAGACCCATAGATGCAAAAGACTTACTTGCAGTTTATTTCTGCAGCCTGTGCCTGCCAGCTAACACATGGTGATGCACAAATGAGTGTCAGTGACTAGTGTTTCCCATACAAGCCTAGCACCCTATGAATAAGAATGTCACTGGTCATATGATGGGCAATAACCTTTTTAGAACACAATTAACTGTAAAAAATCGAAACAACAAATGGTAGGTACTCCACAACAATCGAAGAAAACCACTAAAGATGACTGAGAATTACTTCTTTATTCCACAAAAGTAAGCGCTTTCACGTCTCCAAGGATGCTTCTTCAGACTTAAAAACAGTTACAAAGCATTCAAAATCCTTTTAAATATCATTCACTTCTATCAGAAACCAATAAAATGTCTAATAAAAATCACATGATAAAATCTCTTAAAGAACTTAAAGTTGCAGTTTTCTTTAGCTAAGGACATGCATAAATAATTCCAAATGCATGTACATATATATAAAAAACATAAAAAAATATATATATGCATGTATATATGTATATATATATATATATATATATATATATATATATATATATATATAGATAGATATATATATATACACACACACACACACATAAAATTACAAAATTGCAAATTCTAAGACTACAATTAATTGTAATCTTTAAAATATTTATAACAGGACGTTTTTTAAATATATATCATATTTTCTCTAAAATAGAATATCTAATTTCCTTTCTAATATTCTTTGGTAGATGATTCAAGTCAGTAAGAATACTGTCTATAAAGCCTTTCCTAACTATTGATTGGTAAACTAGGGCCTTTGTAAGGTTAGGGTTTGATTAATGTTGCTTCTTAAGTCAAAGAGGCGAGTTTTCTAATATTATGATTTTGCCTGAGAGTTTGAAAGTACCTACCGTATGGTAGTTTGAAGATTAAGGAACAAAGAAAGAAGGTTGCACATGCAGTTATATGTACCAACTGGTATTTAATGTTGATGCAATGAGTGTTATGAACTATCATTAAAAATCTACAGATTTTGTTAATGGCTGTTTTTAATTACCTGAATGTTTTGACTATTTTTTAGAGTAGTGACTGGTAAGGGTTTATTCCTGTTTAGATATAAGAACATTTCTTGCAATGGATCTTCTAAAATTATGAGTAAAACGATTAGATACTGAATAGCAGGCATTTGAGAGCAGCAGAAAGGAATAAAAATAAATGAATACGGTTAGCTTACTACAAACTGACTGAGAATGCAGATTCATCCAGTCTGGTACTATTGATGGACTCAAAAGCATTTTTATTATATAAATGGGAAATGGCAAAGGCACCCAACAGAGCTCCAACATCTCTTCTTCCATGGTTTGATTCTGCTGCTGTGCCTCCATTCCTCGTCTCACATGGACAACAGACATAATTGGAGGAGGCAGTACAAAGGTCAGCAGCATGTAACACACCATAACAAGGCATGCAGTGATGGCCTTTTATATGGACTGAGGCAAAATCAGTGAAGCATGCCGTTGTAAAACAAAGAATGCAATATATTGTGAGTGAAAGGAATGCATAAATAAATTACACCATACCTGCATTACTATTTACAAATAAGTAAAATAATAAACACTCATTAGCTTATGGAAATCGTGTTTTAATACCTAGTTATCCTTCAATCTATGCTAAAGCATGATAAACACAATTCCATCTTCTACATTTTGCAAAGGATTATGTGACTGCTTTAAGACCATCATCTCACACCTAAATGAACCTCATTTAAATAATCATGAAAGAGGGTGTCACTCATCATGAAATCCCAATAACAAAAAACAGAAACATACAGCAGTTGTACTGAAATCACAGCAAGCTTGACCTTTACAGTACAGAGTTGCCTGAAGCTAGCTGTATGGCTGTACATGGTTATTTTGTTCCTAAATATAGCTAGAAACTCTGTCTCAGAAGATCTGCAAAGCAGCTCTTGAGAAATCTGGGTTAGGGTTAATGCACACAAGTATGCTTACACTTCTGCAGCAAGTACTTATAGTCTTCACGTCTTTCCGTACGGATTTCACAGACTCAGAGAAATACAAGCTGGCCTTTGCCTTGGCATTTGCATTTGTCCTTAGAATACAGAACGCTTCAGTACATAACTGAATTGTCTTTCTTTCCCTTTGCTATTAATACATATGCAAATGGCCCAGTCCTGCAGCTGTGCTGTATTAATCATATGACTGCTTCTGCCTGCCCTGTAGACTCTGGGTTGTAATGCGAGTGGGAGGATGAGACTGAGTTTAACCTAGGAGAAAATGTACAAATGCACCACAAACACACGCAAATATATACATGTGTGTGTGTCCATGTGTGTGATCGCACGCCCATGCAAGTGTGAGTATACATGCATATATGGAGTTTAAAAATACCAATGCAACATAATACAAATACTCAAAATACTGAAACCAAAACACTTACAATACAGAATGCTGTGCCTGCTTTAAAATAATGCATATACAACTCTAATAAAAAATACCAAAACTCCACAGTAAAGGAATTGCAGAAAAAGGCAATGAAATAAAAAACAAAACAAAAAGAAAAACAAAACCCTTGCCATGCTATCAGTCATAGGCTGTCTGAGCAGTGGAATTATTACAGAAATGTTTTTTTTGAAAGCAAGTTTCAGGGTTAGGGTTGGGGCAGGGGCACAGTTAAAGTTAGAGTTATCACACATTTGTAAGGTGCTCCAGTAGACACAAACCTCAGTTTTATTAAAAGTGTTTAGTTGCATGGCAGCACTTTCCGATAATTCACCCCGTGGAACTCCTGTCTGAGATAGGAAAATTGGAAATAATGTGATCAATCTGATCATTTTTCAGGAGAAAGCCTCCCACAGAGGTCAAAAAGACTGGAGGAAAAAAAAGTAAATCAGGGGATGAATACACATCATCCCCAGAATGGGGGTTATTTTCAATCTTCATATTCCAAGCAGGTGTTCCAAGGAGCAAGTTATCAGAAAGTGTGGCCACGCTACTAAAAACTTTTATTAAAACTGAGGTTTGCGACTACTGGAGCAACATTTTGATCTTGGAATTTTGGTGGAGTACGGTCTTATTCATGTTGGTTACCTGGTTGCTGTACATTTGTAAGGTGGGTAGGGGGATAAGCACCTATAAACACCAGCAGGAGGCAGTACTCAGCCAAGGATGTACTGGATGAACACTTCTCTCTTGCAAGAGGTAGTACAGAGCCCATGACGAACACCTGTACAGCAGAGGACAGACAGAGCCCAAGACAAACATCTATCCTGCAGGAGCTAGGACTGAGTATATGAAGAACACAAGAAAGAGGCAGTATAGAGCCAGGGACAAGCCAAATATGAGTCCATGATGAACGCCTATGAAGGAGTCAACAGTGATCCTATATTTCTTCCTTACAGGAGGCAGTGCTGAGACCAGTACAAGCACATGTATCCTTTGGTGGTAACACAGATCCCCAGATGACACTTATTCCCTGCAGGAGATGGTATGCATCCCATGATGAACATTTCTGTTGTGTGTGTGTGTGTGTGTGTGTGTGTGTGTGTGTGTGTGTGTGTGTGTGTGTGTGTGTGTATATATACATATATATATATATATATATATATATACATATATATATATATATATATATATATATATATATATATATATATATATATATATATATATATATATATATATCTAGATTCATTTTAGAACATCGAAAGCCCATGACACTGAAATTCAAAACACTGAGACCAAAATCTTGAAAATTCAAAACACTGAAAACTCAAAACATTGAATCCCATAACATTGAAAAACATAGGAAATTTACATTTAATATATGCTAGCACAACTATATACAGAAACAAATAAAAAAAAAAACATATTACAATTCTCAAAATATAAGCAGGGGGCAAGCCCCCCTGCACCCCCTTGTGGGGGGCTGCTCCCCCACAACCCTGCTACTTAATTATATCAACTTCAAAATCACATTACTCAGAACAAAATGTCAAACATTCCATTCTGCACTTCATGAATGCCTGTTTAAATTGTAAATAACTATCCTCAACCTTCTCTTAGAAACTCTTGTTCACTGTTAAAACATTACACATTACTATATATCTCTGAGATACTTATCGGAGTTTCATATATAACCTCAGTCATGTTCCCTTCTCACTTGCTATACTACAACATAACACATCTTAGTGTAGTGTAGTGGGATCTCGGAGTTGATATATTTGAGTAGCAGTGGGTGTGGGGGGTGCAGGGGGACCTGCCTCCTTGCTTATATTTTGAGAAGTGTAATATGGTTTGTTTTTTATTTGTTTATGTATGTAGTTGTCCTGGCATATAGTACATCTTGCTTTCTTATGTTTTTTCAATGTTATGGAATTCAATGTTTTGAGTTTTCACTGTTTTGAATTTTCAAGATTTTGGTCTGAATGTTTTGAATTTTAATGTTATGGGCTTTCAATGTTCTAAAGTGAATACATATATATATATATATATATATATATATATATATATATATATATATATAGATATATAGATATAGGTTCATAGGTAAGTACTAGGCTATCTGCCTGAGGGCACCTATAAGCCTAGCCAGAATGTGTTGGCTTTCGCCGCCCCCTTAGATTAGTTCCCTGTGCCTCGGTCCAGCAGATATATATATATATATATATATATATATATATATATATATATATATATATATATACATCCCACTGTGGTTACTTCTTTCATGTAAAAGGTGGAGGTGAGCCTGCAATGAACACTTGTGTCCTGCAGGAAGTCGAATGTATCCCATAATGTACACTGTACCCTATGAGTCAGTAGACATCTTAGGATGGAATTTTAAGTCCTTTTTGAATCAGTACAGATTCAAAGATGACCACTTTTGTCTTGTGCTTGACAGATCTCAGCTCTGTGTGCAATGTGGTCAGCACTAACATGTAAGATGGTACTGTATCTACCACCTTCTTTTTTTCTTGTAGATAATAGTAAGAATATTCTAGATAAGGATAATGGGTATGTAATAGGTGGTCTACACCTTTAAATGTTAAGGGGTCAGTTACTAGACCCTGCTTGTCATGTGGTGCATATTCTTTCTGAATTATTGGTATCAGGGAGGTTTAGTCCACATCCTTGGAGTCAGTGTTACTTGTTCACCATCATGACAAAATCGCAGATGATGTCAAAAGTGGAGAAATATTTCTTCAACTATTTACAAGAGTGTATGTGTTTAAAAGGCACAGTATAATTCAGAATGCAAAAGTGGTTCATCTGCAACCATTACATTTTTCAGCACTCCAATTCAATTTATTTTATCCCTCACTATTATTGGATTACCTTTAAAACCTGAAAAGTCACAGTCCCGCATGTCACTTGATGAGTAGAATGATAAAATCTTTTAGCCAATACTGTCACCCTAACATGAATTTGCCATTTATTCACCATTTGCTCACTATAAGGACACAATCTGCAAAAATGACCACAGATACAAAAATCTACCAAATCAGCTATTGCACTGTAAATACATTTTATATAATTGTATACAACATTTTATATTGTATAGCGACCATTTTCTTTTATTCTATATATCCACTGAAAGCGCACTGATATGTAGATTATTTTCTTTTTCTCGTATGTTTAAAACTATACTGCATATTGGTATTTACTTTTGCAGAGCATTTCTTCCCAGGCCTCTGTGGAAACATTTTTTTTTGTCCTGTTAGACTATCTTGGTAACCAAATGCAAAATAAAAATAAAATAAAATAAATATGCTATGGAGTTAAAACATAGACTTATACAGCATTACAAAGAATATGAAAACAACGACACAAGGGGCAAGCTAAGAAGAGAAAAAGACCTGAGCTTATCAAATACTGTGGGTAGAGTCAGGAAAAAGTGAAATTATTAATCAATAGTTTAATTAAGGAAATGGATATGTGTGGGTTTAACAGAAAGCAAAAAGTGAGAAATAAAATGAGAATGTTTTGCGAATTAACATAATGAATGGATGTGAAAAAAAAAACAGGAATAAAGTAGAGGAAAATAACTAAACGCATGCATTAGGCATGGTTAAAAACATGAAAGAAAACACAAATCCTACTTTTAATAAATTATTCAGAGTATCTGCTAAAAACTACATGTTGTGAAAGTATGTAAAGGAAGTAAAATGGTTGACAAACTTAAATCTGAGATGCATCAGAGACACCAAAACAGTGTAATTCACATTCCTAGCAAGAATTGTTGAAAATTTAAATTATTACAAATACATGTTAAATTTAAACAGACACTGCTACAAACTGTAACATTTTGTTTAAAGATACTTTTAAAGCATTATGGTTCAGTTTACTGAGACAGCAGTACAAGTGAGATTCTAGGCAAGAAATGCTGAAAATTAATAAAATAAATGTTAACCTAAGTTGATACAGTTACAAAGTGTAAAACAATTGTCTAAATATACTTTTAAACATTATGGTTTGATGTGGCAATGAGCAAAGAATGGGTTAAATATTGTAATGCATTCTGGCTACCAAGCAGAACCACTGAGTTAAAGACTAGTAAACGATTAATATAAAATTAACAAGTATAATATCCTTTTTCAAACTGTATCATTCCAATAACATCTCATAAAGAACTTAATTACGCTAACATTTTGATTAACTAATGTGTGCTACAAATGGTAAAATAAATTCATAGTATAAAACATAAACATAGTTATATATGAAAACCAAACAGCCTCAGAAATCATAAAAAATAAGCCACAGAAACAATATTTTGCATAATTATACTCATCAATTTACAGACTTATGAGCTCTGTCCTGAGAACATCACACAGAAATCAAACTTGATGCAGTGCCAGTAAATACTCAGGAAAATACCTGCATGTCTTAAGAATAGAACAAAATACACAATAAACAACATAGAATCCTTGAGTATCATTAACAACCAAACTGACATAACAAACAAACAAAACCAGAAGTAGCAGAACTAAAGGACCAATTTACTAGACAACAAATGCAGCAACAACGAAACCCAAAGAATCCACCATGGCAGAGAAGTGGCAAGAAATTAACCTGCAGACAAGTTTCAAATATATGCAGTTGCTAATTAGCTATATCTAACCTGAAGTAAGTTCATTGACACAAAAAGTGGAAGCTCTACAGGTGAGAATAACATTGAGGTTTGCAGAGGAAATTTATAAAAATAAAATGGATGAGCTGCTCTGCTCCCTAAATGCCTATGAGAGTAGGCTTAAACAGATAAAATTGAAGAAACTGAGGAGAGATTATAGTGATTTTGTGAATGGGAATATATTTGTTTGGCCCAAGGAAAGAGTGAACACAAGCATATATCATCCCATCTCTGCCAGCAGATCACCTTCGTAATAGTGATGCCATCCACAGGACAGTGCAGAGAGGAGTGATGGCTGCTGCCACAGTTGACACTGGTTTGTCTAATTTAAAAGCACATGACAGCACTGGCTCAGCAGTGCATTGTACTGTGATGGGCACTGTTACAACGGGTGCTTTGGTGGACAATTTGCCTCCTACATGGAGTCTTCAAAAGCCTTTTTTCTCAAGAGAGAATTTGTCTTTCAGTCGAGGGAGAGGATAGACAGCTAGAGCAGGAAGAGGAGGAATACAGAAGTTTGAAGGATATGCTGGTGGTGAATATCTCTGGCATTGAGTTAAGCAGAGAACAGTTGACTATGTTAAATAAAGGCTTGACATTCATACCTGCACAATCCCCAAGATTCAGTGAGGTTGTGAAGGATTTATGGCTGTTTAGGAGAACTATTATGTTGAAGTGTATGTTTGGAACTGGAGGGAAAGATATAAATAATGCAATAAGGCTTAGGAAGCAGAGTGTATTTGTTCCTGCCTTGCACCCTGTTGCATATGCCTTCGTTAGGACTTGTGAAGGTGAGATAGTGAAACTAGTTTATGAGCAGAAGAGGAGGAGGGACTTTTATAATATGACCAAGGATGAATATAAAGCTCTTGAAGAACTTAAAGAATAGAGATAACATCACCATTCAATCGGTGGATAAAGGGGGTGTGCTTGTGATTATGGTAAGTACTAAGTACGAGGAAAAGATAAGATCTATGCTCAGTGATCCAGATACCTACACGGACGTGTGAAGGCTGTCAGCCTAACTAGATTGGATTTTATACATAATTCTATCATTTGTCAATATGAATGTGGAACTACAGACTTGTTTTCTTAAATGAAAGAATATGCTGTGAAATGTGAACTTAAAACAATGTAACAACATTGCCCTCTGCTCTAAAGAAAGCTAAGACAAGCATTTCTTCAAATTATTTCATGACTGTCTTTGATGTTTACAGTTCGGCTCTGGCCAGGCTAGATGGAGGCATCCTGCCTATTGTTTTAACTTAAGGAATAATTACTAGAATTTACATGTGGAATGTCTTTTATTGATGTAGTTTCCTGCAGCTGCAAGATAATAAAATAATGTAGTATCTGTCAGCCTGGGAACCCCAGGAAGTGTAAGAATGATGTAATGTTTATCAGAACTGCAATTTCAATTTAAACAGAGAGAATCAGAAGGCATTAAACATTTTTGTCTTGACTATCCAACTCACAGCACTGCCTGTTGTCATATGTAAGTTATCTTAGACGTGTTTTCTTTTAGAAATAGCTAGGAACTAGAAAGATTAGACTAAGTGTTTTTCTGTGATGTTAGAACTGTACTACTGATTTATTTTAAGAATTTCTGTGTGACCTCTGAACTCTTTGACTAGCTGTGTAGTAGAAAGTATTGCCTTGTGGTTTTAACTATTTATTATTAAATATTTAAAACCTTTTAACTGTGGCTGGTTTGTGTAGAGATAATTTAAGCTCTAGAGTACACTGCATATTTATAGTGATTACTGTACCAAGTCACTCTAATAAGCCTTGACTGTTTAGTTAAACTACCAATTGGATAATAATATTGCACAGTAATAACTGGACACCCTTTTAAGGGCCTTTGAGTAGCTGATAAATATTAGCTGGGTGGTGGCAGTGATTTATACCGTATAGTCTGGGTAAAAGGGGCACAGCTGGAGAACCTGTGCCAGCCTTCCCCAGAAGTGTCTGTGTGGTTGTATACACTCTTATCTCAAAGTGTGTGTGTGTGTCAGCTACTTGGGCAGGGATACAAAGCACTGGCTGGACAGAGAGGGTGCTTGAGATTTTAGCTTGCCCAGCTGGCTGAGATTTGGACCCTATAGCTGTTCCAGTGGGGAGTCTTATTGGGGACCTAGAGAGCAAGGGAGCAACCAGCCCTGGACTGACTGGGATCTCTATGTGCTCTTAAGGGGAAATTGCACTTTACTGTGAGTATTGGTTATCCTTTCCTCCTATATGAGATGCCCCTCACTAGAGTTAGTGGTGAGGACTGAGGCTGCTTGATTGCTGGGCCAGGGCACGGGCATCACAGGAAGTAAGAATGTGTGAGGTTAAAAAGATAATTATAAATGCGAATGACAGAGTTGAGGAGTTTAGGTTAGTTGCTTAGGTCATGGATGATTATGGAGGAGATATACAATTTTTCGAAGACAACAGAGCCTGTTATACCCATGATTAAAGGGTTGCTGAAGGTGCATAAAAATAGAATGGACCTACCACTGAGGCCAATCGTCTCTGTCAGGGGCTGGGTGACTGAGTGTATGTCAGTATGGGTTGAGAGGCATCTGAAATGTGCACTGGAATTTACACCAGCGGTATTAAAGGACACCCCCCCCCATTTTCTGACTTCTTTATACTCAGAGTTGTCTGATCAGCAGCTGCCTGAGCATTCAATCTTGGTTATGCTTGTTGTTAACAGCTTATTTACTGTTATACCCAATGATGTGGGGATTAAAGCAATTAGTGATTTTTTTTTACCAGGAAGTATGTATGTGGTCCTGATGAGACTGTACAAATATGCAATTTTCTTGAGCTTATTCTGCATAATAATGTGTTTATGTTTGGTATGAAGTATTATTTGCAGAAATGGGGTATGGCCATGAGGACGGCATGCACCATCACTTATGTCAACTTGGTTTTGGTGCAGTGGGAGGAGTGCTGTGTCCTTGGCCCCGTTAATACCTGGAGAAACTTCATTTATTTTTACAAAAGGTTTGTTGATGACCTCTTTATTGTTTAGACATGATCAGAAGAACAGTTGGCAGACTTTGTGGCTTATTTACAGCAGAGCACTAGTTATTTGACCTTTTCTGTCAACTATTATACCACCTCAATTGCCTTTCTTGATGTGGAGTTATTCATGGAAGCACGAGGGTTCCTGCAGACCAGGAACTATAGAAAGGAATGCTGGAAGAACACCTTCCTGGAGAGGGGGAGCATGCACCCCCATCATGTCTTTAATAATATCATAAAGGGACAAATTATGAGTGCCTCCAGACTGTGTACCCAAGATGATGTGTATGATAGATAGACTGAGTTTCTGCTGTCATGCTTTGAGGAGAGAGGTTACTCACAGGGACCCATAAGGATGGCAAGTAGGGAACATCATGTGCATAGGCAGACCTCTGCAAGACCTTGGTTTGGTAGAGATGGAGCTGGAAGTCCTACTTCTGAACTAGCCTCTCAGACCAGAGGGCGTATGGGCTCTTTAATCAATAGAGGGCGCCCAAGGTTGACCATTGGCTACAACAGTGATGTGAATAAAATAAAGAGGATTATACATGAGAATTGCAAGATTCTACAGTCAGATGATGGCATTAAAGAGATTGCAGGTCCGGCCCATGTCTATGGGCTCAGGAATGCACCTAATTTAAAGAAATTGCTCTGTAAGGACTCTATGGGATGCACTTCTGAGCAGCTTAGTTTGGGAGTGCAGCAGACAGGAACATTTCCACGTGGACATTGTAAAGGCTGCACCTTATAGACAGGTCTAATAAATTTCAGCATCCGATTACTGGACGTGTATATTGTTTGAAAGGTTTTGTCAATTGTACTACCAGAAACCTGGTTTATTTAGCGAAATGCCAGGATTGTGAATCATTTTATGTTGGCAAAACCAAAAGAATGTTGAAGGAGATGGTTTTACAGCATTGCAAAAACATAAGGAATGGTGGTGAGCATAATGCGTTGGCACAGTATGTTAAGAAAAATTTGGGACATACTTTTAAATTTATGGTCCAGCAGTTATGTACTTTGACCAGAAGAGGTGGTGATATTTCCCACAAAACAGAACAGATTGAAGTTAACTAAATTGCAGATCTGCAGGCTGCTAGAGTGCCATGGCTTAACAGTGTTCTACCACTGAAGCCTGTTCTCAGAGGGTGTAGACCTTGGAAATTAAATTGATTTGTCCTTCTGGAGGTGTGTGCTGTATTGCAATTTTATTGGTTGAGTGCATTTTTTTAAATAGATTGTGTTTTATTATGTTTTGTACTTGGATTTGAAAAAGAGTTGGATTACTCAAAAGTGCTTATCCTGGTTATTAAAGGTTTTACTCATACTCTGCCATGGTGGATCCATTGGGTTTCATTGTTGCTGAAACTGGCATAACAGAATGGGTGAATAGGATGGCTACACATGGGAAGCAAGATAGCAAACACTTTTTTACTGGCCTGTAAGATGTGAATAAATTGATTAAAATATATTATTCATTAAAGCTGAGAAAGTGGTCTCATTAATATTAAAAGTTAAGTTTGTTTCAGTACCACATGCAAACCCTAGCGTTTCTGGCAGCTAAAGTTAGATAAATAGGTGGAATGTGTTCTAAACTGTATATATTTAGTGTACCATTAGGATGGTGCATATTCCTTAAGAATTCTGTTTTCTTTGGCACTTAATCAGTATGCATTTTCTTGTAGTCACACTTGTGTGATGATAGAACTAATGTAAATAAATTGGGGTGTAGTGGCTGGGAGCCTCTTCATGTAAAACATCTTTGTTGGTGACTTTTTTTATTTTATTTCTGATTTCAAAAGGAATTTATATTTCCTTTTACAGTCAGTTTACTTTCATTTTGTTTTTGGTTCAATGATATCTGCCATCAACATTCCTTCTTGCACTGATGAAATTTCCATGTATAGCGTGTGTGTGTGTGTGTGTGTGTGTGTGTGTGTGTGTGTGTGTGCACGCATGCATGTAAGTGTGTGTGTGTGTGTGTGTGTGTGTGTGTGTGTGTGTGTGTGCACTTGCACGCATGCATATAAGAGTGTGTGTGTGTGTGTGTGTGTGTGTGTGTGTGTGTGTGTATGTATGTATGTGCATATGTATAATATATTCTCTATAAACTGGCTAAAATGTCTATTAAATCATTATCATATAACTTGTATCTATTCTTAACCAATGTTTTCATGGTATGTATAATTTGGTATAATTATTTAAACTGTAGTTGTTTTTTGTATTACTTTCTTAAAGACTGTAAAATTATTGTTCTTCAAATGTTTTGTAATACTTCGAATATTTTGGAGCTTTTCTCCCTGGGTCTCCCCTGAAAATGGGCTCCTACTCAATCAGACTTTCTCGGTAATCAAATGTCAATAAATAAATAAATAAATAAATCGTAACTATTATTTTAATATGTTCAGCTAATAGCTGTTTAGAAAAGTGACTAGTTTATTAAAAAAAGTTATGTACACACAATATGTCATGGGAAAAAACATAGGTATGGTGTGTATTACAGCAATTAAAACTTGTAAGAAGGCTAATAAAATTTACCCAGAAAACACCTTTTCAAAAGGAGGGCTCATAGCTCTTAACCTCAAAAACATCATCTCGTCTCTTTGACTGACATGACTTTTATGACCAAGAGTGGAAATTCTTAGAGGAAGCTTGACCATAACAAGTTGTGGCATACCAGGAACACACCTGTCAATCTATTCCCGGAATCATAGGAACCTAACTGTGGATATTCAAGGAGAACATGGACCTGCAGGTGAATGTGTTGAGAGCTGTAAGGCAGCCTGATTTTTGCCACTGAGAAAAGTGCTGTATGTGTTTTGAGAGACTTGACTGAAGTTACAGTAAGAAATCAGAGAACTTGTGTTAAGCAGAAGTATGCGGATTTTGTTTAAGTTGGAAGTGAACTCAGAATTTTACTTCTTCACGGTAAATAAACTGAACTTGAACTAATGAGACTGCTTTCAGTTTATGATATTTACTAAACTGGTATTTCATTAGGAATAGTTTGTTTGATATATGGCAAACTATACCGTGTTTTCCATTTCTGCATTTTATCCTCTAAGTGCAAAACATTTCTGAGTTAATTATCCCACCTGAAAAGCGAGAACAGTCGCTATTTCTCTGTGTGAGAGAGAGAGAGAGAGAGAGAGAGAGAGAGAGAGAGAGAGAGAGACTGTTTTTTTTTTCCTGTTCTGTGACTCAATTGGTGTATGTTCTAAAACATGGATTAACAGCATCAATGCAGTGTCAGTGGCGCAGCAGGTAGCACACTCACCTTTAGTGTAGAAGGTTGTGGGTTCTATTCCCACACCCCACAGGTCAATTGCTAATCTAGCACCCCTGAGTGTGCCATCCTTTAGATGATATGTTAAAGTGAGGCTCCCATCTGCTTGAGTTGGTTTTGGTAGTTCAGGTAGATGTAAAAGATCCCATGTCACTTATTAAAAAGAAGGAACTTCCTAGTACTACAAATACCACCTCATCTCTTCCCTGAAAAGATGTTAGTAGCCTAGTGGCACTAACCTGGTCATAAAAAGGATAAATAAATAAAGCTCAGGAAGACTTCTGCAAACCAGTAAATATGTCATGACCAACTTCTCATTTTGCTATTTTATAAGATGCATCAAACATACCTCGACCCCATTTAAAAAATAGGACGAAAATCTAGCAATCTAAATCAAAACATGAATATTTTTTAGCCTGGCACCATGGTGCCGAGGGATGGATCCCTTATGGTGACCCAGACGATGGAGGTTTGATTTGCAGCTCTGTCACTGGAGAACCCAGGCAGCGAGAAAAAGGAGTGAATGGCCATTACTTGTTTACGTCTCCTAAAGGATGGTGTACTTGTTCTTGCTGACACTTTAGGGGGTGTGATCTCCCTGATGGAGATGAGAGAGGACATTCATGTCTTGAAGAGAGAGGCAGCAATGCTTGAAGGGAATGCTCCATGTAGAAGTGAGGGGGCATTCTCCACAGGTGGCTTCTCTTTGGCACCTAGCTGAGTGTGCATAGTTAGGGCTGGGGACAAAAAAGGAAAAATTTAAACCTCCATGACTGCTGTCTACATCATGACCACTCCTGGCCAAATCTCATTATAGTAAAAGGGAGTGAATAGGACCAATTGGTCAAAAGGAAGCTGATAGCTAATAGACCATGGTGGTAAAAAGCTACAATCAATCAAATCAATCACTAAATAAGTGCTTTTTATTTTCCTAACCACTGAAATGTTTTATTTCTTGCCTATACATTGAAGTCTTCTGTTTGATGGTGAAGCATTTTGATTGTTCTCACATGTGACAATTTTTCTAAATTATATGTCATAAGGGCAGTATGAGGTGTCACATGAAAAGTATAAATCATTCAAGAATAAGACAAAAAGATGCAGACCAATAACTGATACTTGCAATAAACCTGCCTGCAACCCCTCAATTCTCCTACACAAACTTCTAATGCAGCCGTCCATTCCCTGTTTGATAGCCATTCTTCTTATTCAAGTTATTTAATGTAAAGACCCTCCCAATGACTTTTAAGGCGTACTGCCTCACTTTCCATAGCAAATGCAAACAGCAAATGCAGTGTGGATGGGAATAATCTCCTTACATGCAAAATATCAGTGGTTGGCCCCTTGACAGATTTCTGGAAACTCAAAGCTACTGACATGATATTCCTTGCTATAATTTACTGACTGTCAAAAACACTTTCATGGGCAAAGAAAAGAACTATGAATTATGTCCACAGTAGTTCTTTGCTAAACTTTCTCACACATAAACTGTAGTAAAGAGCTACACTACCTTCTTTTTTTTAAAGAAACATGTTTATTAAATTATCACTTAAAGACATATACAATGATACATTTATGTAAATGAAAACAAACCATATTAACACACTTTTAGTTGCAAACATTATACATCACACATAAACTTCTATACAGAACATCACATAACTCACTCAATTCCTGCCTTCCTTTAAACTTCATTCATCCTCCTCCCAAACATTACTCTGCATGTATTACTCCCACGATTCCCTTTTTTCTATGAAAGTTGCTCTTATCCCTTTCTAACAATCCTACTTCCAGTTCTTTTATCTTTATTTTATCTTTGTTATATTTGCTACTTCTAGTAGAATGCTGCGGTGGTACGGCGGTAGCATTGTTACCTCACAGCAAGAGGTTCTCCCATTCAATTCTCGGCATGGCTTGGGAGTGCCTTCTGTGTGGAGTTTGCATGTCCTACCCGTGGTTGGGCAGCATTCGAAAGACATGCATGCGTAAATGGGCGGGCCTTCATTGAAGGTTGGGTGTCGAGCTGGCATCTTGGTGTTTCATAAAAAAATCTACTGCCAATCATTAGCGGACCTGAGTTCCGCTGTGGCGACCCCTTACCGGGAAAGAGCTGAAAGACAAACAGCAACATATTTACTACTTCTAGTATGGTTGGTTTAGACTTTGATTTCCATTTTATAGTAATTACTTTTTTTGGCCACCACCAGAATTAAACCCAGCAAGACATTACTGTGTCTAGCCAATTCCATTTCTGTATCACAGCTCAAAAAATAATTTTTTTAGCTACACCAATTTGGTCACCTAGTATTTCTGGGACAGTAGTCTGCAGGGAATTTTTAAAATCTGATAGTTCATTACACTCACAAAAACATGTTGCCACTTATCTCTTTCTTCCCCATCACACCACCAACATTTGAGTCTACCTGAGGAAAATTCTTTGGAATCTGCTTGAGGTATAAAAATACCTATGCAAACATTGCCAACAAAAACCCTAAATCTTCTAGACATTGTTGCATATTTGGAAGCCATACACATATCCTCCCATTGTTTCTTTTTGAAATGCTTATCCAGTCTCTCTTGCCAATCCTTTTTAACCTCCTCTGATTGATTCTTCTAGTTATCATGCAATATTTTATATGCACTACTAATTATCCCTTTTTGAACAGCAGACTCTTCTAGATTCTATAAAAACTCTACCTGTGCTGGTCTTTCACTTAGGATCCCCCTATTCCTTTCTCTTTGCCTATACTCTGATATTAATCCTTGATAGTGAAGGCAATCTCTAACCTGCAGTCCATATTTATTCTTGGCCTCTTCCCATTTTATTAGCATTTCCTCTATAATTATTTGCTCCCAATACCTTGATTCCTTTGCCAGTTTTCGCCAGGAAATTCCAACCTCTTGCTTATTTTCTGTTCCTCTAATTGCAGTTATCCCTATTGGCAAAATCTCCTTCCTTCATTCCAGCTGGCTTAGTTCTTAAATTACTTTCTGCTACTTTATGAATATAATATTCTGTATGGTTGTTATTATTCTCCTTAAGGATCTGCATCCAAAATCTCAGTCTCTCTTTGTTTCTTGAGCTTCTGCCCAGTTCATCATCATCCCTTTCCAGTTTGAATTATAGCTTTCTGCTTGTGCTATGTATCGGAGCCTTAACTATGTAGCTCTGAACCCCCCCTTCAAATCAGATAATCCCAAACCACCTTGTTGTATTGGAAGGATCAACTTATACCACTTGACTCTTGCTCTCTTCCTCTACTAGATAAAATACTCTTTATTAATTGCTATCCACAACTTCTCTGGTTGCTAAAAATAAACTAAAGGGACTAACAACATTTTCACTGCTTCAGGATGGCACAGTGGTGCAGCAGTTGTGTTGTCACCTCACAGCAAGAGGCTCTCCAGTTCAATTCTCAGCTGGGGTGCCTTCTGTGTGGAGTCTGAATCTCTTCCCTGTGTTTGTATGGGTTTTCTCCAGGTGTTCCAGTTTCACATGTCTGGGGTGTTTCTCCCCAAGCCTCCACTGAAAATTGGCTCGTTCCAAGTTGGAATTTCCTTGTAAACAAATGTTAAATAAATAAAATCTTGCTATCTGTAGGCATAAAACAGAGCATCCAGTTTCTTGGTTTTGTATTATCTTCTGTTTTGTCTTTTCCAAAGTAACCTTAGCTGCTATTAAATAATCTGTTTTATCCCATCCTCCTAAGTATTTCATTTTATCATGTCCTCATAAATATGAGTATTGTTGAACCAATCCTTGTGTGGGTACACAGTTTACCACTATTGTGTTTGTTTTATCTTCATTAATTTTGTATCCTGGAATGATCTGAAACTGTTTCAAAATGTTCCACATCACTGAATGTTCCACAACAATGGAATGTCCAGTTCTGGTTTTATCACATACAAAATAATATAATCTGCAAGAAAAAACAACTTTTCCTGATTCCCATACTAATTACATCCTCAAATTTCTGAATCCCTTATTTTCTTTACCAATGGTTCTAAGTATAATGTAAATAACAAAATGCCTCCCCTGTCTGGTTCCTCTTTTCAAACAAAACTTATCAGGGAGGACCCCCTCTACTTTAATGTTTGCCTCTGATACCTCATATGCCCTCCTAATAAAATCCCAGTCTATTCTGTCAAATCCTTTCTCTGTATCAACACCCAACAACACCACAAGTATTTTCTTACATTCTACTTCCCTCTGGTCATCACTGTTCTACTAATGTTGTCACATGTTTACATACCCTCCACAAAACCACATTGATCCATATCTATCAATTTTGGCATCACCACTGCCATTCTTTTAGCCGTTATAGACACAAACACTTTATAATTATAGTTCAGAATTGAAATGGGCTTATATAAAGCTGGATCTAATGGGTCTTTACCATGTTTAGGTATTATACCCGCTGCCACTTTCTTCCAGGATATTGGTGCTCCTCCTCCTCCTTTCAAAATACTGTCAAACTAAACTTTCCAGATCTTTATTGCACTCTTCCCTCATACTTTCCAACTTTCCACAGGAATATCATCTATTCCTGGTGACTTCCCTGTAGCTTGATTACATATCAACATTTTTATTTCATCTCCTCCTATCCTTTCTATTAGTAATTGAACCTAGTCTACCTCTAACCTGGGCATATTTAATTCTTCCATAAACATTTCCATTTGTACTTTTTCTTGATTTCCATATTTCTCTGCTTTATACAAAATTTCATAAAATTTCCAAAATATTTCTAATACCTCTACAGGATCTCTGGTTATTTTCCTTATTATAAGCTCACTAGCTTATCAACAACTTCTTCTACATTCCATTGTGCTAAAAGCTATACGACTTTCCTGAGATACAAACACTGACTGTAATTTAAGCATCTGATACCAGCTTAATTGACTGCTAATGCTGCTTACAGAGATCGATTGACACCTCTTGTACATTAGCAACTTTCTAGAGTGACAATTGTGCTTCTAACATTTGCACCTGGGGCAGTTGCCTCCTTCACTGTACCCTTGCTGCATCTTTGTCTTGTTCATCAAAATAGTCAGCTCCAGTTAAATGGCCAGAAAAGACTGTACCCAACTTATTTCCAATGGTACAGAAAGCTTCCTAAGCAACATACATGCATTTCCATTCTTGTTTGTAACACTCACATCTGACAACTTATTTTCTTTGCCCTTTTCCATGTCCATGTACTTACTTTATAGATTCCTCTCTACTAGTGTTTTTCCATTCTTAAAAAAAAAACATTTTCTCTTACAAAACAAAAATACATTTTAAAATGCAGGAAGGAAAGTAATATTACTAGTACTGAATCTTTTGTGGATTGCTAAAAATGACATATACCACTATGTACACAATTATCACCTTTGCTATCTCACTTGTAACCTTTTAATTTCTCTTACCTGTTTGTCACTTGGGTATATAGTGCCACTGCACTAATATACAGCCCACTTATATCTCAGTGTGTACACCATGACTTACATGACATACTCCTGCTGTGCCTACATGTGGAAGTCATGAAAATACTAAGGGGTCAACCTTGTTTTGAATCATGTCCCAGTAAACTGATGCATTACACTGAGCCCAGGTACCAACCAGTTTACACCAATTCCTGAGACTGAAATATAAGGACAGATTAAGAAGGCTCAGACAGGTTCATCAAGGAGTGAATGAAATAGCAGAAGAATGTCAAACTTTTATCTACCCACCCCTTCTTGATAGCTTCAAATTATGGAGCACTGATTGTGATGCAGATTATTTGAGTTTGATTGGGCATTTGGGCACTGGAGGACTTGTGCAGGCAGGGTGGGAAATGAGCAGCTTTTGACTTGCGTCTCCTTATGGGCTTGGGGCGTGAAACTACTGCTTGTAGTCAGGTGCTTCCTGGTGGAAGCTGGTAAGCACTTACCATCTGAAAGGATGCTCTCCTGGCCATTCTATATCAGTACCACTACTTAGGCACATGTTGTGGTCAGTACTACTACTCAGCCACATGTTGTGGTCAGTACCACTACTCAAACACATGTTGTGGTGGAGTTTGTGGAAAGACTGCAAAAGGAAGCTGGTTTGTTTCTGTTTTGGATCTTTTTTGTTTTTGTTATGTTTTATTGTAGTGTTGTATTTGGTATGCTGGCATTGACCATGTTAAGTAATATTGGTGGATTCTGTTTAGCTGCTATAAATTTATATATGCTGCAATGGGTTTATTTCAGCTATGATGACTTAAAATTGGTTGACTGACCACTTTCCATGGACAAGTAGCCAACTTAAAAACATACAACACTGTGAGCGTTTCAGCACACTAATATACTATGCAGCCTGTCTCATCAAGTCATGTTTTGCATTTTTTGAGGCTTTTCTGCGAAGAATGCCAGAATTATGAAAACAAAAGCAGCAATGAAATGCATGCACACTCCTGCACCAAGAGACTTTGCATGTTTTAAGACATTGTGCTTAAAAGACGTGTTAACCACAGCAACTCCATGGTAAGTCAGACAAGACTTGATGGGCTGTCATTTTATATGAGCATTTCAGAAATCATAGCTACTATTCATATACTTGGATGCTGTGACCAATGAAAAGACTTGAAAGACCCACCAAAAAATGAAATGCTCTAAATAACCATAGTTTAAGAATTGTAAATCTTTCATAAATAAAATACAGGCCATTTTTTTTCCGTATTGTTAGTTACCCCTTTAGGATTAAATCCTGATCCTACATCAAGTGGATGCCAAGTTGTTTTTTCTTTTTCTAAGACATTTTCTAATATTGACAAAACATTTTATTTTATACTTAAACAAAACTGCTGTCTTGACAGTCCAAATAGTTCACATGGTATTTTCGGAAAAGGTTACAGGCGAACCTGTGATGTCTTATATTGTTTTTGCTACTATTGTGGGCAAAAGAGACTGTTAATTTACACTACCCAGATTTTTCAGCTAGCATCCTGAAATTGTTCTCACAGTCACCTCTCCCTCCATACCAAGTGACCTTCTGAATGTCTCCATCAAGTAACTGTATACCAGTCATTCCAGCAATGCATTCCACTTACCCACCACCTTTTTCATCAAGTAAGACTGTCTTATGTCCATGTAAAATTCTGTTCTCTTAGGCTGCAACCTGTGCCCCTTCTGTCTTCGCATTCTCTTTGCATTCTGCACAAAAAGATCATATTTTCCATCTTCATTCTAGTCCTCCATCTGACTCTTCAGTCCCTTAAGACAACCCTCTTGTTATGTTTTGAACATTTTTTACTGTTTTTATATATATATATATATATATATATATATATATATATATATTTAATCAAATGTCAATAAATAAATAATATCAATAAATAAACAAAACATTATAAGGCCTGTAAAATCAAACATAGTGGAGTGTTAAGGTGATCTGACCAGAGCATGAACAGAGATGCAGAATTATGTAACTGTCCTTGGAGAGTATCCTTATTACAGTGAACTTGTACATCCTGCTTGGTTTGGCTGTGGTCTTGGAACTAAACATTTGTTTGCCTACTGGTGCTGTTACCACTCTCATTGGTCAATCTGAGTGGGTACCTTTCTCTCTACTCTGTATTTTCTCCTCTAGGTCTTATACCCCATCTGTACCCGTCTCCATTTGTTGAACTGGGACAGATTATTCTGGGAAGAACATTTGGTTACAGATTCATTCTAGCTTTTGATCCAGAGGCTATGCCGCCCTATCCCTAAGGATATTTTTACCACACGACAACTAAGGTGAACATTACAATTCTACAGTTATTATGGGTCTCCATACAACTGACATTATACAAAGATAACAAGACAAGACAAGACAATAAAGCAGCTTTAATGCACATACCATGGAAGCACGACAGAAATGTTTAACTATTTCAAAATTGTCACCAAGTCCAAAAGGGAAAGATATTTAGAATGTAAGAGGTGTGAGAACAAGCAGACTTAATCTGAAGATGTTAGCTTAAAGCAATGGGAGGAATATCTTCTTCCTACACCAGGGTGTAGGTAACAATCCTTCATGAGGAAGTTGCTATGCCAGAAAGTATATTACAGATGGAAGAATGTATGGAAAAAGCATAAAACACTTCTTAATAGGGGTAAAAAGAATTACACTACAACTTAGCTAGAATCTGGTACTGATATGTGCAGGCTTTGTGTGTCCATGTAGCTGTTATCTATTGTCAGGGTTCATGCATTTTTAGGGACATACTAATTACATTATTTGTACTGCTTGGTGCTTTTCCTCATGGTTAAGTCTGTCATACTCTTACAAAGTATACTAGTTCTGCTAAATTATGACACTAACAACATACACTGCTTAAAGACCAGACAAAAGGGAGACATACTGCACACATTGGGCATTTACACTTTTCTGTTAGATAAGTTAAGTGACTAGAAGATGGACAGTAAGGTAAACTAGTTGACAGTGCCAGTCTGTTCCTGATAACAGCAAAGGATAGAAATAAACATACTACTTTGATCAAAATGTGCCTTGCTAGTTGATTATGCAGTGTAGGGGGGCTTTGGACAAAACTAGACCCCCAAATGATGCAAGTTGGCTTAACAGCTCAAGCAATGAAGGAGCCATCGTGGTCATTAGCTGGAAGAGTTCCATAAACTGAAAGGGTTGTGATTACAATTTGCTGTAGTATAGGCCATGCTGTGAAGAAATGTACTCAGTCTAGTTGTATACACATGCGCGAGGAGTACACACTCACAAAGGCCTGTTATAACAAGCATTTCACTACTTACTCTGACTAATGGGAGACTGTCAGGACCATTCAGAAAAATCTCCTAATCCCTGCTAGATGATGACTACAGTCCCAGCTTTCACTTCTTTCTTCCTGTGTCTTACAATCCTTGGGAAGTAATCAGAGGAATAAATAAACCAATACAAAATGGGGGCTTGATGGGATGAAAGTGATAGCAGCCAAAAGGAATTTTAACTTTAAATAATGCTTCAAACAGCTATAATTAAGGCAAGAAGAACCTGGAAGATCCAAATGAAACCAAAAGATGTGTGAAGGTGCGGGCTAGGTGAAAAGAAAAAAGAAATGGCCAAAAAAGCCTCAGATGACAGTGTGTGAAGCAACCTACCCAATGACATCACAAGTGATGCTTATTCCAAATGGTGAAAGGCTACTAGAGAAGGAATGAAGGTTTAGAGTCCTTCAGTAAAATAAAAAACATGGACAAAAAAATGGAATGGAGAGGTAGTAAAAAGTATTACTACAGAAGTTAAGTTGAACTGCGGTGGTGGTGCTGTGGTAGCGTTGTTGCCTCACAGTAAGACGTTGTCCTGTTTGATTCTCAGCTACAGAGTCTTCTGTGTGGAGACATGCGTGAATGGGCGTACCTTCATTGAAGGTTGTGCGTCAGGGCCGGCAATTTGGCACTTAAAAATCTACTGCCAATCATTAGCGGACCGGAGTTCCGCTGTGGCGACCCCTAACTGGGAAAAGCCGAAAGACACAACAACAACAACTACAGAAGTTAAGTTAGTACTTGGAACTCTCAGTTAACTAAAGATGCAGAGAGGCTGTCATAGTTCAAATTTTCCAAGCAATAGGTATTCAGATTCCTAAAAGAACGCCACAAGTGGATAGAGCACAACATGAATATGTAGAAATTGTGTTTGACATAGTCTTGGAAATATTTTTGAAAGTCGCAGTACTGTGACTCATTAACATTTTTGGAACAACGCTGTAACTGTCATATGCAACGTACACCTACTCACAATTACCTATATAGACTACTAAAGTTTGTTATTGAATGCATTATGGGTTGGCTAGGATCTAAAAACACAGACACACATGCACATGTGCACACCCATGCACACACACACACACACACACACACACACACACACACACACACACACACACACACACAGATACACTCACACACACACACACACACACACACACACACACACACACACACACACACACACACACACACACACACACATGTGCACACCCATACATACACACGCACACACACACACACACACACACACTAGCAGCGGATATGTCAACACTGCTGTCCCAAGCTGCTTATTTTCTCTCCTTCATAATCCATTTACTTAGTCTCTTTCTACCTTTATCTCAGCCTGCCAACCTGTCAATTCTCTTGTTTCTTTAAACAAAGGCTTACAACAATGACCTGACAACAGTAACGGATGTATGCAGACAATCTGTGCATGTGGTTGAGTGTGGGTGTGTGTGTGTGTGTGTGTGTGTGTGTGTGTGTGTGTGTGTGTGTGTATGTGTGTGTATACGCGCGTGCGGGTACTTATCTGTAACTCACTTTTTATTTTACTTTGTGATATATTCTTTTGTTAGAGTAGAGTACTTTTATACATGTGTGAAAGCACTGGCCAAAATCACAAAATTCTGCTTTACAAACTGAAAATATACAAGAATAAGGCAGCCTGATATGCGTACTTATGCAATTAAACAAAAACACAGAGAATTTACAAATGTGAAACTGTACTAGAGAAATAGCTGCTTACCAAAAACTGTACTAATACAGATATCACTGGCAATGTCTTAAACAGCATCAGGAAATGAATGATTTTTATACAAAAGAGCTCTTTTAAACTTTCAGCTATAGCTATACACTAGAATGCCTGTGAAATGAGCTCTTGCAGCTTCTCCGTTATGTGTCGATGAGAGGCTTTTGTTTCCTCGTCACTAACCTGTGCTAACTCTACAAAGTTCTTTTTTTGTGTGAAATCTGAAAACATGGTTTTACCTTCTATGGGCACCTACTGGCAATAATGAGTATCCATGTTATGAAAGTCAGACACTGGAATGGGAAATGACCACTAAAGAAGACAACAGTCTGGAATTAGATGAGTATTGTTTCATATATTTGCCTCTTAAGGAAGTTCAGGTTGCAAACAACAGTGAACAGAAGTTTATCATATTAGAAAATATACAGCATTATGATTAGGTCACCAAATATAACCTGTTTATTATGTGTTTGATACATGGATTCCAAGAAATTCATCTCAAGAGAGTTGCTTGAGAGAGAATCTTGGCATCCATGTCGGGAACACTTAGGTTAAGATTGGAGACCTGATCAAAATTCTTTGTTGTGCATGGAGCTTTATCTGCTCCATGTTCTACCAGTCACAGAAAAAAAAAGCTAAGTGTTTTACCAGCTGTCAAATCCATAAAGTGCTTAGCAAGCATTGTCAGAAAGGCAGTGTAATACAGTCCCTTTATGTTTATATTCACCTCGCCTACCCCTTGAATGTCCAGATCTTTGCCTTACAGATTTAGTCTGCTCCTCATAAAATCCTTGTTTTTTGCAGAAATCACTGAGTACTGAAGCCACTAAATAATGACATACTGCACATTTGAGTTTCGGACTCTGCATCCCTCAGAAAATGCAAGTGAACACATATACTGTTATTCTAGCTACTTTCTGAGTTCGTAAGAGGAAAACCACCTCATCAGTACGGACAGCAGGCAGAAATACTTCTGTTTCTTACTCTGCTGCTGCCTTTTACTGGCCAGTACTGCCATATTTGACTGCTTAGTATGAGACTTGACCATAATAAGTTAAGCAGGTGGTGCTTAATATTTGTTAAGATTGGGTCTTGCACTGAAGTAGCTTTTAAGTGGTTTGTCTTTTTCTAAATATCGGACTGTAATCACTATGCTCCATGTGCTACATAATAATAATAATAATAATAATAATAATAATAATAATAATAATAATAATAATAATTCATCCCAGGAGTGTAAGTCGTCTGAGCATATGTCTGTTTAGCTTGTGTTATTTTACATTTTCTTTTTGTTTTGTTGTGGTATTTTGGGTTGTTTGTGAGCTTTGAATTGTGGGAGGAAGTTGTAGAAACTAAGATGTGCTAGCAAGATGTTCATCTCAGAAGAGTTTATGTTAGAAGAGTTAAGTGCAATCATAACACTAAGAAATTAAGAGCATTTACAAATATTATATATATATATATATATATATATATATATATATATATATATATATATATATGTGTGTGTGTGTGTGTGTGTGTGTGTGTATGTATGTGTGTGTGTGTGCACATACATATATATGCAGTGGATATAAAAAGTTTACACATCCCTGTTAAAATGCCAAGTTTTTGTGATATAAAAAATGAGTCCACAAGAAATCACTTCAAAACTTCTCCCACCTTCAGCGTGACCTACAACCTGTATAATTCAATTGAAAAACAAACAAATCTGTTACGGGAAAAAAATATAAAAAATAAAAAACATACAATACAGTGGTTGTATACATGTGCACATCCTTAAACTAATACTTTGTTGTGTGTGGACACCCTTAAACTAATACTTTGTTGAATCACCTTTTGATTTAATTACAGCATTCACTCTTCTTGGGTAGGAATCTATCAGCATGGCGCATCTTGACTTGGCAATATTTGCCCACTCTTCCTTACAAAAGCGCTCCAAGTCTGTCAGATTGCGAGGGCATCTCTTGTGCACAGCCCTCTTCAAGTCACCCCACAGATTTTCTATTGGATTTAGGTCTGTGCTCTGGCTGGGCCATTCCAAAACTTTAATTTTCTTCTGGTGAAGCCATTCTTTTATTGATTTAGATGTATGCTAGGGGCCATTTTCATGTTAAAAAGTGAAGTTCCTCTTCATCCTCATCTTTCTAGCAGATGCCTGAAGGTTTGGGCCAAAAGTGACTGGTATTTGGAACTGTTCATAATTCCCTCCACCTTGACTAAAGCCACAGTTCCAGTTGAAGAAAAGCAACCCTAAAGCAAGCATGATACTGCCACCACCATGCCTCACCTTGGGGATGGTGTTCCTTTGGTGATGTGAAGTGTTGTTTTTGCTCTAAACGTACCTTTTGGAATTGTGGCCAAAAAGTTCAACCTTGGTCTCATCAAACCATAACACATTTTCCCACATGCTTTTGGGAGACCTGATGTATTGTTTTGCAAATTTTAGCCAGGCCTGGATGTTTTTCTGTGTAAGAAAAGGCTTCCATCTTGCAACCCTACCTCATAGTCCAGACATGTGGAGAATATGGGAGATTGTTGTCACATGTAGTACACAACCAGTACTTGCCAGAAATTCCTGCAGCTCCTTCAGTGTTGCTGTAGGTCTCTTGGCAGCCTCCCTGATCAGTTTTCTTCACTTCTTTTCATCAATTTTGGAGGGACATCCAGTTCTTTGCAACATCACTGTTGTCCCATATTTTCTCCACTTTTTAATGACTGTCTTCACTGTGTTCCATGGTATATCTAATGCTGTAAAAATTTTTTTGTGCCCTTCTCCTGACTGATACCTTTCAACAATGAGATCCCTTTGATGCTTTGCAAGCTCTCTGCGAACCACGGCTTTTGCTGTAGCAACCAACTGAGTAAATGTCAGGAAAATCCTACTAGGACAGTTGAACTTTATTTGGGGTTAAACAGAGTCTCTTTATTTGATGGCAGGTATGTACCCAAGAAGACTGAATGTTGTAATTAAATCAAAAGGTGCTTCAACAAAGTATTAGTTTAAGGGTGTGCACACACAACAAAGTATTAGTTTAAGTGTGTGCACACTTATGCAACTAGTGTATTGTACATTTTTTTATTTTTTATATTTTTTCCTCTAACAGATTGTTTTTCAATTGAATTGTACAGGTTATAGGTCACATTAAAGGTGGGAAAAGTTTTGAAATGATTTATTGTGGTCTCATTTTTTTATATCAGAAAATCCTGGCATTTTAACAGGGGTGTGTAAACGTTTTATATCGCGCGAGTGTGTGTGTGTGTGTGTGTGTGTGTGTGTGTGTGTGTGTGTGTGTGTGTGTGTATGTGCGTGCGCACATGTATACACATATTATGCAATGCTGGCATATTACAAACAGAGACAGACACAGTTATAGATACAAAGACAAAACTGCTGTCTCTTGAAGCATTCCTTTTTTTCTGTGGGGTACAACAGTCTTGAGTTTAGAATGTATAAGTTGCTGGGGAGAGGAAGTCCAGCCCTCAAGGTATAGGGTGCACATGTGGTTTGCTTCCCAGGAATAAAATGCTTTTCAAGTACAGCAGCAAGTTTCACAATTCACTCATGTTCTGGGGATCACAGACACTTGTTTGAAATTTCAGGATTCACATCATGCCTTCTTCCTATAAATATGCTGTAAAGTTATTTTTATATCACAGTTTTACTGAGTTATGCTTTAAAGTAAGACATGACTTTTTTTTGTTTTCTGCCTTGCAGCAACAGTGTACTGCAACTGCTTCCACTTATGTTATCTTAGTTGAATTTAGAAAATCATGCAAGTTGGCATATTACAAATGGCTATTTATTTTTGAAAGGTCTCTTTTTGGTAGTATTTTGAAAACAGACTTATTAATTTGCACTTGTGACTGCAGGGATAAGGAGTATTAAACTCTACACATTTCTCTTTTCTTTGCTTTGAAGTTAATTAAAAGAAAAGAGACTGAATGCAGCCCCATTTCAGTGCTAATTTTTTTAAAAGTGGAATGTAATTACTGACATTTTTAATTAGATTATTTGTATTTTTTAGCTGGAGTGCTTGTTTCACTTGCTTACTGATCTCTGTCTGCATTTGATTTTGATTTTAAGTTTTTAATTTAAGGTTTAGTTACTTACAATTTTTTATCTTTTTCTTATATTGCATTTATTTTGTTTTAAGTTTTTTGTTCTTTTGGAGTTTTAAGAGGCCTTGGCTTGTCAATTAGAAAAACTACAAAATAATTCATTTACAGACAGTGAATAACATCCGGCTAATTAGTGGGAGGCACGGCCGGCCTTAGGCATAGGCGAACTAGGCGACCGCCTAGGGCGCCGTACAGGCCAGCCTCAGAAAGAGCGCTACTTTTAACTATTTATTTATTTTAATTAATGAAATTCCTCTCGCTCGGCTCCCTGTTCAGGAAGCCTGATCCATAGCGAGAGAGGGGTGAGCGCCCTCCCACTTACTTACAGCTGCAAGTTGGCTCGGAAAAAAAAAAAATATGGTACATGAGTCTGTCACCTTAAGGAGCCCAGCCCTGATGCACAACCTTCAACGAAGGTATGCCCCATTCATGCATGTCTCCACACAGAAGACGCTTCAGCTGAGAATCGAACGGGACTACGTCTTACTGTGCGGTGACAACTCTACCACAACACCACCACAGGGTGAAAGCCGAAAGAGACGAAGTTATTATAGTCCAGCGCGGTTAACAGGCTCAGTAATTCAAACATGAATCTGCAAAATGAAAAAAACTTGCAAGGAGTTTAGGTTATTTGTTAAAACTAATTATAAGAAAAATGTTTACAGTTTCTAAAGACATAATAAGTCCACAGGAACAGTGCAGAACATGTGTTTAAATTAGTGCCCTTAACAGACTACTCTCGAAGTAATTTTGATCGCACACGTGAGCAGGCCATCTTTGCCACAGAAACATACACACCAGCAAACCCACTCTTACAAATTCACCTTACATATAATTGCTGTGAGTCGTCTTACATTTCTGTAAGTTTGGTAAAAGAACGCTTTTTACTTTCCAGACAACTACACATTCACGCCCCTACGTGAAGACCATGATAAGAGGTTCTCCAAATACATAAGTGTTCACCCTAACTGACTGCCTACTTTGGCACGGGGCGTGCCCTAATAGGTTACGTGTGCTACACACGCCCTTAAAGTAACAGTCTGCTGAAATTAAAGGCTTCACTCTACGTCCGATGATTAAGTATGGGCTCCTTCTATGTATTAAATTCACTAATCTTAATCACAAATAATATCTGTGGTCAGGTGAAGCATTCCACAAGCATTTGGGGACAGTGTGCATTGCAGAACACTACCTCCTCTGTTGGTCTGTGCAGAAGTGGGAGTGGCTTGTGTGACTGACATGTCAAATTTCCCTGATATATGCAAATGACGCCATGCAGATTTGACAGTGACATCATGCATACCTTGGTTGGTAGGTGATTGACAGATACTGAAATCACTGCTGTACACTTGAGGGGGTTCCGCCGGAGACGTGTTATTACATTGCCTTGGTCGGACAAAACAAAGTCGTAGTTTGTCTAATCTTCAGCTACAGGAGTTTATGTTTTCAAAGCTCACCCTTATAAAGTCTGCATTTATATTTTTGCAGGCGTTTTCCTCTTGAGAGAGTGAATTAAATATACTCACATTTATTGTACAGGACTTAAAACGTTGTTTTCTTTAGATGAAATCAGAATGCATTAAAAGATGAAAATGTCCCTTTATTACTAACTATAATGACTTTAACAGACCTGTTTGCACCTTTGGATGGTGTTGCACTTACAGTCACATTTCACTGTGTATTGCACGGGAATGGTGCTTGTATACCTGATGGGGTGCGATCTATGGAGTAGAAAATAGTAATTTGACTGTTTAATATATTTCACAGCTTAAACATTTTGGCATTGCATAATTACTTGAAACTAAGAGATTTTTCTGTACAATCATCAATCTCCTTTTCCCATTTTTATACATGGGTCAGTGTGCTGACTGTCTCCATCTCTCTTGACTGATTGCCACTGTCCTACATTCTTCCATAGTCATGTCTGACTGTCACAGGTCTTGGTTCAGCAGGACTCCTGCCTGCTTCATCCAGGAGACAAAAGTTTTCCTGTATAAACTATACATGGATTATCAGGAGAACCTGCTTGATCATTGTGATGGCCCATTATATGAAACAGATGCTTGACACCAGCTTGCCATGGAGGTGAGTGATGCCATTGGAATCACCTGCTCTGGTAAGCAGTGAAAAAGCATCAATATAGTGACCTGCGTAGGTATCACCCTGAACTGCAGCACCAATGGGAGGTGAGGGAGACTAATGACCACTGTATTGTACAGCAGCATAGGTGACAAGGATGTTTACATGAATGGCTCCAACAGGTGGTGAGGTGTACATATAGTATGTCACTGTCTAGCATGTAAAATTGAAATCCTAGTTTTGTCTCCTATTTCTGCAGATTCAGCTGTGGTGCAGCATGTGTAGCATCTGCAGCCACCTTAGACTGCTCCGGCCAATGCACCTAGTGCTAGGTCATGGGGATGGTCACCCTCTGCAACCACCTTAGACTACAAGGTGTTTGTTACAGAATGACTGATTTTTCATGCATTTAAACATTGAAAGAACTGGAGTGGCTTTTGTGGGAGTGACCCATCTGTGGGCATGGCTCAAATAGGGGTGTTCCTTGAGTATGGTGTGGGTGGGGCTTAAGGGGCGCCAGAGCAGTACTTTGCTTAGGGCGCCATTTCAGCTAAGGCCGGCCCTGGTGGGAGGAGCTGAGAAATAGCATTCCTCTTTAACTAGCAATATTTGGAAGCATCTTTATTTAGCTGGAGTGCCTGTTTGAATTGCTTGCTGTTCTCTGTATGACTAGTGTTGATCTCTGTCTAGATTTGATTTTTTCCACCTACCCACCCAGTTATTGTTGCAGTTTTAAACTTGGTGGCTTTTGAGTTGACCACCCCTACTATAAATCTGATTTTGGACACTGCTCCCAGTCCCACCCCATCAGTTCATTCTACTTAGTATGGAGAGATCAGATGGGAAGGCCCACCCCCTTAGTCTCTCTTAAACTTGAATTATTTTCTGTTTCCTCCCTTCCCACTTACTTAAACATGCACTTTATTAAGTTGCTTTTACTGTATCTGCGCTTCTTCCTTCTAGGTTGTGAATTACTGGTTAAAGGCTTATTGTGTCTGTTATTCTGAAAGTTTCTTAGTTCTGGTTTAAGCACTTGGGCTCCAAACCAGTTATTTTATATTAAGAAGGTTTGTGGTCTATACTCTTGTGGAGGGAGAAAGTAGCCTTCACCCTTCTGAGCTGGGAATTGCTGATGAAAGCTAATTGTGCCTGTTACTCAAGTGTCTTTGTTCTGGTTTAAGCACTTGGGCTCCAAACAAGTTATTTTACACTAGGGAGGTTTGTGCTTAATACTCTTGTCGGAGGTAGCCTTCACCCTTCTGAGCTGGGAATTGCCGGTGTAGGCTTATTGTTCCTGTTATTCTATGTGTCTTTGTTCTGGTCTGTGGGTTGCACTCTTGTAGCATTACTGTCTAGACAGATTTGTTTTAACTACTGGAGCATCTAGTTTGCTCATAGCTGAGTGTTGCTCATCAAGTTACCTGTCTTATTGACTTGTTCATTATTTGTTTTCCTCACTACTCTCTAGTAGATAACGTGGTCATGGATATGCACTTTCTGACTCTCTCTCTGTGGCCAGTCTGGTTGAGATGGTTATTCTTAGGCATTGTAGCAATTGCATCATGTACACTGACAGCCCACTTATTCTTAATAAAACAGATAGTGTATGTGAGAGGTGGAAATACACTTTAATGCTGGAGGCAAAACTCTCCCATTCAACCAAAGCTAATCCTACAGAGGTTGTCAGTGACACTTGCACCAAGCCTACTGCACAGGGTAAAGGCCCTACACATAAAACTACTTATGCTGAGGCACATAGGGGTAACCTTCCTAAAACACTAAGACCTCCTGCACAGTGCAATTAAAGAAAAGGTCCTCAGCCATCACATAAACACTCCATTAAAACACCAACCACATAGTAACATTGTATCAAATGCCCCCACTGATTAGCTCTTAAGGCAAACTGAGACACAGCCAAATTTCCTAGTCATTGGTGATTCTACAGTGAGGAACACTGATGTTCTCCTCATTAGACTGAATAAGAAGAGAGTCACGGTTACCTCTCTTTTTGGGGCTAGGACGCATCAAGTCACAAAGACACTCAGGTCATTGAACCACAGGTACCAGTATGACTCTGTCATAGTCCATGTGCATGTTAATGACCTCAGACATGCCTCCCTTGAGTATATGAAGTGAGACATGATCGAGCTCACTGATTATATGTGTCAGGTAACATGAAACACAGGAAACACAATGTCCACACTTGAATCTTAGGCACCCTATTTTCACATTACAAACATAGAGAAAGTGGGGCAGCCAAATATAAACAACTCACCATATTGGAACCAGTTGAAAAATTTTACAAGCTCTAATACTAAGCAAAGTGTATGACATCAATGGGAACATCAGAAGTGATATAATGGAATCATAAGACATCATAACATTTAGAGCTCTCTTTCCCCAGGTCTCTCACCCATTTCATTGTGCTTAAATTTGAATTGAGTGATGCTGCTTTATGCAAATTACTATCATTGTGCCATTGGTTTGTTCACACAATAAAACAAACCATTGACCAAGATTTGATTTGATTTTTGACTGAAAGGCTGCTGCGAGGAACTGAGTGAGTTTTTCGAATTATTTTTTTTTTTCCTTTTTTTTTTGCCCAACAATAAATGGTGATACTATCCTGTTGGCTTTTGGTGTTTTTCATTTGGGGTTGTTGCAAGTGCACAGCACGTAAGCAGGGTTTGGTGTTTGCTTCAGGTAAGTAATGAGCCTACAACTGAGCGACATACTATCTTCTCCGAAAATGATGCCACATTACCAACAGAAAATTACTAATTTTAACAAACTGCTTAGTTTCTGGTGTCAGTCCAGGGGGGTATAACATTTGACAGCCTGGGAGAAGACCATTGACAGACCACGCTGCTTTGTCAGGGATGGACTGCACTTATCCCATCCAGGGTTTCGGATATTGGCCAAAGGCCTTTTCAATCCCCATAATGCTTTTTTTTTTGCTAATACAAACTGATAAACCTACTGATTTTACTGAATCTATGAAGGAATATCTGAAGGAGGTTCTGCGCAATACTAGAAGCCTTAACAAGAAACTCCACTCTTTGCAAGTCTTCCTCTCCTTGGAGAGTGTAGGCATCTGGGTAGTAGCAGAGGCATGATTTAAAGTCACTAAGACTACCCCAGCAATATAAGGTTATAATGCATTTCACACCTTTAGACCAGCTATTGCACAATAGGGAACTAAAAGTTGAGGAATGTCAGTCTACATTACGACTAATCTCACATCCTGACTAGTCAGTGTATGACCCACTGGAACTCATACATGCCCAGATCACCATAAAGAGGGTGCCTTACAATATTTTTTGCAACATATAGGTACCCCTCCATGTCACAGGAAACCAGTTCTACCTATCTCAGTGTACTCGTCCCTCACCGATCAACCCAATATGACATTCATGGGGAATTACAACTACCCCTCTATAGATTGGGAAACCTATACCACTTCTAATGCGCATGTCCAGTGATTCCTAAACTTTGCTAATACCAACATCCTGTAACAGTTGGTCTATTCTCCTATGAGGGGTACAAACATCCTTGTCCTTGTACTCATGAACATGGGTAGCCAGTTTTCCTCACCCAGTGTAATATCTTCACTTGTCAGGTCTGACCATAAGGTAGTATTATTTGAAATTAAAATTAAATCCAGGGATCTAGCAAAACCAAAAACTTTTAGGAACTATTCCAAGGCTAAGTTGTCTCTATTAAGCAACATCTTGGCTAAATTCCAAGCACTCCCAAACCCAGTAAACACCATAGAATACACTGAGCTATTTACAAAATCTCTGTACAGCCGCACCGATAGCTGTATAGACTGAGATGTGCCCACTCGCATTAAAGAATAAGACAAACTCAAGACAAGCCACCCTGGTGGAATCACGCTATCAGTCAGTTATACGACAAAGTTTATTTATTTATTTTACATTTGATTACTGGCTAAGTCAGACTGGACGCAGGTCCTTTTTCTGTGGAGGCTTGGGGAGAAAAGCTCCATATAGTATGTACAAGTTAACAAACATTTGAGTAAATATTTTTTGTCACAGTGAATTACATATATGTGCGACCATAGCATAGTAAAAAAGATTCCATACAAACATTATATAATTTCTATAGAGAAAGAAAAAAATCTTGGCCAAGCATAGGACGAACATAGTCATACATACTAAAAGCCCCCTGACCAATCTAAACAGGCAGCTAAGAGGGTTAATTAACAATTCAAAGGCTAAATTAGAAGAAAAAATAGGTTCTCAGGCAAAGGACAACTACAAAGCTTTCTACAGCTATGTCCATAACCTCAGGAAATACACAACAATGTGCAGAACTTATTGTAAACAGCATCACCCACACTGAGATGGAGGCCATTGCCAACCTTTTGGTTGACAGGATCAGCTCAAATTACTCCCCCACTCCCACACCAGACAGTCCAAAGAAAATACCACATAACACAATCCTCCCCAACCATTACTAGAGAACATGTCATTAATGCACTTTCCAAGGTCGAAATCACTGCATCGATGTGCCCTGATAACATCCTGAGATGTTTAATAAACAGCATGAAACATGACCTCTCTGATCTACTTGAATCACTTTTCAGCTGAAGTCTTCAGTCAGCTTTTGTGCCCAAGGAATGGAAGATGGCTACAGTCATTCCCCTTCACAAAGGTGGTCCAACCACGGATCTAGGTAACTACAGGCCCATAAGTCTTACCAGCCTCATATGTAAGGGCATGGAAAGACTCCTAATGGACATGACAAATGAGGACATAGGTAACCTGCAAACATTGGACCCATCACAGTTCAGCTTTGTTAGATGAAGGTCATGCCTATTAAATCTGGTGGATGTTTTGACAGGGTCAACCAAAGCACTGGATGAAGGTCAGACTGTGCACACAGCTTACCATGACTTGGCCAAGGCTTGATAGACAAGCTCACTAATTTAGGTATAAAACCTTTTATTACCCACTGGATAGCCAACTGGCTCACTGACAGGATGCAGGAGGTCAAAATAGTTGAGGCCATCTTCACCAAGAAGCCAGTCACTAGCAGAAACCCCCAGGGCTCAGTACTGTGCCTGTGCCTTTTTGCCATCTATTTCTCTGAAACAGAAGCAAATGCTGAAGGTTAATGGCTGACTAAGTTTGCAGATGATTGCAATCTGGGGGTTATCATCAACTCCCCTGCAGACACTAGCATTCTTCAAAAAGGTCGATCTCTGACTAATAAGTGGTGCCAAAGTCATGATCTTAAACACAGTACTAAGAAATGCATAATTGAACACTTTGGCAAATCATTCATCCCCACTAATTACCATATTGATAATACACCCGAAAATGTTGAACCAGTGGTCAGGGATCTGGGTATGCATGTACTCAGTAGCCTTATCTTTGACCACCATTTGGCCACAGTGGTGAGGGAAATCCTTTTATGTTGTGCAACTTATAAGTAAGGGCATGACATCTAGGTCTAAAGTGGTCATTATCCCAGTGTACTTTGCCCTTATCAGACCAATTATAAAGTACAATGCCTCCTTTGGTATGTTCCTGACCAGGCATATGCAGCAAATAGAGTGACCTCTAAGGTTCCTTACAAAAAGAATACAACATGTAACAAAAATGCCTTATTGAAAGTGCCTTAAAGCCCTTTCCCTGTACTCAGTCTCCTATAGATTGCTGAGGGGTTATCTATGCCTGGCTTACAAGGCATCCACAAACCCCACACTTATGAATCTCTTACATATTCATAAGTCAAAAGGTACCAGAAATACAAAGTCTAGGGACATGAGTTTTGTCAGTGACTTAAACTGAACATGCTGGAGAGACAGATACATTGTCCCAGAGACTGCCTCTCCTATAAAACAGGCTTCTCATCTATGTGAAGCTGAGTTTGCCTTTTACCCAGTTTAAGCACAGCCTAGACAACTAGATGGTGATAGTAAATTTGCACTGCGCCTGGCAACCATGCCCCTTATGGACTGAGGTAGCTTATAAATGCCTGGCCCTCAATGTCTTATTTTGATGCAGAACATCATTGTTCTTTCTGAAAACTAAGGCACCCTGGGTTGTTAGTCTAGTAACAGTTTATGAATCTATAAAACCGAAACAATGGTGCATTATAAAAATCAGCATATGTAACAAAGAGAAATTTAAAAGATAATATGTAAAAATCAGGTTTAAAAAATAGTATGTATATATATATATATATATATATATATATATATATATATATATATATATATATATATATTTATTTAGTTAAAAAAATAAAACTGAGCTCATCATTACGGAGACAGACAATATTGTAAGTCAATGTAGTCCCCTTGTACTAAGCCAGTTTATGCATCCAAACTTGGTAGGTAACCTACAACTAGGAGAAGGAAGTGTGAATATCGGATGAGGTTGAAGAAACAGCATAGGCAAGTTAAAAAAGGCATGGTATTGTGATTGTCAGAAACGAAGGAGTGGTACCACTGCCTCTGAATGCCAGTCCGCTCTAAACAGCAGAGCTATCCTTACCTCCCACACATACATTTCTGTCCGTGATTCTGACTTTCCTGGTCCCTGCTGCACTTCTCATCAGACATAATGAGGCTAAGCAGCTTTCACTCATAAGAACTCTTCTTTTCAGTTATCAAACCAAATGTCACTATTGAAAGGCTGCCCTGCACAGCTAGTGTGTGCCTTCGTTCACATAATTTAAATCTGCAATATCAATAATGGTGGCCTCCGTTAACTATTTTTAACGTACTTGTCAATACATCCTTTTACATGGTAATACAGTCTCAAATGTAGAAATCCCCAGGTAATAATTTCAGAAGGAAATGAAAGGAGATGATGATATTATGTTTAGTACTCCCTTGGGTCTTAAACAATATGCTGAATAAAAGAAAGCATTGGCTTTTCGAGATAATTTTTTTAGAAAAAATCAGTTAACCTGCATTGCATTTTTGTCAAACAGTACCTGGTTTCTACTGATACAAAACACAGCAACAGAACCAGAGTGGCAAAGAATCTGACAGCAAATAAAGCTGACTTTTCCAGCTTAATCTTCCAGTATTCCTAATGTATGTATGTATGTATGAAAACTAAAATCCAGCTACAGACAATTTGTCAGTAAAGCAACTTTATGCTTTTCCCATTAATTTCTAAATCTGTTACCACTTTTGACTCCATTGTCTTCGCAATGAAAGCTACTCTGTGTATAATCTTCCCAATGAAAGCTACTCTGTGTATAATGTGATATATCTCACTTTCACAGGAAATGTTTAATGAATTGCAAAAGAACGACTCGCAAACAAAAGATACAGTGCAGCTGCTACAGTTCCATTTCCATTTCTTTGTTCGCTTCTGAATATTTATTTTCATTTTTTCCCGCTGTTTCTCCTAAAGGATCGACCACACTTTCTTATATTACATTTTACGTGACCCACCAGCTACATCACCTTCTACCACCCTCTTTATCCATACTGGGATTACCTCTGAATGGATACCCTACTCTACTATATATACCCCTGTTTTGCTATTGTTACTTCATAGACACAAGGCACACAATGCTCAACAAACGTATCCTATGTAATCAGTGGTTTCTAAGGCACTAATTTATTCCTCTGAATTTAATACTGCTGCCAGAAGCAGCTTGGACAATCATACCACACCACACCACACCTTTCTTTACTCTTTGTTAATGAAGCGTTGTGTTAGTGGCAAGTTACTCACTATGTATCAGTAATGCTACTTTAACCTAAAGCAGCTGGGTTAAGGGGCATTTCCATGGTAGCTACAGTAATGGACAGAAGAGAAAAATGAACATTATGAACTGATGAAATGAAAGGTTGACAGATGCACAGGATACCTATACCTGGCAAACGACAACATGTCAAAGAGGATCCTTGGTCAGGTAAGAGATGGTAGTCACATGAGTCAACTTATAACTTGTGAAAACAAGTACATTTGATAAAAATCTGATGTAACTCTAAGCTCACATTCGCTATTATGCGGAAGTATGAACGCTTTCCAAACTCAAATTTACAGAAAGCCAGTATAGCAAACTGGGATTAGTGTCATCTTGTTTTACTAAAGTTAGTTGTCACTACCATTTTTTTGGTTATCTTACAGGGCTTCAGTTTAAATTTATGTGGAATGCTAGCTATCATTTACTGTTTTGTTTTATTATGTTTAAATGTGCAGTTTGAGGACATAGATATGCTCTTTTCTGTCTACTTTTATTGTGAGATTATTTTTCAACTGAAGAGGATGGGAGGGGTTTACTTTCTTGTGAAAGGCTTGCACATTCCCCACATTTGATCAGCCATATTTGTAAAGCAAGTGTATCTGATGGGTACAGTAGGAATTGCCCCTTGGGGAAAATGCCACTCATTTGCTTTATTTCATTTTGTAGCTTCTGTGTTTTTTATTGTAATGCATTTTACTTTTGCATTTTCTACTACATGACATGTATCCAGACTATGATCATTTATTAATGATAATTGCTGTCTGTTCAAAAAATGGATTTCAAGACATTTATCTCTAGTGCAAAGCTTGAGATTCACTCTCAAGGTGGACTTCTTGAAATGCACTTTAAGAAATCATAACAAGCTGAAGTTATCTTGAGCTAAGTTTTGTGATGCAGTCACAATTCTTTGCAGCAAAATCAGTTTTCAGGTGCAGGAAGAACACATTCCATGCAGGTAACAATTCTGTCTGATATATATTTGTGTGTGTGTGTGTGTGTGTGTGTGTGTGTGTGTGTGTGTGTGTGTGTGTGTGTGTGTGTGTGTGTGTATGTGCGTGTGTCCTTGCAAAGCATAATACAACATTAAAAGCTAGGAAAATGCTTCCAGTACTATTTTGTCATGACTGCAGTATGTGCTGCAATATGACACCCTAACATTATAACATTTAAAGGTGCATAACATAAGTTCATAGGTTCATATGTAGGTACTAGGCTATTGGCCCAAGGGCCTAAGTAAGCCTAGCCAACAAGGTTCCCTGGCTTACACCACCCAAGAAAGTTAATTTCCTGTGCCCCTGTCGAGCAGAGCCACAGAAGTGATCCCAGGGGTGTATTTCCCATCCACTCATCAAAGATTTTTCTTGAAGAGTGCTAATGAGGAACTTTACTTGACATAGATGGGTAGCTTGTTCCACAGTATAGGAAGTCTCTGGGACAGGAATCTATCCCTCAAGCATGTCCTGTTTATTGTGGTGACAAGGTTTAGGTCCCTATAGCATGTAGCTCGGAGGGATTGGGATTCCTTTAGGTGTAGCATGTCCAACAGCTCTGGGTTTAGCATAGCTTTATATGTTAGGCAGAGATCTCCTGGGAGTAGGCGATATGCTACAGAGTAAAGCTGGAGTTTTTTGAGACGGTCAGTGTAGGGCATCTGTTTGAGGCCAGTAATCCTCTTTGTGAGGTACTTAGCTGCTGCAGATGTCTTGTGAGGTACATTCCAAAAGGGGGTTGTACTCTATAATGGGTCTAATGAGTGCCAAGTAGAGGAGAACAATGACCTCTTTTTTCCTGGATGAGAACCCTTTTGTGATGAGCTGTACCACATAGAAGGATTTCCTGACTACTGTGGCAATGTGATTATCAAAGGAGAGACCACTGTCCACCTGTGTCCCAAGGTCTCTTATCACACATTTGGCGTTAAGTAGACTGCCGTTTATGTGGTAGTTCATGGGTACAGAGTTTTTCCAAAGGGGATTGTGATGACCGTGCCCTGGCCCAGCAATCAAGGAGCCCCAATCCTCACCACTAACACCAGGGAGGTCGTCTCCTAGAAGAGGAAAGGATAACTAATACACACAGTAAAGTACAATTTTCCTTAAGTGCACACAGAGATCACAGTCAGTCTGGGGCTGGTTGCTCCCTTGCTCACCAGGTCCCCAATAAGACTCCCCACTGGCACAGCTATAGGGTCCAGGTCTCAGCCTAACTGGGCAAGCTAAAACCTCCAGTACCCTCTCTGTCCAACCAGTGCTTCGTGTCCCTGCCAAGTAGCTGACACAAAACACACACACTTTGAGATAAGTATTTATACAACTTCACAGACACTCCTGGGAAAGGCTGACACAGATTCTCCAGCTGTGCCCTTTTACCCAGACTATATGGTAGTATTTACTGCCACCACCCAGTTAATAATATCAGCTACTAAAAGGCCCTTAAAAGGATGTCCAATTATCACTGTGCAATATTATTATCCAATGGTAGTATGACTAACAGTCAAGGCTTACTTTAGAGTGGCCTATTACAATAACCTCTATAAATATGCAATGTACTCTAGAGCTTATCTCTACACAAATCAGCCACAGGTAGAAGGTTTTAAAAATATTTAATAATAAATAATTAAAACACAAGACAAAACTATTACACCACAGAGATATCTAAGAGTTCAGAGATCACACAGAAACTTAAAATAATACAGTAGGACAGGTCTGATTTCAAAGAAAAATACCTAATTAATCTTTACTAGCTTTAACTATTCCTACAAGAAATCACAGTGCTAAAACTTACATGTGAGCACAAGCAGAGTGCTGAGTTAGATGCCCAAAGTCAAAATGCTTTTTAGTCTCTTGTGGGAAATAGTATTTAAACATTACTAACAAACATGTCTCTAACGCCCTCCCAAAATTACATCAGTTTTGACACTTAGGTTTTCCCAGTATTCATATTGCATCATCTTAACACCTGGTCTGAGTTCTCAGGCCACAAACTGCATTATTTAGCAATCTAACACCTCCTCAGAAACTTACAACAATACATGGCATTTCACATATACATTCTAGCAGAAACCAGAGCAATGAAACACATTCCACATCTAAAATCTGGTCATAAACTTTAGCCTTAAAACAATGGACATGAAACCTTCATCCAGCCGCACTGGAACCGACTTGTAAAACATTAATAAGATCTTTTTAACTTAAAAAGACACATTTGAAATACTTGGCTTGGTTTTCCTTACAGCATTGGCAATGTTGCAACAGTCTTGAAGTTCAAAATTTGCAGTGGTTTCTTACATTCAAAAACACAAGCCTGTATTTTACATTTATTTATACAGTTGATAGAATTATGTATCAAATTCTATTTGACTAGGCTGGCAGCCTTCGCCCATCTCTCCCCAATCGTCACAGGGATGACAATGCACTTTTTGACATTGAGCTTGAGGCCATGCCTCTGACACCAGTCATCTGTCTCAGTGAGACCCTTCTGTAGGATGTCCACATAATTTGGGGAAATCGACTATGGCTCCTAGTTTGCAGTCATCTGTGAACTTTGTTTGCCAGAGGCCTTCTGTGTTAGCCTGTACTTCAGAGAAGTAGACATCAAACAGGAGAGGTCCCAGGACTGAACCCTGTGGTACTCCACTTGTCACTGGTTTGAAGTCAGAGTTGGAGTCTGCAACTTTTACAGTGTGGGTTCTATCAGTGAGCCATTTGGCAGCCCATCTTGTGATGTAGGGATTTATACCTAGTTTAGTGAGTTTGGCTATAATTTCAGAATGGGGGATGGTGTCGAAAGCCTTGGCAGGTCAAAATAGGCTGTGAGAATCACCTTACCCTCATCTACGGCTTTGGTGACTGCCTCAAAGAAGTCAATCAGGTTCAGAAGGCATGATCTGCCTTTCAGAAACCCAAACTGGGTGGGGTCCAGAGTTTGGAGGTTACCAATGTTTTTGTTTATGAGTTCTATGATGATATGTTCCATGGCCTTGCAGACCAGGCTTGTCAGGCTAATAGGGCAAAAATTCCCATGATCAGTGGTGGCTCCCCCTTTGTGGAGTGGGATAACTGTTACTGTGCACCATTCAGTGGGCACAAAGCCTGACGTGAGACTATAATTGAACATGGTGCTTAGGTGGGGAGCCAGTTCGTTCTGAAGTTCATGTTAAACACAGCCTGGGATGTTGTCCGGTCCCATGGTGCTGTATTTTTGGTTTTAGAGAGTGCAGCTTTTACCTGCATAGATGTGATTACAGGGACTCTACATTCTTTCTGCATAGATATGGGCCCTTTAGGGGGTGACAGGATGGTAAAGTTAGCACTGAACCTATCTGCCAGGATGTTGGCAATATCAGTTGGTTCTGTAATTTTCATGCTGTTGTGCTGTAACTCAGAGCAGATCTGGGTGTTGCTATTGATATTCTTGACATAGCTATAGAATGCTTTGTGGTTGCCCTTAGAATCAGTGGCAATTTTGTTTTTGTAGCTAGCTTTGGAGGATCTTATAAGAGATCTCAGCTTCTTACTGAGGCTGACCAGGGAGCTCCTCCACTCATGGGATTTTACTCTCTTTTTCAACAGTTTCATCCTTCTGTTGTAGAGTTTGTTTATGGCAGGGAACCACCTGATTAGCTTCCTTTTTTTTGGAGGATAGCATCTTGGTTCTGTTTGGGATAGCACAATCCATGCACTCGTGTAAGTGCTTATAGAGTGCATTTGTGTAGGATTTAGCAGTCGTAACTGTATTGTCCATCTGCATGGGTGTCATGAAGTTTGCCACTTCTGTCTTAAGAAGCAAGAAGTTGGCTTTGGAGAAATTTTTTACTGTGGTTTCCTTAATGGTAGGTGGGGGCGGGATGCGGATATCTAGGGTGATTAGCTTATGGTCAGATCTGACCAAGGATTTGACTTCAGGTGTGGAACACCGGTCACTCATGTTGGTAATAACGAGGTCAAGGATATTGTTGCCCCTGGTGGGGGTGTGGATAAGTTGATCCAGGGCATTGGAATTTATGAGTTCCAGAAAACTTTCAGCAAAGGAGTTGGTACATGAGTAGTTTTAGAGTTAATGGTGAGGTAGTTGAAATTGCCCATTATTAGGATGTTTGGTTGAACACTAATATTTCCAGTATATCAAGAAAAGAGGAGTGGAAACCCTGGGGCATGGTGGGGGATCTGTACCAAGCTACAATTTGGATTGAAGTTTTGCCCAGAGTTAGTTGCACTTGTATAACCTCGGATGCATTATGCTGCACAACTAGTCTGGAGGTGTGGATATCCTTAATGAATATGGACACATCTCTGCCTTTGGTGTTCTGGTCCAGGTTAGATGGCCGAAAAGTGTGGTATGAGTTATAGCCTGGTAATGCAGGGGTGATCTCTAGAGCTTTGAACCAGGCCTCTGTCACTGCACAGATATCGATGTTCTCCATTTTAAGGAGTGCCTCGAGTGAGCGCATTTTGAGATTTAGACTTCTAGCATTGAGTAGCATTACCCTCAGTTTCTGCTTGCCTGTTCTTGTTATGGTGGTGAATTTGTTATTTGAACCTTGCCTAAAAATGCACTATAGGGGCAGCAAGACCCTCAGCCAGTATCCGGAATCCCAGAGGCAACAGGCGCAAGCCATCTCTGGCAAAGCATCCTGGTCTGTCGACCATGTCGTCCCAGACAGACAGATACTGGATCCTCTTAGAATGACACCAGAAGCTTAGCCAATTGTTGAAGTCAATCATTTTGTCCTTGTACTATGGTATAATTCTGGGTGATGGCAGGATGCTACTCAGGGCTAGGGTCATACCTGCCTGGGCTACAAGATTGGAGAGCTCTTCCATGTCTCATTTCATGTAGTCCAGGGAAGTACATCTCAGGTCATTCACAGCAATATGGACAATGACAGAGTCATATTTGTACTTGTTGTGGAGTGATCTGAGTGCGTGGGTTACGTGGTGGATCCTGGCACCCGAAAGGCAGCTGAAAGTAACCTTCTCCTTGTTTAGCCTGGTGAGTGGGACATCAATGTGCCTGACTATAGAGTCACCTATGACTAATGTGTTGGGTACATTGCTTTGCCTTATGTGCTGTGGTTTATTGGCACACTGAGTCTGTGGGCTATGTGTCACTCTGGCTATATTGGGGGGTGGAGGTTGCTTGTGTTTCTGCTTTGGAGGTCTCTGTTGCTTGAGCAGATTAGTACTGAGAGCCTTTGTGAATTTTTTTGTTTCTATGTGTGGATTTTGGTGGTGTAGGTTTAGTGGGACTATGTGATGAGTGTGGTGTGGTGCAAGTGATTACCTTCTCCTTTTGACTGTCAAGTTCAGTCTTGATTGGAGAGAGCCTTACCTCCAGTTTGGCTAGATAAGTGCATCTCTCACAGGTTGCGGTGTTGGGTGGTAGGAGGAGAGGGTTGTCTGTGTACATGAGGCAATTGCTACATTGCCCCAAGATGCCCAAATTCATCATATAGACAGGAGAGAACACTGGGAGCTGACCCTTGGACATGCCTGCATAAAAAACTACTTTCCTTTAGACAAGTAAGGAAAGTGAGTATAAGAGCTGTTTTTCTCTAAGCAAGTGAGGAAAGTAAGTACCAAAACTGTTTTCCTCTAGGTAATGAGGAAGGTTGAGTGCTGTAGTAATTTGTAGCTAATTTAGTGCTAACAACAAGTTCTGAACAAGTGCTGAGCACAAATAAGCAAATTCAAATGCTAAAACTAAGAATCTGTACCTGGATCTTGTGGTAGATAGGCTACCTAGTGCTTACCACTCCCACTGATAAGCTAGAATGCTTCCCTCCAACACAGAAAGGCTTGGGGGCTCAGAAACTTACAAACAGTCCTGGATACAGCAAATCTGCATCTGGACTAGACTAGTTACAGGAAAGGTGGGAAGCAAGTGCAAATGCGGGTTTTTAAACCAGAAAGTTGAAAGATATGGAAAAACTGCCCAAACAGCCAATAAACTACAATTTTTGGGCCAGAAACCACTCTTATGGTAGATAGGCTACCTAGTGCTTACCACTCCCACTGATAAGCTAGAATATGTCCCTCCAACACAGAAAGGCTTGAGGGGCTCAGAAGCTTACAAGCAGTCCTAGATACAGCAAATCTGAATATGGACTAGACTAGTTACAGGAAAGGTGGGAAACAAGCACAAACGTGGGCTTTTAAACCAGAAGGTTGAAGGAGATGGAAAAACTGCCCAAACGACCAATAAACTATCATTTCTGGGCCAGAAACCACTCTTGTGGTAGATAGGCTATCTAGTGCTTACCACTTTCACTGATAAGCTAGAATGCTTCCCTCCAACACAGAAAGGCTTGGGGGGCTCAGAAGCTTACAAATGGTCCTGGATACAGCAAATCTGTATCCAGACTAGATTAGTTACAGGAAAGGTGGGAAATAAGTGCAAATGCAGACTTTTAAACCAGAAAGTTGAAAGAGATAGAAAAACTGCCAAACGGCCAATAAACTACAATTTCTGGGCCAGAAACCACTCTTGTGTTAGATAGGCTACCTACAGACAATTATGATCAGTTCTCCAATCACAACCAGTTTATGTGGTTTGAGACATGGATGTCAAGAAATTCACCTCAAGATCAAAGCTCGCAAGATGAATCTTGACATACATGTTGAAAACATATACCAAGCAGGGCCATAATCATTTAGACCAGATTGTAATTCTTTGTAGTGCATACAGAGTAACATGCTCCCATGTACTACAACAGTTAGATGAAAAGTGTAAGAGCATTAAGTGTTTTACAGCTTTGAAAGCTGTAAAATACTACTGCTACACAGTGGCCACCACAGAACAGCAACAGGAAGAAGAAATAGTTTTAAAATATAGTCAGAGATTTCATTCAGCAAAAAAAAAAAAAAAAAGGCTAACTTAAGTGTTTACTGTTTTAAAGTTCTTTTTGGTTCCTGTTGGTGTTCTGTGGTAGTCACTGATCACTGTGGTGATCTAGCAGGAAACAAGCTCTTAATAATGGTAGGGGTGCTTAACAAGTCTGCCTTTTTTTCATTTTAAGAGCATAATTGTGGTACTACATGTACTCCAAAAGTTATTATGCATCTATCAAACATCTCAGAGGTGTATAACAAACTTATCTTTTTGACAGTTCTGGAGCATAATCAGTGTACCCACATACTGTAAGGATATTTAGTTATTTTGAGACAGTACTAATTTTCCATGCATTACACAGAACTTTTCTCTGTCTGAAATGCTGTGTCTGTACAATTGGAATGGCTGACTATTCTGCCAACCTAACATTTAAATAGCATATGAAATGACTCGTAAAGTTCCAGTGATGTATTAGTGTATCAAACGTGGTTATTTAAACTGCTCTGAAAGGTTTCAATAACTGTTATCTTATGCCCTTTTCACGTGTCAGAGGTGAAATGTGTGTGGTCTTTAAGTCAATGCCTGATCTGGTGGAATTTGAAAGTATATGCCTTGAATATACCACTGGGGAAGGCAACACTAACAGGAGCTAATATTAAAACTAAATCAAAATTATAAAAAAAAAAACACAACTGCATTAAACACCTTCCAATATTATGGAATAACCTTTCTCTTACAACTGGAAGTCAGAAGTCATTACCTTTGAAAAATACAAATTCCTTAGTCTCATGTCAATGTTATTTCCTCAGCTAAATTAACTGGTGTTTGATTAAAAGTATAACACTAAAATCTTCTTCTCAGCCTTTGCAGATGATTTAAACATCTATTGTACTACACTAATCTCAGATGTAGACAAAATATTATCTGCTATAGAACACTTCTCAAAAATATCAAATTACAAATTAAATCTTAAAAAAACTAGCATATTTCCTTTAAAACCCCCCAAACCATTCTCGCTTTTACCCCTAATAGGAAAAATAAAAACAAAGGAGGTAATCACCTATTTAGGTATTACTTTTTCAACAAACAACGAAGATTTCTACTCAGATAATATAACTCAAAAATGGCAGAATATCATTTTAGACCTCAACAGATGGAAAAATCTAAAATTACCTTTCCTGGCTAAAGTCTCAGTAATTAAAATGAATGTATTACCCAGATTACTTTATATATTCATGAATACTCAATTAAACATACCAAACAAATTTTTATACAAATTCATACTTTGCTCGCAAAATTTATATGGGATCCTAAAAACACCAGAATCTCATATACTAAACTTTCAATCTCAAAAAGTAAAGGTGGCTTAGACCTTCCCAACTTTGAGATCTATTACCTAATCACAAATGCCAATAGAATTCTGGGTATAGCGGAACACAACCCAAAAAATAAAGATTGGTCCCCTACGTGGATAATAATATACCAAAAACATATCAAAAGCTTGGATATTAACCCCAAAGCCCTACCCTTTCTAAATACCACCTTAATGAAACCATGCAGTATAATAGAACCCCTTAAACACTCTATCCTACTAACTCAAAAACTCTTTAAATATTTAAATCTGACACAAGCTATGATGATGTTACAACCTTTACACAAAAATCTCAACCTCAAAATAAACAATCAGACCCTAAATCGGAACCCCTTTCCTAGATTAATTAATATAACCATTCAAGATATATACCCACTTCTAAATGGTTCTATAGAAGAAATGAGAAATCAACTGAACCCTCCCAAATCATATCTAGTAATTCTAAGGCAAATTAAAGAACTGTGTTCCAGCTATCTACAAAACTGCAACAGAACCAACAATGATTTATTAACTTGTAATTCCCTATGGAAGACCATCCTTTCAACTAAAAAATACATTGCTAATTCATATAAATTAATCAAAGACATTAAATTCCAAAAAGACAAACTTGTTTCGGACTTTTGGAAAAAAGAATAATCCATCCATTGATAACTTTCAACTAATTCAAGCAATTAATTTAACAAATAAACCCATACCCCTTAAAAAACTGGCATTTACCCAACTCATGACTTATAACAATGCATATTTCACTCCTGTTATTTTACATAAATTTAACTCTAAGAAATCCCCTTTTTGTCCACACTGCAAAACTCTATTGGCCGAAATACTCCATCTATTCTGGAGCTGTAGGTGTGTATTTAAAGTTTGGAACGCCCTTACATTTCAATTACAAAAAATGGGCTATCAATCATCCATACTCACCTGGGAATTTACTCTCCTACATATCATACCAAAGCATATCTCTAAAACTCAAGCAATTACTATGATTAATCTTTTTCTCCTAATAAAACTCTATATAGCAACCAATTGGCTTAACCTAACATTTCCTGGGAGAATTTTAGATTAATGGCAACTAAGCATCTTTTAGCCCAAAAGATTTTAATTGACAATGAGAATAAAAACATCAAACACAGGAAATTATGGGAACAAACGTTTAATATTATTCTGGCCTAGCTCATTACAATATAGTAAAATTAACTACATATAAAAGGTTCCATATTAACCTATAGCTATAGCCCACAAAACTTTTCTCATTTTTCTTCTCCCTCCTTTTTATAATGTATATTTTTAATCACAATAACTCTCACTGAACTGTAACAATTTCTCTCTTGAGTACTGAAAGCATCTATGTATATAGTGTAGATAGTATTGTTTTACTTACTACTGTACTAACAATAATGTATAATAACCTTTTTTTTTTTTTTTCTTTTTGAAGTGGTGTTACCTCTACATATTATAATATGTTTGTTAACTTATATCAATGAAAATAATAAATAAAGAATTTTTGGGGAAAAAAATATGTTATGTCTTCAATTTTATAAGCTTATCATGCTAAATTTGCCCAACTGTATTATTTCAACAGGTATAATTTGTAAACAAGTGTATAATCGATATCCATTTGCAGTCTCTGTACTGTTGCCTAGTAGGCCCAGATCATGATGGCATGCCTACTGGTATAAAAGCTAAAACTGAAACTAGACTCCCTTTTGCTACCAGATGGGAATTGTTACCAATGTAGCATGGCATACACCATTGTACCAGCGTATGTTTCTACGTCTCTTTTCTTCTCTCTTCATGTTTTATCTATTCCATTACTAAAATCATGACATCTGAAGTTGGGATACTTTCCTATAAACTGCTTCTTCACTGTAGTCTCTATTTCAGCAATCAGTGTGTTACAGACATGTTGCTCATTATAATCAACACCTGCCATTCTACATAACTCTCTTTGTATGATGGTTTATGGTAAAATGGTTATATGGTTAACGTTTACTGTCAATATACATATGACTGCAACATGACAACTGTACACTGTGACTGACAGCCATATTTGTGTCATGCAAGTAATACAAGTACCACTGGAAAAGTTGTAGGGTGATGCAACCTCAATCCTATAATACCTTAAATAACACTAAAAATGACAAATAAAAGTATCCTTGTACCTAATAGTTTAACTGGCTAATGCTATCCTCTATAGCGGTCATATACTTCCTTACACAAAAGCTACATTAAAGAGAAACAAGGTTTTTCTTTCATGCATCCACTTCACAGCCTTGTGGTAAACAGGACTGCTAAACAGCATGTTTCCTATTGATGGACCACATTGAAAAGCTCTGCAGAAGAAAGTACTGCTATTCAACTTTTCTGTAAAAAATGTATATACTGGCACAGCAGAATAATGCTGGCATTTATCTTTTTCAAACTTGAAAATGTTCAATATTCTTATTTTCATATTAAATGAGACAGTACCATGAAAGAACACTCAAGTTATGCATTTTGTTTTAAAACTGCATTTTGAATAAGGCATACAGAAACATATATACTCATACTCCTACACACACACACACACACACACACACACACACACACACACACACACACACACACACACACACACACACACACACACACACACACACACTTTATCAGTTACATTACAATTTCTCATCATTTTAAAGCTTTTATTCTGAGTGCAGAAATGTAACTGAAAACAGTGTTTCCTTGCCATATTAATTATTTCTTGCACAAGGTATGACCAAAGTCATATGCTTACAAATCACAACACTTTTGTATTTTCCTTTGATTTTCTGCAAGTTTATCACATAGATATACTGTTTCCCCAGCAAAACACTTTCCTGAAGAGACTAAAGAGCACTGTGTAAGGGTTATACCTGCTGAGAGCAGCTATCCAGGAAAATCGCAAGACAACGTCACTGCTAATGTCTTAATAGTACAAACTGTAGGCTGCCCATTGACTGCCAGCAAAGGAGGCATAACAGGTCATTAAGTAAGATACAGTGATTACAACCATGAAGGCAAAGCTAGACAACACTGGATCTAGACATTCGGCACTACTTTCTCAATAGGTGATGCTGCCAGTGGATGCCACACACAATACTGCAATGCATGAAGGGTAAGAGGTACACAATTGAAATATTCAGAATACTACCAGGTCAAACAACGTAGCAGTTCCAGTATGCTTCTGCTTGCAGGACACAGGTGGCTAGAATAATGAAGAATGCAAGGGTGTAGCCAAGTATACTCTTTGTACGCTACTGAGTACATTTTTTATGAGCATCATATAAACATGGCTTTTTTAAGGGCATATTAGGTTTATGACTGTCTAAATGAATGTCTTTAACTACAGGTGCAATATTGCTAATCTAAAAACAATATTTTTAATAGTTTTAGAGGGAACAGATGACTATGTTATTTACATTTATTAAGGGCTTGTGGGGGGGGCAGCATTTTGAAAAAAGTGACCATTTTTAAGTTATATGTGTCCAAGGGGTTTAGAATTAAGAGCTTGTGAACAGAAAATGGAATTTGCTTGTTGCACCCCTGAAAGAACAGTTTACATATACAAGAGTGCGAGTACATGATTGTAATCCAGCATTCTAATTTCTTTTGAACTTGTTCTATCAGATGGATCAAATGATTTTCTGCACGCATAAAGTGAAAAAGATTTCCGACTCATCATTTTTTTAAGCTGCATGATTCTGTAACTGTGCCTTCACTGTTAACTGTGTAAACTCACTATGCACAAGAGCAACCTTTCTAGGATGACTTGTATGTATTGTCTGGTTAAGAGAATTTCTCAGAGTGACAGAGTAGGCAGTTGGACATTGAGGGAATCAAATACCAGGCCACTGGATGAAGCAACTTGCATTTCATAGAGCTTATCTTCTTTGGTAAACTGCCTGGTTAGCATTATTTGTTTGGTGGAATACACCCCCCCCCCCCCACACACACACACACACACACATATATATATATATATATATATATATATATATATATATATATATATATATATATATCAATCACACATGCACACTATATATACTAACATTCATAAATAAATAATGGTATGGAGTAAGCTGCTGAAAAAAACTATCTATGCCCTGCAGAGAGCCTGTCAAGTGATCAAAAACAGGTTTTCCGGATATCAGCTGTGTGAAGTAACGCAACCAAAAGCACTTTCATCAGCAGTGGAGTTTTCCCTGGATGTTCTGTCCAGTTGGTTTAGTATTGAACAGTTTGTCTTTGAGTCCCTTAAAGTACCACACTCCAGGAGTGTCTGATTATACTTATACATACCATGCTCTAATTACACATACTGAACTTACTTATGCAAGCTATACCTATGCATGCCATACTGTACTGACACATACTGTACTTACTTATACATATTACACTTATACATACCATGCTCTAATTACACATACTGAACTTACTTATGCATGCTATATCTATGCATGCCATACTGTACTGACACATACTGTACTTACTTATACATATTATACTTATACATACCATGCTCTAATTACACATACTGAACTTACTTATGCATGCTATACCTATGCATGCCATACTGTACTGACACATACTGTACTTACTTATACATATTATACTTATACATACCATGCTCTAATTACACATACTGAACTTACTTATGCTTGCTATACCTATGCATGCCATACTGTACTGACACATACTGTACTTACTTATACATATTATACTTATACATACCATGCTCTAATTACACATACTGAACTTACTTATGCATGCTATACCTATGCATGCCATACTGTACTGACACATACTGTACTTACTTATACATATTATACTTATACATACCATGCTCTAATTACACATACTGAACTTACTTATGCATGCTATACCTATGCATGCCATACTGTACTGACACATACTGTACTTACTTATACATATTATACTTATACATATCATGCTATATTTATACATACTGTACTTAGATATACTCTAGTATATACATACTATATTTTACATACTGTACTTAATTATGCATACTCTCTATCTTTGTATGATTGTTTTATGGTAAAATGGTTAATGCAGACCCATTTAGTCTCTTCTCACCTAAGCACTCTGACCAGCAACCAAACAGGATGAACTGCACATATAATCAGTACTCACCTAAAACTAAGTATGTCCATTTTATATACTTTAGTAGTCATTTTTTCACATGCTGTTGATACTCATATCTCGGATTAAATCCAAACTACACCATTTCAGGAAAGGATTAATTTTATCCAATACTGTGACCCAACAGTTACTCTCAACACACCTACTATCTTCACTTCAGTTTAGTGCAACTCTTCAGTTCTTCACGGGAACATATCCCATACTCCTGACTATGACAGTGTGAGGTCAGCAACTACAGCTGATCTGAACTACAATGTCTCTTGGTCTTCAGGACCATAAGTACAAGAAATGGTCCAGACAAATGGTCTTTGCCCCAGATCCATATCTCCCCTAGGTGGTCATAAACTAATGCCACATTCTCTGCTCGCTCTAAAAAATTCCCAATATCAGCATTACACCTTACCACAAAAATCCATTTCAAACAAGCTATCTAAACTTGCTAAAACTGAATGAAACCAGGTAACTTCCCCGTAATATTGCAAAACAGCTTTTAGAAAGATCTTAGAGCCAATAATAAATATAACTAATCCATAACAACCCATTGGTTCACAACTGATATTAAAATAATTATTAAAAATAGGAACAGTGCCCAGACTGCAAGTAAAAAGGAGACTTCCATCTTTTTCTGGGAAAGCTACCAAGCTACAATGCTTTGCAAAATAGTTGCAAAAAGTGAATTAAGCATAGAAAGTGCTAATGCATTAAAACAAGCTTTCTAGTCTTTAAAATGAACAGTTATGGAAAGAACTAAACAAAGCTATTATTTCATATCAGTCTAGCACAAAACAAAATTTAAAGATGAACTGCAAAAATAAATTAGATTATTTTAGTGACCATGAAAATACACCATCATCATCTTCTTCTTCTTCAACACAAGACCCCCATTAAACCAAAACAAAAATATAATAAGTACACCACATCAACACAGTCCTTTACAACTGAAAAGCTGTAAGCCTTCCATAAGTTTTCAAATAGATAAACTTCATGCCTTTCTCTCAGAAGGCCATGCTTTGGTGATCTCTGTGCAAGGTTTCTGCATGCATCCAGTACCTTCATATTAATTCTACTTATATATATTTTACATCTGGCATCTTCAGTTAGTTATGGGATCAACCACTATAATTCCTATAAATAAACAAATTAATCTTCAAACTTCTAATGCCTTTATATATACTGCAGATTCTCCTCACAATCCAAAATTGTTTTTGGACTGAGTTTTTGCTCACATGTCTGCTGTCCCTTAAGCATCCCTTGAACTTGATATGGTCTATTCATTCCTCAGAGTTAAGATCATGGCTACATGCCAGGGGTCATTATTTCGAACCATGTAAGTATTTTGTGTGTCACTGGCATCCTGGCTATTAAGGTAATTGTTTTTATCTGTTCACATCCCTGTACAGAGTGACATGCGAATCACTGTGAAAGCCCACAATGTCTTTTACATGGGAATGCACTCTCCAACACACCCAACTTAAAGGCTACCAAACATCAATGGCTTGTTGAGGACAATTTCCACCCCAGTTACTCTTCATAGGGACGTACATGGTACAATTTTTGGCTCTACTCTGCCATTCCCTCAGGACTGGCATTCCAATCTTCCCCTACCAGCTCCAGAATTTACTAGAACAATTAATTATTCCAAGGTGACCTGGGCAACAGTTACAGGTTTATCCCTTAATACCACCCGAGTTGGCTCACTATCAAAAAACCTTATAAAATACTATCAAAATATTTCATGGAACACCTGCAAGCACTTAATCCAGCACAGATTTTTACAAAAAAGCAGTATGACTACTACCCTCCTGACTTTTACGGAGACCACAAACAATGAAACAGGAGTTGGCTATGTTGACTACTTAAGAAAAGATTTTGAAAGGCAGAGAACATCAAGGAGAAAAGAAAACTCAGTTGATACACATATCCACTAGCTAACACTGACATGGGACAGATACCATTAAGATCAAACAGAAACATTAAGCTAAGACATGCCAAAACAAACAAAGAATACAGACTTAGGCTTACACTAACATTTCTAAGCCAACAGAGGAAGGTAGTACAGCTTAACTAAGTTCTGTCTGAAGCACATATACTGATTAGGATGACAGGACCAAAGTAATAATAATAAAAAAAAAAAAACAAAGATCATGTTAAGGTAAACATATGCAATGGCATATCTGTATACATGTCTAGTGTAAGATTTCTTCTAAAAGTAAATCTCCTTCATCAGAAAAGCTGAGCTGATAAAAATATATTATATGTGCAACAGAAAAAACCTTATACGACATTCATAGATGTGATCCTTATAGAGTGATGACTGATGAAGCATTGAGCATATAAACATTTTGACAATCATATGTAGACAATGCACACAGCAGTTTCAGTAAAAAGCAGGTGCAGACATACAGAACAGACTGTATTAAACCATAGTCTTACAATTTAAGTGCTGAGCTACAAAACTACCTAAATATTTTGTATTCTTCATTGCACTGTTTTAGACACACCTTCAGAATCGTATTGACATTGCAAGAACATTATTTTAAAAAGCCAGTGTGAATCACACCATAATCTATGTTTTTATTAGTTAGGCATGCCTTAGCAATTTGCTCTAAAACAGTTTGTTGTGTAACTGCCACTGACTGGCTTCTTGAGGTACAGATGGGCATAAATTTGTCAAGTGTTCCAATGGACAGCTTACTGAGTCTAAGCTTTAAACAATCTAAAATAGTTATGCATTTGAAAGAAAAAAAGCCATTTCTCTACAATGTCAATAATTCCTATTGTTGACATAACATTTACTTCCATTGTTGTCAGACTTACCTGTAGTTGGAGAGGGTTGAGACCTGGTGTTGCTGCGGCAGCAGCTGCCATGGTAGTCGGGATCACCTGAACAGGGTAAGGGTCACCTGAGCAAAGGAATAATAGAAGTGTCAGCACCTTTCATCTACTCTCCACCTGCAAACTAAACTCTTTTATTCAGTCTTTCCAAAGCTTGCTTTTGTGTGCCTTGTAAGAGTCTGAAGAAAGACGCTATTGTGTTGCCTTTCACTGGCATTCTTTTCACAGCATAGCGTGAGGGTGGAATGTGAGCAAAAGGCACTAAGCAATTAAGGTAGAAACTTTATCTCAATCTGTATTATGCATGCAGACTAAAAGAAAACAAACTCACAAGAGAAACTGATGATTCAGAACCTGGCAGTGCTAACAACTGAGAGCCCACAGTAAAACAAGTCATTCCCCAATGAATAGCAAATATTTATAATCTACTTTCTCAGTGAAAACTTGAGGGATGGCATTTCCAAATCCGATAAACTGTACATAGACTGTGCAATATATTAATGTTAATTAAGTATTCTGCCATTGGAAATGCCACTCTAGCAGATGACTGTGATGTAAGAAATAGAAGTTAAGTTTTATTGTCATATCACACTATTGTTAGGGAAAAGGGAAGAGCAATTACACACTTAAATAGCTTACAACTGCAGAGGAAATTACCTTAGCAACTACAGAAACATCTTTTACTTAAGAAATGAAGAAATAACTCAAACTAATTTTGCTGTATTATTTTTGTAATGAAAAATGAATATCCTTGTGCATTACATGTTTGAATGAATCAGAAACAGTATGCTCCTTTGACACTTTAATACATCTTTTACTATACAACCCTTTCGAGAAGACAGGCTACTTTTGTGACAGAGCAATGAAATGAAGATAGACTGTGATAAGTTCTAAGGCTGGGGTTAACAAACTGTCACAACATGCTTCCTTCCAGTCACAAAAATACTCTGAGCCTGCTGTAGGTATCATAAAGGGTACTGAATCTTCTCTTGCAAAAAATCCTCCTAGAACTGCAAATTAGGAGAAATGTTTTTGTCATGCATCTAGCTATTACTGTTATCACTTTACATCAGCACTTCATCCACAAAAACATACATTTATTACCAATGGTTAACTTTTTGTGTTTAGCATAATCCCACCCTTGAAACGATACCTAAAAATTGTCAGTATTTCAAGTGCACATTAAATGACTGATTCTGCCTTAAACCAGACAGGGATCTATCACCATACCTGGGTATACTCACCATTTTTGAAACAATCTCAGATGTGAAAGAATAATATTAGCTTTTACTTTGGACTTGAACCGAAGATTCTCTCTCTCATCTCTACACATATAAATATACATATATATACATTTGTTAACTGGTTAAGTCTGATGATAAAAAGGCCCTATTTATGCAGGACTCAGGCCTTCTGTTAATACAAAGACAAAATAGTACATTGAGTGTAGCAAGACTGTATTAATAACAACAGGAGTGATTCACAAAGAGTGCAACAGACATACAGTAATAACAACAGGAGTGATTCACAAAGAATGCAACAAACATACAGTAATAACTGGAGTGATTCACAAAGAATGCAACAAAGTAATAACAGGACTGATTCACAAAGAATGCAACAAACATACAATAATATCAACAGGAGTGATTCACAAAGAATGCAACAAAAGTACAGTAATAACAGGAGTGATTCACAAAGAATGCGACAAAATAATTTCACTGTACTGCAAAAATCTTCTTTTTATTTGTTGTTTTTGCAAACAGTGTATTTGGAGCTTTTCTCCTCGGGTCTCTGCTGAAAAAGACAGCTTGCCCAGCCAGACTAACCTGGTTAACAAATGTCAAATAAAAATAAAAAGTAATAATAGGAGTGATTCACAAAGAATGCAACAAACACACAGTAATATCAACAGGAGAGCTTCACAAAGAATGCAGCAAAGTAATAACAACAGGAGTGATTTACAAAGAGTGCAACAAACATACAGTAATAACAGGAATGATTTACAAAGTGCAACAAACATACAGTAATAACAATAGGAGTGATTCATAAAGAATGCAACAAACATACAGTAATAACAACAGGCGTGATTCACAAAGAATGCAACAAACATACAGTAATAACAACAGGTGTGATTCACAAAGAATGCAACAAACAAAGTAATAACAGGACTGATCCACAAAGAAAGCAACAAACATACAGTAATATCAACAGGACTGATTCACAAAGAATGCAACAAAAGTACAGTAATTACAGGAGTGATTCACAAAGAATGTGACAAAGTAATTTCACTGTACTGCAAAAATTATTTTTATTTGTTGTTTTTGTAAACAGTGTTTTTGGAGCTTTTCTCCTCGGGTCTCTGCTAAAAAAGGGCAGCTTGCCTAGCCAGACTAACTCGGTTAACAAATGTCAAATAAAAATAAAAAGTAATAATAACAGGAGTGATTCACAAAGAATGCAACAAATATACAGTAATATCAACAGGAGAGACTCACAAAGAATGTAGCAAACAAAGTAATAACAACAGGAGTGATTTACAAAGAGTGCAACAAACATACAGTAATAACAATAGGAGTGATTCACAAAGAATGCAACAAACACAGTAATAACAACAGGAGTGATTTACAAAGACTGCAACAGACATACAGTAATAGCAAAAGGAGTGATTTACAAAAAATGCAGCAAACAACGTAACAATAACAAGAGTGATTTACAAAGAATACAACAAACATGCAGTAATAACAACAGGAGTGATTAAATGCAACAAAGCAATAACAGGAGTGATTCACAAAGAGTGCAGCAAACATTCAGTCATAACAACAGAAGTAATTCACAAAGAATGCAGAAAACATACAGTGATAATAGGAATGATTCACAAAGAATGCAGCAAACATATAGTAATGACAACAGGAGTGGTTCAGAAAAAATGTAGCAAACAAAGTAATAACAACAGGAGTGATTTACAAAGACTGCAACAAGCATACAGCGATAACAACAGGAGTGATTCTGAAAGAATGCAACAAGCAAAGTAATAACAATAGAAGTGATTTACAAAGAGTGCAGCAAATGTACAGTAATAACAGGAGTAAATTATACAGGGAAAGCATTTAGATTGATATTGGCTGGACTATACAATTGAAGTGGACAAAAATGTGTTAAAAACAAATTAGCCTGCTATTATTTAGGAAACATAATTACAGTATCAATAAAAAGTTGAATAATGTAGACAGAAATCAAGTAGGTGTCTTGAGAGTTAGGTCTACTATGAATGGGCTAAAGGGCATTTACTAGGACATAAGACTGGAGTAGGGAATGAGAGTAGTTAGAATGGATAGAAAGGCATGCATTCAAGTGATGGGGCATTAACTAGGGCATAAGACTGGAGTAGGGAATGAGAGTAGTTAGAATGGATAGAAAGGCATGCATTCAAGTGATGGGGGCATTTACTAGGACATAAGACTGGAGTAGGGAACGGGAGTAGTTAGAATGGATAGAAAGGCATGCATTCAAGTGATGGGGGCATTAAATAGGACATAAGACTGGAGTAGGGAATGAGAGTAGTTAGAATGGATAGAAAGGCATGCATTCAAGTGATGGGGGCATTAACTAGGACAGAAGACTGGAGTAGGGAATGAGAGTAGTTAGAATGGCTAGAAAGACATGCATTCAAGTTATGGGGGCATTAACTAGGACATAAGACTGGAGTAGGGAATGAGAGTAGTTAGAATGGATAGAAAGGCATGCATTCATGTGATGGGGGCATTAAATAGGACATAAGACTGGAGTAGGGAATGAGAGTAGTTAGAATGGATAGAAAGGCATGCATTCATGTGATGGGGGCATTAAATAGGACATAAGACCGGAGTAGGGAATGAGAGTAGTTAGAATGGATAGAAAGGCATGCATTCATGTGATGGGGCATTAAATAGGACATAAGACCGGAGTAGGGAATGAGAGTAGTTAGAATGGATAGAAAGGCATGCATTCATGTGATGGGGGCATTAAATAGGACATAAGACTGGAGTAGGGAATGAGAGTAGTTAGAATGGATAGAAAGGCATGCATTCATGTGATGGAAAGGAGGAGAAAAAAGTGAGAACTGGGTGTTACATAATGAGCGGATAACTTAAGAAAGTCAGAGAATGGAAAGTAAGGGTAGGGTACGGTTGCTGGAGGCAAGAAGGGAGATTAGTCATATCTGCTGGTATAGAAAAAGTACAATGTGGTACATAAGCAAGGTCCCTTTGAAAGCTAGGAAATCCCCATCATGGTGACTAAGGTCAGATTAGTAACACACACACACACACACACACACATGCAAATACAGAGAAAGCCATCTGCTTAGAAATAATGGATATATGAAGCTGTTGTTGCTTGTTGTTAAAGTTAACCTAAGGTCAGTCAAACTGGATTTGAAACCCAGTTCCAAAATCTTACCCCAAGAAGAAGAATGAGTACTAAGGAGAATTATTTTTTTCTCTAGAATGCATGTCAGACGAGTTACATTGCTGCCGCCCAGTGCTTGGTTACCAGTTGACATCTTGGCTTGGGTGCCTTCTTTGTGGACTTTGTACATTCTCCCTAGGTCTTCATGGGTTTCTTCTATGTGTTTCTGTTGTCTTCAACATTACAAGAATGTGTCATAGGCAAACTGATGATCTCCTAAACTTTTTGTAGCTGGGCATGCCATGTGAGAAAGAACACATGAGTGTGTGCACCCTACGGGGGGGGGGGGGGCATCTAATTTAGCATGAGCTTCTATGCTTTGTGCCCAATGAATGCCTGGATTGGTCCAGTATCTCCTGTGATAAATGAAGTGGGTATTTGAAGAATCAGTGAATGAATGAGTACAAAAGTACTACGAAGAGTTTATTTTCTTTAAAGGTGGACCACATGTTCAACCTTAAATGCTGAGTCCAGCAGACATTTGATATACTCTGTGTACTGTTATTAACATTGCTTATGTCTAGGAGCATATATTGTTGATACAGTATTTCTACATGTTATTGCCCCAGTGTATCTGTCTAGACACAAGCAGTAACTGGAACCCCCACAGAGATACCTTACTAAAAAGATACAAGGTCTAAACAACATGTCCAAAACTCTCAACTGTACAAGATTTTAGGAGAACGTCCAGATTTTTGCCTCATATTTTTGGTCTGTTTGTCATAACAATTATATTTTTTGACAAATCACTGGGATGATCTAAGGATTAAAGTTACTAAACAATGACATGCATTTGAGTTTCATACTTCATATAATTCGGAAAATGCAGACTAAACCTGTTATTCTATCAACTTTCTAAGTATATAAGTGCAATATTTAAATTTAAAATGTGTCCCTTTTTTAGTCCTTTGTCCCCCTGTTAAGTTAGGCTTTCTCCAGATTTCTTGCACTAAGAGGTTGAGAGGTATGAACATGTCCTATGTGGACCAACTCAAAGCTCCATCACTATACTCGGTATCCTACAGACTGCTAAGAGGTGACCTGTGTCTGGTATACAAGGCATCCTCTGACCCATTACTGGTGGATTTACTGCACATCAGCAAGTCACATGGTATCAGAAAGACTTGTTGTAGGGGATCTAAACCTCTTCTGCAACATCAACACAATGGCTTGAAGGGAAGGGTATATTTTGCAGAGGATACCACTGTTGTGGAACAGATTCCCATCCACATAAAACTAAGTTTATCCTGTCCATTTTCAAGTGTTACTTAGATCTATGGATGGGAAACAAAAAAAATTGCCCCAGGACTGTCCTTGTAATACTAATGGTCAGATGCAATTCCTAAATGATTTATCACATGCATGGATCTCCTCAAATTATCTATGATATGATCCCAGTTATTCTCATTAGGGTAATATAAAATTAAGGCCAATCTGTAACCAAATCATTATCATAAATAACCCCCCTTTTTCACATTTTCTACATGAGGGTGTCGTGTTAACTGTTGCCACACTCTGTCGATTCAGTGCTATACTCCTGCCTTCTTTGACACTCAAGCCTGACTGCTGAGATCTTCTCTCACACAATCCATCCAACTCTTTACTGGATGCCCTCATTTCCTCTTACCTACTTCATGTCTGTCCCAAATCTTTGCACATGTGCCCAAACCACCGTAACCTGTTCTCTTCAATCTCTTCTGCAATTGGAGCTACTTTGGCTTTTACTCTTATGTCCTCATATCTTCACCTATTCCACAGTGTGCATCCTATCACCCTTCTTAGGCACTTAATTTCCATTACCTAGTTTTCTCATCTGTTTTGCCTTTATTGCCCACCTTTCTATATGATACAGTAGTACTGGTCGCACCACTGTTTTGTAAACCTTTCTTTTCAGCTTCTTCAGCGATCTTCTGTCATACACTACACCTGACACACTATGCCAATTGGCTGCACTCCTTCTGATTCTAGTTTAGCCAATTCATTTAGACTCCCCTTCTTATCAACCACCCCTCTGAGAAACTTGAAGCTATTAGCCTGTTCCACTATCTTCCCTTCAACCTAAATTTTCTTCTGCGTTCCCCAATTTGCTACCAAAGTCAAAAATGGGCCAGCACTCACACTGAAGAAGTGTTGCTCCTGAAAGCTCTGTGATTTGTTATCCTTTGCTACATAGTTTTTGGCTTTTCACTTCACCCTAGGTTTCTAGTACTTGTATTTTTTGCTTTCCCCAATTTGCTGCCATTACCACTGTCTTATCTGTACTTAGTTTCATCTCATGTGGCTTCAGTTTTGCATTCCATTTCCCTAACCTTTCTGAATATCTTGCTCAGAGTCTTCCAAGTCACATCATCTGCATACAGCAACTTTGTTGATCTAACTATTTCAGCCTGTAGTCCATCACCACTCACTCTCAGTGTGAACCCCTCTGTGAGACTGAGCACTGTTCATACTTGAGTCATTAGGTCCTTGTACATGGCCTGCACTAATTCTACCAATGTTTCTGAGACTTTGAATCACTGCAATTCTGCTTAAATTAGCTTTCTTGGGACCTTGTCAGATACTTTCTGCAAGTCGAGGAATGCCCAGTTGGACTCTTTCCTCCTCTCTAGCTTCTTCTCAACTATCTGTCTCACTGCAAACATCGGGTCAGTTGTGCTGCATCCTGATCTGAATCCAAACTGCTCATTTCCCATCTTACTTTCTACTACTCTGCATATCCATTGACCAATCAGCATCTCCAGAACTTTCTTGCAGTGTGACAGGAGTTTGATAACTTTGCACTGCCTACAGTTGTGGCTGTCTCCTTTGTTCTTGTACACTGGAAAGAGTATACTTACTGCAGTCATTGGGAATAAACCTTTCTTTCCACACTGCTATGAGTACCCTCAGAAGCCATTTCTTCCCTATCTTACTGAGAAACTTTACCATATCTTATATACTATAACTATATATATATATATATATATATATATATATATATATATATATATATATATACCATATATTCCAAATTTCAGCTGTACACTACAAATCTATTAATTACCTTTATTTTTAAAATTAATATTTTTTTGTTTGTTCTCTCCACTGTAACTGTTTATGTGCCGCATACCACTGTAAAAACATGTCTCTTGTAATTTGTGTGTATACTGATCATGTCTAAATAACTAAATGTGTCTGTAATTTTTCTTTGTGGAGCTTTTCTCCCCGGGCCTCTGCTGAAAAAAGGCCTTTTCGGCTCAGTCAGACACCCCTGGTTAACAAATGTAAATAAATAAATAAATCTGCTGTGACCTCATCCGAGCCTGCTGCTTTCCCTGACTTCATTCTCCTAAGTGCTAGTCTTCTCAGGTGAGCTCCTCTTATATTCTCATCATAGGCTGTGCCTGGGGCAGTACAACTTCTGAGGGGCATTTTTCATTCAGAAGCTGCTGGAAGTACTCCTTCCTTCTGCCTTTGATGTCTTGTGGTCTGGTGAGCAGGATGTTGATGGCAATCTTTATGAAGGGTGTCTGACTATCTTCTTTATCTTTCTTTGTTTTACAACCAGATATAGTTTCTTTGTGCCACCTACTGAGTCAACTTCCAGAAGCTGATTGAGTGCCTCCGATACCCTGTTCTTTGTTATTGCTTTTCTTAGCTTCTTTGTTAGTCAAGTAGTATTCCTTCCTAGCCTCGTCAGTCTTTTCTGTCTCCCACTTTTTCCTGCAATCTTTCTTTCTTTTGACGAATTCTTGGACTTCTGCATTCCACCACCAGCTTTCCTTATGTACCTTATTTCCATATCTCTCTCAGCCACATATCTATTCTGTAGTCCACACACATGCTATTTTGAGGTGCAGCCATTGTTCTTCAACTCTACCTATTTCCTTCTCTTCTTGGGGTGCTAAAGCCCTGAATAATTTCTTGAACGTTGTACTTTCTCTCCAGTCAACTTCCAGGTCATCAGCCTGGTATCTGTTGACCTAAGAGCCCTCTCTAACTGTTGCTTGCAGCTGATTGTGGCAATCAGTGGTTTATGCTGTGGGTAGACTGTTTCAATAGGGATGATGATGCAACCACTGATTCAACCCCAGTGCCCTTTTCCTTGCTAGGAGGAAGTCCACCTGAGTTGCATGTTTGCCACTTTTGTATGTGAACTTGTGACTGTCTCTCTTTCTGAATCATGTTTTGGCTACTACAAAGCCATTTGCCAGACAGAAGTCTAGAATGGTCTTTCCTTCTTTATTCCTGTTGCTCCACCCATGTGGACCCAGGCAATCCTCATATCATGTTCTGTCTGTCCCCGTATGTTCATTCAAGTCACCCATTATCAGCACCAATTCCTTTTATCCTGCTTTATCTAGTAGGTCCTGCAACTGTTGTATGAATGCACTCTTTTCCTCACTATCACAACCCTGCTGTGGGCCATAGGCTGACATTATGAATACTACCCTGTCATTCCACTGGAGTCTGACTGCCATATGTCTGTCACTAATTCTGAAGATATCTCTTACTGCCTTCTGAAGCACAATTGCCACACTATTTCTAGCCTGTTCTCCTCCTGAGTAGTAGACTCTGAATTCCAAGCCAAGTGGCTTTACTGCACTGCCTTTCCATCTTGTCTCTTGGATATACAGGAAGTCCAGCCTCCTCAATACCATCACATCATCCACTTCCAAGCTCCATCCTGTCAATGAACCTACATTTTGTGTAGCAAGTCTTAGTTCATGTTTGACAGGTTGATTGGTTTTAGGTCTAGTATTGCTCAACAAAGCTCTTCCAGGTAACCCAAGCTGGGCAACTGGACACCTGGTGGACAGTAGCTTATTGACCCATGGCTGCTGGGCTATAAGATGGGCACTCAGTGGCCAATAGGGGCACGTACACCCCTCCCACCATTAGCATGTGTCCCTGATGTCTGTCAGAGTAGGCCAGGTCCTCAACCACTTATCATCGGCAAATACCCATGACCATTTGGTGACAGTCAACATGACCAAATCACCTACAGCCATATTTTACACTGTTGAGTGGCTAGCCCTGCCATAGTGCACAGTCTGTGATCCGTGTTCTCCTATCTTGAGGATACAGTACACCACAGTAGATGCACAAAGTGGTTGGTCTATACAACTCTTCCCTCTATAGGGTATCATGTATAGGTTGTGCTCCTGCCTACAGCGTCATTCACTGGTGAGTTTTTGGTAGAAATACTGTGTATTGCAGGTAGGATGAACCCCACAGAGACACAGGGAGAACCAGCAAACTCCAAACAGGCATTGGCTAGAGGTCAGGATAGAACCTTGCATCTTGTGCATTGGAGGCAAAAAGAGAAATTGGCTAGGCTTAAAATGGCCTGCAATGGCAACTAGCCTAGTACTCACCTATGAACCTAGGACTGAAAATTCCCTCAGCAAACAAGTGTTTTTACAACAAATACATTTAGGTTGAAATATACAAACAATAAAGTGAAAAAAGTGACAAGGCATACTGCATGCTATAGCATATTATTTATTGTAATTTATATTAAAGCCAGGGGGTTTAAAATACCATTGACAAATGGGTTCATTCATACTGCATCATGGATAGTAATTTTACTTACGTAAATCTTAAGAGGAACAATAAATTTGTCATCTTAGGGACATAATTTTCTTTACTTTGCTACTTGAAATGTTTAAAAGATTACTGCTGTCTATATTGTTAGCATGACAAAGTGGTACATTCTCTTCCATTCTTCAAAACTACTTCTAAAAGTGACAAGTGGGAGTAACTAAACCCTAATGGTGACACTGTTTTTAACACAAACACTTTTGCAGTCTCTTTCTTTCACAACAAAGAACAGCTTATGTGCAGATTGTCATAACCTTTGAAAGCACTTTTATTATACTGTCACATTCACAAATACAAGCATTATGTTTCTCCTAAATCGGTTATTCTTACTATGACAGGTGCTGGAAGATGTTTCCTAGGTTAGGGTGAAAGAAACAATGTCAATCAGTGCAAGGATTCAATACGGGGCCTAATTTGGCAGTCACTATAAGCATCCGAGTGGTCAGTCACACAGAATGTTAGAATATGCAAGTTTTGCTATAGAATATGCAAGTTTTGCTATAATCAGGAGGGTCAAAGGCAAACTAAACACTATGCAGAAATCAAAAGAAATCACTGGCAGGTCTGGTGTCTCTTATACAATAAATGCAATTCAAATAATAAAATAATGAAGAAACTAAGACAGAGCTTTACTGAAGAGAATTACATTCTACAGTAGGTTGTTGTCAGATAGTGTATAACAGTGCACAACACATATAAATAGTTGCTCACATGACTTTCTTGTGTAACAAACTACAATCTATGTAACTCAGAAGCTGTCAATTTTTTTTTCATGCCTGCTATTGCTTTTCTTAAAAAAACAAAACAAAACAAAGGTGTGTATTTTCATTTGCTGGTCTATGGGCATCGCACAGAAGACAGGTATGGCGGTGTCACACAGTGAAATTAAATCTTTAGCACATAAGAGATCACATGATATGCCACTGAAAGTCATTTGAGTTTGATATTTTTTTCTGCCATTTGCTAGCACTAATGTTTTTTAGAACTCATGTCAAATATTTATCCATTCATTTAAAATGATTGTGAAATAATGATGAATGACTTTAAAGTGCAGAAATGGCTTCAACCTTTTAAGTCATGCCTTTTTCTTAATTTTGAGGTGGAATAAAGTTTTTATTTTATTTTATTTATTCATTTATTTAATTCTGAGATGGATAAAAACAAAGAGTGATATTGCCAGGTATTTCTGATCAAACAAAACTTGCTGGAACACACACAAATAAATAAATAAATAAATAAACAAAGCTTTCATGCACTACTGTAATTTTAAACTGTGTTCGTCTGAATTGTGAATGGTGTGAGACAACTTCACTCTATCCCAGTCACAACATTTCCGAAAACACTTGAGTGCCTGCTTATTTGAACTGTTTCTTTCTGAAATTGGTACGCCTTGTTTGCTGTAACATAGACTAAATTCAGACCTGCTGAATCTAGCTTTGGTTGTAAAACTTGAGCACTAATCCAGACCATCTTTTTTTGGATAAGGTTCCACTGCACCCTAGTGGCAGGAGTGTGCAGTTAGAACTTGTTTGAAGACTGTTGAAAGGGGCTCAGTTTTTAGCTTTTTATTGGTTAATTGGTTCATTTGTTTAAATCGGTTTGCTCATTTGCTACTGTTATATAAAAAAAAAATAAAAAAAAAAAAAATACACTTTATGCATAGCCGCTTAGTTAGGGTTAAACTATTCCCGGTGCCATAAAGTCTGCTCTTTAAATTTTCCCTTAAAACTAGCCATTTTTTTAGTTTTAGCACTCAAATCTGTTTCTTTGAGCTCAGCACTTGTTCAGAACTCGTTGTAAGCATTAAATAAGCTACAAATTTCTACAGCACTTAACTTTCCCCACTTGTCTAGAGGAAAACAATTTTTAATACTTAATAAATAAGCACCTATCCAGGCATGTCTAAGGGTCAGCTCCCGATGTTTTCTCCTGTCTACCTGATGAAGCTGAGCATCTTGAGGCAATGCAGCAATTGCCTCATGTACACAGACAACCCTCTCCTCCTACCACCCAACACTACAACCTGTGAGAGATGCACTTATATAGCCAAACTGGAAACAAAGCTCTCTTCACCCAAGACTGGACTAGACAGTAAAGAGGAGAAGGTAAACACTTGCACCACACCACACTCATCACATTGTCCCTCAAAACCTACACCATCAAAACAGACACATAGAAACACAAAACACAAACCTATATTCATGGAGGCTCTCAATAAAAATCTTCTCAAGCAACAGAGACCGCCAAAGCAGAAACGCAAGCAACCTCCTCCCCCCCGACACAACCCAAATGACACATAGCCCACAAACTCAGTGTGCCACTCAACCACAGCCCATAATGCATAACAACGTACCCAACACTGTAGTCATATGTGACTCTATAGTCAAGCACACTGATGTTCCACGTCAGTTGCCAGGATCCGCCACATAACACATGCACTCAGGTCACTCTACAACAAGTACAAATATGACTCTGTCATTGTCCATGTTGGTGTGAATGACCTGAGACATACATCCCTGGACTACATGAAAAGAGACATGGAGGAGCTCTCCGATCTTGTAGCCCAGGCAGGTATGACCCTAGCTCTGAGTAGCATCCTGCCATCACCCAGAATGATACCTCAGTACAAGGACAAAATGATTGACTTCAACAATTGGCTAAGCTTCTGGTGTCATTTTAAGGGGATCCAGTATCTGTCTGCCTGGGATGACATGATCAACAAACCACGATGCTTTGCCAGAGATGGCCTGCACCTGTTGCCCTTGGGATTCCGGATACTGGCTAAGGCTCTTGCCACCCCTTTAGTGCCTTTTTTAGGCAAGTTTCAAATGACAAATTCACCACCGTAACAGGTACAAGCAAGCAAAATCTGAGGGTAATGCTACTCAATGCTTGAAGTCTAAACCTCAAAATGCATTCACTCGAGGGACTCCTTAAAATGGAGAACATTGACATCTGTGCAGTGACAGAGACCTGGTTCAAGGCTCCAGAGAGCACCCCTGCAGTACCAGACTATAATTCATACCACACCTTTCGGCCACCTTACCTGGGCCTAAACACTAAAGGCAGAGGCATGTCCATATTCATTAAGGATATCCACACCTCCAGGCTCGTTGCTCAGCATAATGCATCTGAGATTATCCAAGTGCAACTAACTCTGGGCTTAGACCGCAATACAAATTGTAACTTGCTACAGATCCCCCACCATGCCCCAAGATTCCCACTCCTCATTTCTTGATACACTGTAAAATATTAGGGTACAACCCAACACACTCATAATGGGCGATTTCAACTACTTCACGACACCCATGCAGATGGACAATAGAGGTACGACTACTGAATCCTACACAAATGCACTTTATAAGCACTTACACGAATGCATCGATTGTGCTATCCCCAACAAAACCAAGATGCTATCCTCCAAAAAAAAGGAAGCCAATCTGGTGGTCCCCTGCCATAAACAACCTCTACAACACAAGAAACTGTTGCAAAAAACAGTAAAATCCCATGATAGGAGGAACTCCCTGGTCAGCCTTAGTTGTTGTGTCTTTCGGCTTTTCCAGGTTAGGGGTCGGCACAGCGGAACTCCGGTCTGCTAATGATTGGCAGTAGATTTTTACGTGCCGAGTTGCCGGCCCTGACGCACAACCTTCAACGAAGGTATGCCCATTCACGTATGTATCCACACAGAAGACACTCTAGCTGAGAATCGAACAGGACAATGCCTTACTGTGAGGCAACAACGCTACTGCAGCACCACCATCACAGTTAAAAAAGAAGCTGAAATCCCTCATAAAATCCTCCAAAGCTAGTTACAAAAACAAAATCACCCTGATTCTACAGACAACCACAAAGCATTCTATAGCTATGTCAAGAATCTCAATGACAACACTCAGATCTGCTCTGCGTTACAGCACAATGGCACTAAATATACAGAACCAACTGATATTGCCGACATCCTGACAGATAGGTTCAGTGCTAACTTTACCCCTTTCTCACCCGCTAAAGGGCCCATCTCTATACCGGAAGAATTCAAAGTTCCTGTAATCATGCTTGCACAGGTAAAAAACACACTCTCCAAAGCCAAGAACACAGCATCCATGGGACCTGACAACATCCCAGGATGCATTCTACATGAACTACAGAATGAACTGGCACCCTACCTAAGCACCATGTTCAATCATAGCCTCCCCTCAGGCTTTGTGCCCACTGAATGGTGCACAGTGACGGTTATCCCACTACACAAAGGGGGAGCCACCACAGACCCTGGGAACTCGCGCCCCATTAGCCTAACAAGCCTGGTCTGCAAGGCCATGGAACGTATCATCATGGAACTTATAAACAAAGACATTGGTAATCTCCAAACTCTGGACCCCACCCAGTTTGGGTTTGTAAAAGGCAGATCACGTCTCCTAAACCTGATAGATTTCTTTGAAGCAGTCACCAAAGGTGGTTCACACAGCCTATCTAGATCTAGCCAAGGCTTTTGACACCATCCCCCATTCTGGAATTATAGATAAACTCACTAAACTAGGTATAAATCCCTATGTCACAAGATGGGTTGCCAACTGGCTCACTGACAGAACCGACATGGTGAAAGTAGCAGACTCCAAATCCGACTTCAGATCAGTGACAAGTGGAGTACCACAGGGTCCAGTCCTGGGTCCTCTCCTGTTTGGTATCTACTTTTCTGAAGTACAAGCTAACACAGAACGTCTTTGGCTAATGAAGTTCGCAGATGACTGCAAACTAGGAGCCATAATCAAAACTCCTAACGATGGGGACATCCTACAAAAGGGCCTCACTGAGACAGATGCCTGGTGTCAAAGCCATGGCCTCAAGCTCAATGCCAAAAAGTGCACTAACATCCCCTTTGGTAAAAACCCTTTACCCATGAGCTACCACACAGGTGGTAGTCTACTTAACACCGAAAGTGTGATAAGAGACCTTGGGACACAGGGGGACAGTAGTCTCTCCTTTGATAATCACATCGTTACAGTAGTCAGGAAATCCTTCTACATGGCACACCTCATCACAAAAGGTTTCTCATCCAGGAAAAAAGAGGTCATTGTTCCCCTCTACTTGTCACTCATTAGATCCACTATAGAGTACAATGCCCCTTTTGGTATGTACCTCACAAGACATCTACAAAAACTGGAAAGGCCGCAGAAATACCTCACAAAGAGGATTACCAGCCTCAAACAGATGCCCTATGCAGACCGTCTCAAAAAACTCCAGCTTTACTCCGTCACATATCACCTACTCAGAGGTGATCTCTGCCTAACATACAAAGCTATGTCAAATACAGAGTTGTTGGACATGCTCCACTTAAAGAAATCCCAATCCCTCTGAGCTACACGCTTTAGGGACCTAAACATTGTCACCACAATAAACAGAACATGCTGGAGGGATAGATTCCTGTCCCAGAGACTCCCCATACTCTGGAATAAACTACCTATCTATATCAAACAAAACTCCTCATTAGCACTCTTCAAGAAAAATCTTGATGACTGGATAGGAAATAGGAAATTCACCCTGGGGATCACCTCTGGGACTCTGCTCGACAGGGGCACAGGAAAATAATTTTCTTGGGTGGTGAAAGCCAGGGTACCTTTTTGGCTAGGTTTATATAGGCCATAGGCCCAATAGCCTAGTACCTACCTACCTACCTATGAACCTATGAGTATCTAACTATATACATAACAAAAATGAACTGAGAAACACAAGAATTATTGATAGTTAATATGTGTGATATATGTTTGATAAAGGCTTTTGATACTAGTTTGTAGTCAAAAACTGGAAAACAGAAAAAGCGAAAGAGCTATAAATCATTTATAGTTAGGTATGATGCTTAATTTGTTTTGAACTCATATGTTTCTTATGTTACCTTTATGGGAGGACACTAGCAAACCTCTAACATCTTCACAAGGAAAAAGGACTAGTTCATATCCAAAAGCTGAGCAACTATCTAGCCCTTTACAACACAGAACCAGCTAAAACATAACAAAAAGAACTACCACAATTAAAATATGTAACTATAAGTGTGCTTCAAAGAAACAAAAACTGACTTTCTGGCTCAGAAATGATTATTAAATGTTTTATTAGTGAAATATCATATATACTGACTATATACATCATCCTAAGTGTCAGTGTTACTAATTATACACTTCTTGTTTAGAATCTGCATAGCCTCCCTGTCTCATTTAGGGCCTTGGCTTTCACTGGGCTCCCCATTTATTTCTCCCAAATTCCAAACACATGCAGGTGGTTAAACTGTCAGTTATCTAAATTGCCTCTACCTGTGATCGTGTGTTGGGGTTTGGGGAGAAGGACAATAAGAGAACAACATTGGCAAGTCATGAGAATGCTGTTCTTCAGAAAGAAAAAAAATGTATGATGAATTTGTTTACTTTTAGCAATATGGGATGTCAGTAGTACTTGTGATGACTGAAACTTGTTAGTAGCTTAAGGAACAGCCAAGTCCAAATGTAAAGGATTTTTTAGCAGACATGAATAAAAGAGAAGACAGTCTGGGAAACAGAAGGCTGTTTCAGACAGAATCAGAAGAAATGATTTTGTGTAAGTGAAAAGACACTTTGGCTTGCAGAATAGCTGTAAAGCAGCAAATGGGTGTTCCTATAAAGTAAATGCATTCAGAAATACAAAGGACTGGTATAAGACAAATCAATAAAGAGGTGACTGATGGAACAATTCAAATGACCATCTAAAAGCTGCAAATATCACACTTACTTCTATCACCAAAGTCTATTTTTCTGTACAGAGTTTCTTATACACTTTTATGAGATCTGTTGACATATGAGAGATTTCTGACTGTTTCAGAGCAACACTCCCAAATAGTTCTTTTGTTTTTGCACTTCCTTTGTATGTGACTTCAAAAAATGTAAAACTGCAAACATCCAGCAAAGCACATTTTACATGAAAGATTATATCAGCATCCTAACAACACATTCCCATGCCAGTCTGTCTCTAAATATAGGAACAGCCAAGCAAGAGCCAAACATTCCTCAGTTTTCTCTTTAAACAGTAAGTTACATGGTCAAAAACCTTTTAACATACTATAGTTTTTAATCAAAAAACAGCTTATGCCTGGTCCTGGACATCTTCTTTCTGTTAATTACTAGAGAAAACAGTTGATATGAAGCAAGCCTCTCTGTTCCATAAAATACTACAGCTGCTCTAAGATCTGCAGACTGTTAACGTTACAAATAAAGACTACAACAAAGTAAGAACAACAAATGTTCAATAAAAAAAATAAAAAGAATTAAGCTTTTAAGGATACATGGGCACCAAGGAACTGCAGTTAAGAAAGATCATATGTGTATTTAAATTTTCTTAATAATATATAGTGGCCAAAGCATGTAAACCATTTGCCTAAAGCATTTAAAAAACAATATGTCAAGTTTTCTTATAGAGATCAGTAGCTTTTTAAATAAAATATGCAATAAACAATAACATAAGATATGATTCACAAAAATCTGCAATGTTTCACTTAATTTTACCTACAATTTATGCTCTGGGAAGTATTTACACATGGATTGCAACTGACAGAGCTAAAATCCAAAACAAAATACATGCCTCAGCCCTTTGCAATTCACAAAACCCTTTGATCACATCATGGTGCTTAATGCTTTCATGTTATCTAAGTCAGTACTTTATAGTGCACATTTACAAAATAAGATTGCTTCTATTACCCATGATTCACAGGTCTTAGACCAACGAGTAATGGCTGCATCTATATATGCATGTCATAGATGCACACATGTGGGTCATCTGCTACAAAAGCTATTTCAGCTCTAGATGGCCATAGTAAACTGATATGTTGTACACATTTTGGCCCTTCCATTCAAACTCAACCAATTGGCAATCCCTTTATACATACAAGTGCCACTCAGGGTTTTAAGTCAGCATGGCACTTCCCAGCCAGCCCAGTACTGGTTTGCAGCTCTGTATGTTGCAGGCAAATACTGAACTTAGGGAACTCTGCTCAGCTCTATTAAAAAAGCTGCTACAAATCCAGTTAGGGTTTCAGGTCACAGGTACCCACCTCCATCTCAAACCATGCTCATGGCTCTCTAACACAGTCAAAGGCCCTTCTAGGATTATTGTGCAAATTACAGTATGCTATATTTGTACAGCTCAGCAAGCTTACTCACTTACCTGCTGCAAGGCTTCTAGGCAAAATCAAAAAGTACTTTGCTAAGGTTTCTTTGTTTGTTAAAAAGCCTACGCTGGAAAAGCCCCTCACTCTGTATTGTTGTGTACTGCTATACTGTACTCTGCACCCTACCTCACATCCCATCCACCTTCCATATTATTTCTCTTATACTTTTCAAAAACCACCCTCTAAATTTTACATGATATAATTGGTCATGATCACCATCATTCATCGCTCTAGCACCCAACCATTTTCTTCATACTGTCTTAACAACATTGTACAACTTTAAATTTGATAATCAGCTCCCACAATTTCAGTATAAACATCTTTATTTCTTCTCAGGAATGTCACTGTTCATAGTCTTCTATCATATCTGATATTCTTCTCTTCCCATTTGATTGTCTACCCAAGTGCTCCATAATCATCATTAAAACTTCCTACATTATACATTTCAAAGCTGCCATCTCTGCTGCTCCTCAGAATAATAAAATGGCATACAATCATTTATCAATTAAAAGAAATTCACATACATTCTCCACATCTTCTATCCTGAATAATAGTCTCACACACATCTTAGATACAGCCCCACTTTCCCAAAAAAGACAAGCTACATACAATCCAATTTGAATGTCACAAATCCCTCTTTAAATGTATTCTTAGATGTCTAATTATTTTAATATATGGCAATATAAAAACTAACCTGCATCATGTTAGTCAATTTTACTTTCACTCCACTAACTACTCCCAATCTCTAACTTGCAGCCTCTAAACTGCAGGAATTCCCATAAACAAATTAGAACAGTCAGAAGTTTTTATTTACTCTTACACCTTTGAAGTGGCAGCTATTACTAAATCATGGTCTCAAGGACTTTAGTCCAGACTTGCACCATTTCTTCTCTAGTTATAAATACATTTTAATGCCTAGTTAGGGAAATATAGGTAGACAGAAAGACTCTGATCCTTTGTAAAGCTAATCTAGAGATTCAGATCTGCACTTGGGCTACAGTCACCAATAACTTTGACTCAAACTGGTTATCTTAGCAATAACTCACATATGGTTGTCGAAAACATAGGATTTCTCATGACTGACATTTCTGAATCTGTGTTACCTTTTTCCATCATTATGAGCTCTCTTATAATCTATTAACTACATTATACTCACAAAAATGAGGATCTGTCTAGTGAGTGGTTATCTCATTAGGAAGAGGAATTGTCTTTTACAGAGACATTTCAGACATAAATGAAGTGATGTGTAATCAATATGACAGGTTGTGTTTTAGATAGTGTAACTAACTATTCTGCACAAGTGTGCTTAAAGATGTGTCTTATTCTATTACAGTTTCAAACTAGAGATATCAGTACAGAGTTTGCGTACATATGCATGCATTTGCCAGACGCACTAACATGGAAGCATAATGATTTGCTGAAGAATCATTCATTGAATCTCAAAATCTCAAACTATTTGGAACAAAGCAGCAAATTCTTCATCTACTGACATGCAAAACAGTGAGAAGTAATGCATTAAATGTATGTACACATTTATTTATTAATTTTGGTAAGAAGGCTGTGCACTCCCCTCATACACACTCATCATTTGAATATGCAAATTCCTTAATATCTGTTTAGGGGTATATTAGGAAGAATCAAACTAGAGTCAGTTAAGTGCAATTAATTTATTGTAGAAACACTTTCATATTATGTACTGTATACTGAAACATCAAAGAAAATACATCTGAGATCCTATAAAATGAAAAGAGACTTCCTCTACTAATGTTATATACCTTCAAAAACATTTTCATTTATTAGTCAGTCATCGAGAATTTCTAAAACCCAACAATCAAATCAAAGCATCAAAAAGTACTGTCTTGTGTGCCACTTTAAGAAGACCACATCTGGCCCTGATTTATTTGAAAGTTTGGCTGAAGTATATTCAGCTTCCTAAAGCTTCCTGCTCCTTTTGTTCACTGAGCTCCTATTTATCTAAATTAGCAAGTAGACAGTTATCAAACTTACCAGTAAGCAGGTAAATGGATTTAAATATTTTCAGCTTACACTGTAGAAAGACTCACCATAAAATGTACAGCCCAATTTATCTCATCACTGAAAGACTGCACTTGCAAGATAGATACAGTAAAGCAACCCTTCTTAGAACAACAAAAAAAAATCTCCCCTGAACTATTACTTCTCAATTGGAATCAAAGTAATATCCTTGTTTTCATAACTGAACTGGGCTATACAACAATTTTAATGTTTTTTTTTCTACATAGACATGAAACACAGTCTTTTCAGCTCACCGTTAATTGCAAATCACATTGCAGTACAACACACAGTGACATTATTTTTTGTCTGATCTTATAAAATTTGTGTTTTTCTGGCAAATCATTAAGGATTGAAATCAGTAAATAATGGCATACATTTGGGTTTTAGACTTCAAGTTATTCAGAAAATGCATGTTAATACAAATTATTTTAATCTAGAAACTTCCTAAGCTTGAAAGAGCAATATTTAAAATCTGTCCCTATTTGTGTGTCTTTGTCCCCATACTATTTTAGGTTTTGTCCAGATTTCTTGTACTAAGAGTTTGAGAGATATGCTTAACTGTCTTGCATGTTATGTGCAATATATTTTGTATTGTTCTTCACACTGACCTTCCAGAAGTGTATCGATCTATTATGAATAAATAGCTGTTAATGGCACAGACAAGTCCATCTGTGAATTAGTGATTCAGAGCTATATGAAGAAAAAGGCATTCAGAATTTCTAATTCCGTAACCTTACCCCAAACAACAGTTTACTTGTGACTTGTTACTAACTTCACTCACTTTCTCTCTCTCCTTCTGACAGACTGTAGAAAACATGCCAAGCAATCACAAAAGGTATTGTTCACAGATCCCTGTCCAATCAGATGCCTTGGCACAGTGTAAATGCCAAGCATTCATAGTAATAATGTCAGTGTCTTTTATTTTTCAGCTGTCCATCTGTTGTTTTCTACCTTCTAATAAGATGCAGTGCCATATTTAACTCTAAAGTATGTGGTCCAGTGTTCAGTTCAGCTAAGGAAATACATCGGCTTACGAAGACATAGCACTATCTGAATAACAAGGCAAAACAGTTATCTGTAAGACAATAGTTCTTCATCTTCACAGTGCATTACAAGTAGCAAGAACTGTGCGTCCATTTTCGAAATTGCTCCTAAAATCAACTGCAGTATAACATCTCAGAAACAAAGTAAGCATACAAAATCTTATAACAGCATCTACTTTGACATGAAAGGCGAAAGTCCTGTAGATAATCACTAACAGAAAAAAATGTAGTTACTCAACATTTTACGGACACTTTTATGGTGTCATCAGTCAGCCTTTTCATTGTTTTCATTCAGGCTGTTTATTTAATTTTTGTTGAAGCAGTAAGTGAAATTTTAAGACTTTTTTTCAGTGGGGGTGGAGGCGGGGGAATACAATAGAATAAAAAATAGCATACTAAATTAAATTATGCCCCTAGAGACACTGTTGCTGAATTTGAAAGAAATCTCTCAGGTGATAGCACTGCAGACTATTGTGATAACATAATAAAACATGGTACATAACCAGAAAATAAATAAACAAACCAGAAAAATAACTTACTTCTTGTAATGCATCAGGATAACCACAGTCATGCTCAAATTAACTATGAATCCTTAAAGTTTAAATACCCCCCAACAGCAAGCTGAATAATCAAATTTTGTCAAAAATCAAATAAACCATAATTGCTTAAGTGGTAACTAAAGAAGCAGGTTTTCAGGGGCTAAAACTTCCCTGCAGACTTTTACCCTCCCTTGTGTATGTACATTAACTCTACACCATATAACTGTAAGGAAATGAGATAAACTGCATGAGGGTGAAAAAGGGCTTCATACAACTGTGATCTCACAGTCATGCCAATAAATGCAAATACGTTTTGGGATCTGTAGATATGATGAGATATAATCTAGAAGGTTACATTCCTATATTTACTCTTCCATGATCGGCAGATCTGTCATCATGTCTAATGTATTTATTTATTTATTTATTTGCAAAACAGAAATGCTCAGGCTGTGTACATGGTGAGAAAACACCAAAAATCTTGTCAGTGCAGTTTATGAAAAACACCCAACAATAAGAATCACAGTATACTAAGTCTCATTTAGCACTTTTGTTTGTTAACAATCGACTTCTGAAGAATTTTTGACTTTAACAAGTGGAAACAGTAAAGATGACTGTTTACTGCAATTCTTATTCTAGCTATTTGTTAATCTGGTAAATGCACTTGTCAATACACCTTACACATTGTATGGCCGACACAATGAAAATACTTGAATACAATTCATAACTAAACAGACATATCATTAAAATTCATTTGAGGTGTTAGGAATGTGAACATGAATCTCTAGCATTTATCAAGTTAGCAGGACAGCCAACTTAAGAAAAATACAGTTGTGTACACTTACCATAAATGCAGATGTTCGAGTGTATTCACTGTTGCAGTCATTACATTTGAGTTATCTGCTTGCAGGTAGCCCTCAGTCAGCCTGATTAACAAAGTCTTGGGTCCTGCATCAGTTGCTGTCCCTTCTTCCATGATGTCAGGTCGTCAGGGGTATAAAACATGCAGCCGACGCCATTACACCCATTTTTCTTGCCCCAGATGTCAGGTGACCCCCTAATGGGAAGCAATTAAATATAAAAGTACAAAGATATACCTCCTACAAAAAAGCAAATACACCAAAAAGGCTTTTAAGCATAGTAAAAGAAAGTAGAGGTATAGCCAAAAGACGTTAGGGGGCTGGAGGGAGGGTAACCAGGACTGCAACAGTGAATACACTCGAACATTTACATTTATGGTAAGTGTACACAACTGTACTATGTTCTTTGTGTTTCACTGTTGCAGTCATTATATTTGGGTAGATTCCCAAAGCTATGGTTGGGAGGAGGAGTTTAGATAGCATTAGGGCCAGCTATAAGGCCCTGCAAGACTGCAGTGGCAAAGACAGCTCTGGATTTAGAGAAAATTGGCAAATGATAATGCTTGGTGAAAGTATGTACAGAACTCCAGGTAGCAGCTTCTAGGATGTCCCTGGTAGGGACGCCTCTAAGAAAGGCTGTAGAGGTAGATGCAGCCCTGGTGGAGTGAGGTCTGATCCCCTGGAGGATAGGTTTTCCATGGTGCTTATAGCAGAAATGAATGCAATGGCTTATCCATTTAGAAATGGTTTGCTTTGAAATAGCCTTCCCCTCTGCCCCTGCAGCAAATGCCACCAGCAGTTGTTCAAATTTCCTTTGAGGTTTAGTCCTGTCCAAGTAGAATCTAAGTTAAGGAATGCAGAATCCGTTCCCCTTTGTTCTGTAGATTGGTAAAGAAGGCTGGCAAATGAATGGACTGATTAAGAGCCACACTGGATACCACCTTGGGCATGAAGGATGGACTGGTTCTGAGGGACACCCTGTCCGCATGAAAGATGATGAAAGGCTCCACTGCCATAAAGGCCTGTAATTCAGATACCCTTCTAGCTGAAGTGATTGCTAAAGGGAAAGCTGTTTTCCAAGAAAGAAATTTTAAGTCTGCACTAGCAGCTGGCTCGAAAGGAGGGAGAGTGAGTTTCTCAAAGACAAAGTTAAGGTCCCAGGCTGGGGTTGGAGCTCTCCTGGGTGGTCTCAAATTTTTGGCTGCTCTGAGGAACTGCTTGAGCAGTGGATGAGAGAAGAGGGGAGGTTCTGTGTTATAATGAACTGAAATGTCTGAGGCATGGATTTTAATGGAGGAAAAAGACAGGCCCTTCTGAAGCATCTCAGTTAAGTATTGTAAAATCTAAGGTAAATTGGGCGCTGCTGTGCTCATCCCTTGAGATTGGTTCCAGGAACAGAATCTTTTCCATTTTTCAGCATACGATTTTCTAGTACTAGGCCTCCTTGCATCTAAAATGATATCCATCACAGGTTTGCTGAGGGATGGTAAAGGAGAGATTAAGTAATTAGCCAGGCTGCAAGGTTCAGTGTTAGAAGCTGAGGGTGCAGAATCTGGTTCTCCTGTTGAGACAATTGGTAGCTCTGGGGAGAGGCAAACAGGTCTATATTTGGGATCCCCCATTTGCTTGTCAACATGTTGAAAATCCTTGGTTCCAGTTTCCACTCATGTGGGTCCATCAGGTTTCTGCTTAGTCCGTCTGCCAGTATATTTAATTTTCCTGGCAGGAATTGAGCTTGTAGGTGCACTTAGTAGCTCAAGGCTGTGTTCCACAATGCCATGGCTAGTCTGCAGAGGGGGTAAGAATGTGTACTCCCCTGCTTGTTTATGTACCACATAACAGTGGTGTTATCCGTCTTTACCATTAGTTGTCCTGGAAGAATGTGGTCCTTGAAGGCTGTCAGAGCATTCTGTACAGCTAACATTTCTTTTTGAGTGATATATGCAGGTTCTTTTGACTTGGGTTCCATTTGCCCTGAATGCACTTCCCTGCCAGGTGAGCCCCCCATGCATAGTCTGATGCATCTGTTGATAGGGTTTGGGCAGCAGGGGGTGGTGTGAAAGGTAGTCCCTTGTTTTGGTGGCAGGTCCTTGCCCACCAAAGGAACTCTAGGCATAGGGAAGGAATGATAGGAATCATTGTTTCTAGGTCTTGAGAATGTTGACAGCATAGGCTTTTTAGATACCACTGTAGTTTCCTCATATGCAGTCTTGCATATGGAATTAGAAGAATGCAGGAGGCCATGAACCCCAAGGCTTGCAGCATTTGTCTTGCAGATAGCAGGGTTTTTGTTGCCACTTGTTTGAAGTAGATTGTCAAATGAATTTGTTTCTCTGGCGTGAGGTAAGCCATTTGGGAAGTTGTATTCAAGCTTGCTCCCAGAAATATAATTTGTTGTCAGGGTACCAGGTGTGATGTCTTTTCGTTTATGGTGTACCCCAGGCAATTTAGAACCCTTTGTACAATGGCCAGATGATTCAAAAGTAAGTCCTGGCTTTCTGCCTGAATTAGACAATTGTCCAGGTATGGGTATATTTGAATATTTCTTTGCCTGCAAAATGCAATAACTGGAGCTAGGCACTTTGTGAATACCCTGGGCGCAGTAGATAAGCCAAAGGGCAGTGCAGAGAACTGATAGTGAGTGTAGCCTGCTTTGAAGCGTAGGTATCTTCTGCAAGATTCCCTGATTGGGATGTGCAGGTATACTTCTTTTAAATCTAGTGTTGCCAACCAGCAATCTTTGTCCAGCATAGAAAGTAATTGGTGAAGAGTCAGCATCTTGAATTTTGGAATCTCCAAAAAGGTGTTTAGAGTAGACAGGTCCAGGATAGGACACAATGAATTGTCTTTTCTGGGTACCAGGAAAAGTCTCAAGTAGAAACCTTGTCCCGCTTGGTGTTGGCAACGTGTGGAAGTGAAATCTGTATCCCTGGGACACTATATTTAAAACCCATTTGTCCTGGGTAATGAGTTCCCAATTCTTTGCATGAAGAGCAATCTTTCCCCCCAAGGGGGCAGTCAGTTAAGTGCTTGGAAATTTTAAAAGGAAGTCATTGAGACAGTTTACCATAGGGGGGGAGTCCAATTCCCAGATTTGGAAGTGGAGGCCCCCCACTGCTTAGTTCTGTGTTTCCCCTGGGACTGAAACCTGGGGTTTTTGCTGTGTCTGGGTTTGGCTTGAGAAGACCTGAAAGGGGCTGGAAAGGACCAATTCTTAGAGGGCCAGTGCCTACTAAATATAGAAGGCTGAACTTGTAAAAATTCTTTAACAGTTTGCATAGATTTAGCTTTATCTTCCATCTTTTTAAGAACTTCCTCAGCCTTGTTGCCAAACAGGCAGTCCTGATTTAAAGGAGCATCCAACAATTTAGCTTTAACATGATCAGGCAAAGATTGCTCCTTAAGCCAAGCATGCCTTCTGAGCACAGACCCAGTAGCAGCGGCCCTGAAAGAGGCCTCTAATGAATCAAAACCACATTGCAAAGTATGTTTTCCAACTTGTTCAGCAGAATGCATTAAATCCTGTAATTCTTTATTTCCCACACAGTCAGGAATCAACATAATTTTCTGTTTTAGCAATCCAATAACATATTGCTGATACTTCAACATATGAAACTGGCAGTTTAAAGCCCTAATGGCCAAGGTTGCAGAAGTGTAAACCTTCTTACCCCATCTATCCAGCTCCCTGGAGTCTATCAGAAGGGGTAGGATTTTTAGCAGTAGAATCCTTAATGTCCTTGGGCCCCTGTGAAATAGTCTGTGGATCTGCAATAGGATTTTTAAAAAGGAACTTGTGGGACTTAGGGACCCTGTAGTATCTGTCAGGTTTTCTGGAAGCAAGAGGCAGGGAATAAGGGGCCAAACTAGATTCCGAAAAAGCATCATCAACAATGTCTAGTACAGGAGGAATAGCTAAAGGCCTATGCTGAGGTATGAGAAGGAAATCCCTAAGCCTCTCTTTTGAATCAGAAAAATCCTGGCTTTCCCAGTGGAAATTCTCCCTTAAGAATATGTAAGGTTTCCCCAAAAGAAAAATCCTCAGGAGGGGAAGCAGAGGGAATGGAGTCCTCTGCATCAGAATCTTCATAAGTAGATAAGAGCAAATCCAGATCATCAGAAGAATCAGAAACAACAGAATCCTGATCAGAAGATTCATAATCAACTTCAGTCCTAGGCCTTTTAGAAGGGGGAGGGGGGGTTGGCTACCCCTGATTAGAGTTATTAGATCTTCAGCCATTCTTATAATTTGTTTTTTAGGCATAGAGGCCTGAGCATGTGTCCTGGGCATCGTTTTTGTAGGCATGGATCGAGATTTAGGCTTAAGTAAAGAAGGAGGCAACGGTTTAATATTCAAGTCCGTAGGCCTGAATACACCCTCAGAAGCTGGTGCCTGCACAGCAGCTCTGGAGCCATCCAAGGTACAGAAATCCACGGGTTCCATAGTTGAAGCATCTTGCGGCATACCGGACTCCGAATGGGTCTAAGTAGAGGCCTGCAAATCAGAAGTAGCAGGTATCAGGGGCTGCGAAAGTGTCTCACTGAGTACCAGCGAACTGGTGACTGGCTTAGGAGAAGTGTCGTCGGCAGTTTTGGACCTTGTCGGCCTGTCTCTGTCTTTATCTTTGCATTTTCCGGAATCCTGGTAGTCGGATGGCTAACCAATAACATTTCTGGATAATTAAAACAAGAACCAAAATATTTAGAGGCGAAAATATACCGATGACAGATAGTACGTTGATTAAATAAAGCACAAAACCGACAGCAAGGTACGTCGTGGTCAGGGCCTAGGCAAGGAATACAGTACGAATGAAAATCTTTATGAGGTATTTGCTTTCCACAAGTAATGCAATTATTAACTTTTACTGACATCGGTAAGGAGCAAGTAAAAGTTTCCCCAATGGGGTACCTAGCTTTAGTTGAAGACTTCGGTTCTGAAACTCGAAAACAAAAATTTCAGGAGTCGGCCGACTGGCACATGAGAACTGCTTCTGCTTTGGGCACCGCACGGCAAGAAAGACTGATGTAATGGCATCGGCTGCATGTTTTATACCCCTGACGACCTGACGTCATGGAAGAAGGGACAGCAACCGATGCAGGACCCAAGATTTTGTTAACCAGGCTGACTGAGGGCTACCTGCAAGCAGATAACCCAAATGTAATGACTGCAACAGTGAAACACGAAGAACATCAGCAAAAATAAAAATAATAAATTGTAGCTATTGTACATTGTTAGCCATAGTGTAACAGTCACTTAGACAATATACAGACAGCTAGAATGTTAAAGAACAAAAAATTAGTTTGAAAGAATAGCAACCCATAGGTGCAATTAAGTAAAAGTAAATAAATATGGGTGCATGGAAGGTGGGTTGAAGATTTGGAAGTAGGCCAGCTGTTATACCTTGGCAAGACATAAACTCATATAGCTAATGATACTGCTGCAGTGATCGATGTGATGAACATCAGAGATGTTATAATTACATGCCTTTATGATGTGTTGCTTAAAGGCAAGCTTATGTGTCGGTTGGGGGACGTCAACAGTCTGCTCTCATGGCTGAAGGTAAATCGTTCTAGGTTTTTGTAGATAGTCATTTTGGATCACAAATTATGGATCAAGAAAGTCACTTATAAAGTAAAATTATCCAGGAGAAAGCATGTTTTAGTTTTTAGAACAGGGACAAATAACACTTAACATGTTGTCTCTCTGTCTCTCTCTCTCTATATATATATATATATATATATAGATATATATACATATAGATAGGTGTGTGTGTGTGTGTGTGTGTGTGTGTATATATATATATATATATATATATATATATATATATATATATATATATATATATATATGGTTTCCCTTCATAATCTTGAAATACTGAAAGCTCGAATTTCAGTATCTCAAAACTATAAAGTCGAACAGCCCACAATCCCGAAACACACAAACATGCAAAATAAAATCCCGAACATTCACAAACCATACACCACACAACATGCACACCATTCAACCCACAACGTACAAACTACACAGTCCCACACAACATCTATGCAGGGGGGCAAGCCCCCCTGCACCCCCCTGTGGGGGCCTGTGCCCCCCACACACCCCCTACTTATATATACCAACTCTGGGATCGCACTAACAGTTAAGAAATGCATTACTCCACACTCCGTCGTGCACACACACACACACACACACACACACACACACACACACACACACACACACACACACACATCACACATACACAAACACATCCAGTACTCACACTCATACTGTCACCTCCCTACCCTAACCCACACGCACAACTTACAATAACACTCACATACACTCACTTACCTTCACTTCCGTAAAACATCCGGGCCAAACACTTCCCATCCCATTGCTGCACTGCATAAGCGCAGATTCAAGATATTCGAATTCGTGCTTATGCACTTTCGAGATTTTTCATTTTCGCCTTTACGGTCCCGAGATACTGAAATTCGAGCTTTCAGTATTTTGGGATTGTAAAGGGGAACTATATATATATATATATATATATATATATATATATATATATATATATATATATATATATATAGACACACACACACACACACATATATATATATATATATATATAGAGAGAGAGAGAGAGAGAGACATATTCAGCATCAATGCTCTGAGTTTAAAACATTTCACATTAACATTGTTAGTGGATAGCATATTAACTACTTGTAGTAAACTTAAAAATATCTTCAGCTTGGAAATAAACTTTATAGATTAAGGTATGCTCAGGACCAACTTCTTACAACTTAATTTTTATATCTGAAATGTCATCTATCGTAAGACCAGAAGGAGTCTGAATAGTCTCTGGAGATAGCTGGCTATGTCTGTGGAGTAACAAAGCATACATTTAGACCAGTATTTAATGTCTCTACATCTTGGCTTGTGTCTTATTTGCAAAGTTGTAATTCTCTCCATACGGTTTCGCTACAACTTCTGTTTTAGTTTAAGAGAACACAGTGTAGTAACTGACAAAAAATATTTAAAAAATATTACTCCCTTTTTACCTGTATAGTCACTTTTTTAACTAAGAGACAGGATGGAAAACATTTTTTTTTTAAAAAAGAAGTACTGAAAAAGTTGAAATGCACTAAACATTACTCCAATGTAGCAAGTGAAGATGATTCTGAGAATGGCCTTTATGCCTGCATCATATTTTGTGAACACTTCTGCTGATTTTTAATCTCAGGTCTGGGGGGTGGGGGGATCATCTCTCCATTGGCAAAGTATTTACATGAATATGTAAATATCAGCCATTCTGTGTCTCCATGAGGTAACTTTGTTTTCTTGGTGCAGTTTGTTTTTAAGATATAAAACCAGATACACATAGCCATGTTTGTTAAAATGTGTCTTTTAAGTATACTGTTACCATATCACCAAAAGGCTACACAGTTTGGAACAAAAAGTACAGTATAAACTTAATGTCATTGTTTAAAAAAGTACTTTTAGTAGCAGTTTGGTAGCGCTGCCTGGAATGTACATTTACAATATGGTGCAGACACTGAACAGGATGGAATTTATGAGTGGAAGTGAAGAGAGAGCCTACGTTAAATTCTTCAAAAGCTCTCTAACAAGCTGCAGCTATTTACTATGTATCATCTGTCTGTTCTGAAATCTAAGAAATGATACTTTGAATGTAATCTTACTATACAGGTTGCTTTTTGTCTAGAAGAAATGTTAGGACAGCACTGGATGATAAATCAAAGGATATCTTAGAACAGTAACACATCACAGAAGTATTCACATTTTTGTGATGTTAAGAAAAATGTTATTCATAAAGCAGTAATGATCTGTCTAAGCTAGACAAAATGTCAGGAAACCCTATGATGATGGCTGTGATAAGACAATATTATCAGTCATGAAGGAAGCGGAGTAAAGCTATCAACAATGATGTTAAGAGCATGGAAACACAATTATATAATTTTTGATTATCACAGTACATAATTATTCATGTATGATATGCTATCACGGCTTTGAAACAGCTGCTGTGTCTTAGTTATTAGGATACATAGCAGTGCTGCCAATATGGTTTCTCTGTGTTGTGCATCGGACATGATTATGAGATGCACAACAAGTCAGATGAACCACATTCCATAGAGGCTAGTAAACATAAAAATGCTCATGGGAATTAAAGCTTCACATGAGTTCTAAGGGTTTCTGAATACCACAGTGACTGTTATTTTATTTATTTATTCATTATTTTATTTATTTTAATTTTTAAATGGCTTAGTTTCTCTAATCATAAACTATCTTCAGCAAAGATCCAGGATGGTATTAGGTTCATAGGTTCATAGGTTCATACTAGGCTATCTGCCCAAGGGCATTTATAAGCCTTTTAGTTTGAATAAAAACTATGCCTATCATTTTTCTGTGCCTCTGTCAAGCAGTGACACTGAAGTAATCATCTCCCATCCATTGGTCAAGATTCCTCTTGAACAAGGCCAGCGAGGTGCTCTGCCTCACATGTACCGGGATTTTGTTCCACAGCATAGGAGTCTCTGGGTGATGAATCTGTCCTCCAGCACGTTCTATTTATAACCGTGTCAAGGTTTAAGTCTCCGCCTTGTGGTTCTGAGGGATCTAGATTTTTGAGGTGAAGCATATTCATCAAATCTGGGTTTGACATGGCCTTATATGTCAGGCACAGGTCACCTCTGAGCAAGCGGTATGAGACTGAATAAAGCTGGAGTTCTTTCAGTCGGGCAGCATAAGACATATTTTTGAGACCCTTTATCCTTTTGGTGAGGAACTTTTGGGGCCTTTCAAGCTGCATCAGGTGTCTGGTCAGATACATTCGAACGGGCATTGTACTCAATCATAGGTCTAATGAGTGGTGAGTACAGGGAGATGATGTCCTCCCTTGATCTAGATGTGAATCCCTTCATGATCAGGTGGGCGATATAGAAGGTTTTCCTAACTACTTTAGCAACATGAGTGTCAAACGAAGACTACTGTCAACTTGGGTCCCCAGATCCCTGATGACTTTTTCTGTGCTCAGTGGATTGTCACCTATATGGTAGCTAGGGGTAACCTTGTTTTTCCCGAAGGGTATGACTATGCATTTTTGGCTTAACTTCAGGCCATGGCTCTGGCACCAGTTATCCGCTTCTGTGAGGCCCTTCTGGAGGATATCTGTGTCAGATGTGTTTCGACTGCGCGCCCAGTTTGCAGTCATCTGCAAACTTTGTCAGCCATAACCCTCCTGTGTTTGCTTGTACTTCAGAAAAGTAGATGCCGAACAAGAGTGGACCCAGGACTGAGCCCTGTGGGACACCACTTGTGACAGGCTTTGAGTCTGACATGGCTCCAGCAACTCTGACCCTGTGGGTTCTGTCGCTAGCCAGTTTGCAACCCATCTTGTGATGTATGGGTTTACATTCAAGCTGATGAGTTTATGATACCTATTGTGTCAAGGCCTTTGCCAGGTCGAGGTAGGCTGTATGGACTGCCTTTCCTCATCAATGGCCTTGGTGACTGTCTCAAAAAGTCAACCAAGTTTAAGAGGCAGGATCTGCCTTTGACAAAGCCAAACTGGGTTGGATCCAAAGTCTGCAAGTTCCCTATGTCTTTATTTATGAGTTCCATTATGATCCTCTCCATGGCTTTGCAGATAAGGCTTAGGGTCTGTGGAGGCTATGAAGTGGGACCACAGTCGCCGGCGCCCCCTTGGGGGGCATGATCCTGAGGTGAGGCTAAGATTAAACAGCTGTCCTAACTGTGGGTTTAATTCCTCGCTGAGTTCATGAAGCACAGGACACCATCCGTCCCATGGATGCTGTGTTTTTGCCTT
>NC_056745.1:252579502-252607002 GCF_019279795.1 Protopterus annectens | reverse complement strand
TGATTTTATTGCTTGCATTGCATCTTTACTTCCATAGCTAGGATAAATACCATAGAAAAAACACAAACACAGTTACTACACTCCCCAGGAAAAGGGAGGCAGTCTGCAAGTTGCTGTAAAATTTGTAAAATCCTGGCAACATAACACTGATCTAACAAAAAGAAAAGATACAGCTAATTGGAGGTAACCTATGCACAGCGTCATCTAGTTAAACAAAAAATCTTTTTTTCAGGAATGTCCAGCTTTAAATAGATCATTGCAGAAACACAGCTAGTCAGAATCCATTTAAGAACCCGAGCATGTAGTGAAATTCAGTCTGTGAACTATGCAGGAAAACAACCACTAAATATTTGTATGTCTGTAAGTGTGTAAGTTAATAAAAGTAAGTTTACTTCAGGTTTCAGACCTTCAGTTGGACTTCAGTACAGAAAATGCAAACAAGTCACATGTATTTGAAATGCTGGTGAAGATGATCATTTGTTCACTTCGACCCAGAACAATTACCTTCAATCATCACAATCTAATCACAAAACTGATGCAACTGTCATATCCTCAACCTGTGACAACAAACACAAATCCACAGAAATGACAAAGTTAAAACAGAGCAGCCCTGTTGTATTGGTCTTACTCAAAGATGCAAATTTCAATCATCCACGAGGCTTCAGTCACAACGAGTAACATGGAACAATTATGACACTGCCAAATTTGAGCTGCCCACACCTTATATGCATGGCTGGAAAAGATGATTAGGACAGTGGAAAGAAGACATAATTGCAGAATCACTGGCACCAAGCTTCAGTCACTTAAGGGAAATCGAGTAAAATTAGGATTTTAAGGGTGTGCTGCTCATATAGAAAACTGGAATATATTTCCATGATACTGACATTAATTGTGAACACAGCCACACAGCCACACTGCCAAAAATGCAGACAGTGCTGGCTTTATTATAAATGAGAAGATTCAGCCATAAATGGCGATTAAAAATACAATTGTCTACTAACACTTACTGTCCCCAAAAATATTTTCCATTCTAAAGTAATGTCAGTTCTGTAAAACTCATACTAAACTATGTAATACATTAAAATAGCATCAATTTTCCTTGCATAGATTTTATTCTCAATTCCTATAGTTTTTTCTCCTGCCTGAGTGATATGTTCTTCTATACATCAGCAATAACATTTGCATGCTGGCCACTGCAACACAATCTGAGATGAAATGTTAGCCACTCCCATCTTAGAGCAGCTTTTTCATCTGTATTGTTTAGGGCCCTAACTATCAGTGAATAACATTATTTTTTAGTGTTAGACATATATTCAGAGAGCCGTGTCAGATTTATATCTAAAATAAAGGGTTACGAGATCCCCCCCTGCAACTGGACAACCTTGATTTATTTTCAACAGCTCATGCTATCCATGTATTACTTGTACTTTCATATTTTCATAAGGGTAACAATGTATTTGTTTTAGGCTATATATATATATATATATATATATATATATATATATATATATACACACACACACACACACATTGTATCAGACGAATCAGCATACTGAATTCTTGGTGGCATTCTTACACATCATATGTTTGCTGTATGAAGACGTTAGTCAGTCTACAGTATGGGCTCATCTGCAGTACCATGAGATGGACAGTTGAAACAATGGCCACATATTGTTTTATGGCACACGTTATACTTATCTGCTCAGTTCTGTAAAGGACCAGAGAAATTATAATGCTTGCATTCATACACAAACATGCACACACACATGCAAACAGAACAATAGCTACATTTTTCTATGAAAAGCTATATACGTTCACTACTTATACATGTTGGGATTAGGCAACACTCGACTCAGACTGTTATTTTCTTTTTTTGTTAAGCAGTTCTACTGAAAAATGCATCGCGCCAGCACACTTACCACATCCAGCTTTGTAGTTGAATCCAGGTGGGAGGAGGAACCCTTGCTGGGCTGCTGCTGCTGCCAGGGCTCGTTGGTCTGGAGGGAACACGGGTATCATTAATGGAGGAAGTTGGCCTTGAACCTGCTGAACATGAAACAGAAATCAAAAATACAAGAAACCTTTGATAAAATATAAGAATGTAAACTCTACTAATCCACAAGGAGAGAATATCTGAAAAGATATGCCAGTGTATTCTGTCTGATTTCCGTTCTTGGACCCAAAAATAGCATATGGAGTATCATGAGTGCAGGTAACCTGCACATTTTCATTTACATTTTCAGTTAAATGTAGACTAGAGTAGCCTTCCATACATGCTACAAAATTATGCTATATATATATATATATATATATATATATATATATATATATATATATATATATATATATATATGTTACTCTGGACAGTTGTTATGCTGGAAAAAATACTCCCTCATAACTAAGGGGCATAAATAAATAAATATTCCTACCTTATATACACTATACAGAACTAGCTGGCTGAAGGGATGTGAGTGCTTGGAATATATAGAGCTCAGCAAACTTTACTAGATTCACAACATAGTTATATGTTTTCTATTCTGAAGTTTTTTTGTTTTGTTTTTTTTATTATCATTAACCTTCATGGTTTACAGCTACCTCTTGCACCAAGCTGTAAGTGAACTGTTTACGGCTACCTCTTGCACCAAGCTGTAAGTGCACTGTTCCATGCAGTCACTGATCGTTCATCATCTAACCATGTGTACATGTTGCTCAGTCATGTACCTTTGTTGTGCAAAAAAAAACAGGTGCTGAGTACTAAACAAAGTGCTACTTACATCCAATAAGGCCAACAGCCATCATTAGCATACACAAGATATACTGCTTGCCAGCCCCAGTGTATCTTTGGGCTTCTGCTAAACTTAGGCAAACTCTGTCTTGAACTGTAACCCTAGCAACTCACCAGTGAAGTATTTTCTTTGTGGCAAAATTTTTCTGTACATGTACAATAGCATTGTTTATACACATTAATACACAACATGTATTACTTTTGCAGTTAAGCAGAAGGAATATCAGGAGTAAAAGCTTAGGAAATATTTGTCTTTGCTTCTTTCTTATTTTATCTTTCCGCTCTCTCTCTTTAAATATAAATGTATGTGTGTGTGTGTGTGTGTGTGTGTGTGTGTGTGTGTGTGTGTGTGTGTGTGTGTGTGTGTGTGTGATATAGATAGAATATGCACTTATTATGAAACTGGTATAGTGAAGACAGAATATCAGTGATAGCCAGATGGCTGACCAATTTGCACCATAAAAGTTGGTGAATCCATGGACTTGGGTTGTATTCCATTAACCTGAATCCTCTTATTCTATAATCCAGTCTGTTACTTAACCACATAATCACACTTGAATAACAGCACTGAAGGACTAATTAAATTTAGATAAATTATGTTTTGAAGATAATAAGACTGACTATGCAGTCACACAATAACAAAAGAACAAACACACTGTACCTCAGTACAACGTACGGATCATACAGATATGAAATGATCCAAAGGAGCATTTCAAGAATTAAAATAAACACATTGTTTTCATTTTGTACACATGTAATACAAGAATTTTTAAATTTAGACATTGATCATTCTTTGGGGAACCACCTTTAACAAAGAAGCAACAAACATTCGTCATGTATGGTGCAATTGTTTTTTTCCCCTTATGCACTGAAGTACAATTCTCAATTTCTTCTAGGAAGCCGTTTAACATGTACTCTCTATATCCCTGAACATAACTCAAAAACACTATCTTCTTTGCACTCCATATTTTTTTTCAGGCTAATGATTGCAGAAAAAATCTGCTATTTTCTCCTTTGTAGAATCACTTTGTAGTGATTGTGTAACAAAGTGCATATAATGGAATACAGGAAGGAAAGAAAATCAGACAAAATTGATACTTGCACATGGATGTATGCATACACAGGCATATGCATATCCATTTACCTATGTTTATACATCTATATGTGTGTGTGTGTATGTGTGTTTCAAATATATATCTATATATACATCTATATCTACACATATTTCTATCTATCTATATCTATCTATCTATACACATATATATATATATATATATACATATATATATATATATATATATATATATATATATATATATATATATATATATATATATATATATATATATATATATATATATATATAAAGATATATATAGATATATATACACACAAATACACAGAGTTGCAGACACATTTTCATTTAAAGACCATTTTTTTAATTCTTTAATAACAATCAACATTTTTCATTACTAAACACTGTAACGCTGAACATATTAAGTTAACAAAACAAAAGAAGGTGTAAATAATCGTTTAACAGTAATTTGTAAGTATAAAAAGTCAATAGGAAAACATAAGAGAAAAAATTCAGGCACAAATTAGGGATGAAGAACATATGCAATGAGGGCCGATATAGAAGGAAGTGACAGACAAAAAGGAAACAAGAAACATTTAGCAAGAGTAAGACATGTGAACATATGAGGAGGGTGACTAGGTGGTAAAGGAAAGCATCCTATGTACCAAGGAGACGTAGAGAGGTCAGAAGGAGAAACTAGGTGGTAAAGGAGTGCATCCTATGTACCAAGGAGACGTAGAGAGGTCAGAAGGAGAAACTAGGTGGTAAAGGAGTGCATCCTATGTACCAAGGAGACGTAGAGAGGTCAGAAGGAGAAACTAGGTGGTAAAGGAAAGCATCCTATGTACCAAGGAGACGTAGAGAGGTCAGAAGGAGAAACTAGGTGGTAAAGGAGTGCATCCTATGTACCAAGGAGACGTAGAGAGGTCAGAAGGAGAAACTAGGTGGTAAAGGAGTGCATCCTATGTACCAAGGAGATGTAGAGAGGTCAGAAGGAGAAACTAGGTGGTAAAGGAGTGCATCCTATGTACCAAGGAGATGTAGAGAGGTCAGAAGGAGAAACTAGGTGGTAAAGGAGTGCATCCTATGTACCAAGGAGACGTAGAGAGGTCAGAAGGAGAAACTAGGTGGTAAAGGAGTGCATCCTATGTACCAAGGAGATGTAGAGAGGTCAGAAGGAGAAACTAGGTGGTAAAGGAGTGCATCCTATGTACCAAGGAGACGTAGAGAGGTCAGAAGGAGAAACTAGGTGGTAAAGGAGTGCATCCTATGTACCAAGGAGACGTAGAGAGGTCAGAAGGAGAAACTAGGTGGTAAAGGAGTGCATCCTATGTACCAAGGAGACGTAGAGAGGTCAGAAGGAGAAACTAGGTGGTAAAGGAGTGCATCCTATGTACCAAGGAGACGTAGAGAGGTCAGAAGGAGAAACTAGGTGGTAAACGAGTGCATCCTATGTACCAAGGAGACATAGAGAGGTCAGAAGGAGAAACTAGGTGGTAAAGGAGTGCATCCTATGTACCAAGGAGACGTAGAGAGGTCAGAAGGAGAAACTAGGTGGTAAAGGAGTGCATCCTATGTACCAAGGAGATGTAGAGAGGTCAGAAGGAGAAACTAGGTGGTAAAGGAGTGCATCCTATGTACCAAGGAGACGTAGAGAGGTCAGAAGGAGAAACTAGGTGGTAAAGGAAAGCATCCTATGTACCAAGGAGACGTAGAGAGGTCAGAAGGAGAAACTAGGTGGTAAAGGAGTGCATCCTATGTACCAAGGAGATGTAGAGAGGTCAGAAGGAGAAACTAGGTGGTAAAGGAGTGCATCCTATGTACCAAGGAGACGTAGAGAGGTCAGAAGGAGAAACTAGGTGGTAAAGGAAAGCATCCTATGTACCAAGGAGATGTAGAGAGGTCAGAAGGAGAAACTAGGTGGTAAAGGAGTGCATCCTATGTACCAAGGAGACGTAGAGAGGTCAGAAGGAGAAACTAGGTGGTAAAGGAGTGCATCCTATGTACCAAGGAGACGTAGAGAGGTCAGAAGGAGAAACTAGGTGGTAAAGGAGTGCATCCTATGTACCAAGGAGATGTAGAGAGGTCAGAAGGAGAAACTAGGTGGTAAAGGAGTGCATCCTATGTACCAAGGAGACGTAGAGAGGTCAGAAGGAGAAACTAGGTGGTAAAGGAGTGCATCCTATGTACCAAGGAGACGTAGAGAGGTCAGAAGGAGAAACTAGGTGGTAAAGGAGTGCATCCTATGTACCAAGGAGATGTAGAGAGGTCAGAAGGAGAATGACAGCAGTGAGGCATCATGGAAGGAATCTTCTGGACAAATGTATACGAGAAAGAGAAATGTGACTGCTCAGGTGGCACTCAGAAGAAGTTGTTCATGGTATTTAACAGCTGCTAAGGGTTGCTACAGCATAGCACATGCATTTTTAGCAAACAATGGAATTACTAAATATTCAGTTGTTTCACAGGATTTTTAAAAATTATTTTATTTACTGCAAAGCTCTCTGGCTATTAAGCTCCAATTCCCCTGCTAAATCGATCTAGGTACTGGTCAGAAGTCCCATAATCCATTTATCCCTTTGGGGTGAAAGCTGAACATCACAAGTAGTACTGCTATTTGTGGGCATCAGTTGTTTTCTCCATAGCTCTAACACATTCCCCTCTGCACATGCTTGCTGGTGCTCAAGGGGTGGGTGCGCAGTGGGCATTAGGAAGTATCTATTGCGTACTTCCATGAGTGAAATGTCCAGCAGAAGCTCCCACCTCATTCCTCTTGCAGGCACCTCCATTTGATCTCTTCCATCTCAATTGGAGATTCTAAGATGGAGAGTGCACCCTGGACATGCATGCCCAGTCCCCAAGCCTGCCCAATGAGATAAGACAGCAGGAATTCCTTCATTGCTTCCTTACATCAATCCTCCTCTCTTCCTCTAATGTCCACCTTTCTCCTCAAAATTCAACCCCCTACTCCACCTAGACTTACAATAACTTCATCTTTTAGTCTCTGGTCTCTGCTTACCTAACCACTTATTCCTGCTTTTACTTGAGCTTCTTTTATACCTTTTGGTACTGTTAGGCACACATATTTGGCACTGTGCCACTCAAAGTGCCATGGTAAAGGCTTGTATATAACTGCTGATGTACAAAGTATTACACCCTGGATTTGTGTTACAGTCAGACTCTTGTATTTGCTATTGTACCAGTCGAAGTGCTGTGGTATATGCCTGCATATAACTTATGCACAAATGCTTCCACATAGGATTTGTGTATACTACTTGTATGTACACTTTTGCTTTGTTATACTACTTATATAATTTGGTTATAGATTTGTTATACTATTTATTTGTACTAATTGTGGAGTTTTTCTCCCCAGGCCTCTGCTGAAAAAGGGCTTTGTTCAGTTGGACTAACCCAGTCAATAAATGTCAAATAAAATAAATAAATAAATTGCAGCTCTCTCTCTCTCTCTCTCCCCAACATGGCTGCTGCAGCACCCAAGGTGCTTAAACTAAATCCAAGGTGTCTTGACTGCAGTCCAAGCTTTAACCTTCTGTACCTCAGAGCCGGTTCATTGCCTTTACAGGAGTCCTGCACAGATCTGCAAGACAAACATAATTCATGCAACAGGAAAAGTGAGGTATTTCAGTTGATAATAGCTTTCAACCGGTCAAATCTTTGTTCTAAAAGTCTTCAGACTAATTTCTGTTTTAGTTAGCAGTATGTGTTGTAAAGACTTGATGCCAGTGGAATTAAGGTCATCACATGTGATGTATGTGAAGAAAATAAGATTCTGTGGCATGACATTTGAAGCCTGAAGCTGTAGTCAGGATTTTCCAAAGGACATTGAAGGAGTTAAAAAATCTGCACTCTACCCAAATATCTGAATCCTGTGTCAAAGATGAGGCTATAATTTGTGATGTTTCAGTAAATTGGATGTAATCTGGAACATTGTACCTTTTTTCTTAGAAAGCTTGCTTCTGAGAGAGGAAAGAAATCCCAGAACTTTGAAATCCAAAAAATCTACCCCAGAATTACTGTTTGGCAATAAGTTCACCACCATGTACTCTTTCATCAGTTGATGGGTAGAATGCACGATACATCTGCAGTAATCCATTCCATTTAGATAAAACAGACTGAGATAGTATTAAAAAAAACTCCATCTGCAGTAGAGTCACATTTACATGGCAGGACAAAAAACATGCTGTGTGTGGTGGTGGGATTACCATTTGGATCTGAAACTGTGAATCACTCAGCGGCTAGATACAAACCGAGATAGCTATCGGATTTCATCAACACATCTCCAATGCTCTGTGAAAGAAACTCTGAAAATCTGATCCACATTCTTTACACATACACTAAAGGGGGATACAGCCTGTGCTTGAGACAGAAGTATGAAATAACTGAAGTGACATTAAACAGACAGGACAGGAAATGACATTTCATCTGATTTCTGAGGGATACTTGAGAAGTACAGAAAAAAGAGTTAACAGCACAATGTACCAAAATGAAGGGAGAAAATCAAAAAAAGCAAACAGCCCTGTTGAGGAGCTGTGATGGAGAATGACTTCGTAATACAGGGCTGTGATGGAGATTGACTTTGTAACACAGGGCTGTGATGGAGAATGACTTTTTAATACAGGGCTGTGATGGAGAATGACTTTGTAATACAGGGCTGTGATGGAGATTGACTTTGTAACACAGGGCTGTGATGGAGAATGACTTTGTAATACAGGGCTGTGATGGAGATTGACTTCGTAATACAGGGCTGTGATGGAGAATGACTTCGTAACACAGGGCTGTGATGGAGAATGACTTTGTAATACAGGGCTGTGATGGAGAATGACTTCGTAATACAGGGCTGTGATGGAGAATGACTTCGTAATACAGGGCTGTGATGGAGAATGACTTCATAATACAGGGCTGTGATGGAGAATGACTTTGTAACACAGGGCTGTGATGGAGAATGACTTCATAATACAGGGCTGTGATGGAGAATGACTTCGTAATACAGGGCTGTGATGGAGAATGACTTCGTAACACAGGGCTGTGATGGAGAATGACTTTTTAATACAGGGCTGTGATGGAGAATGACTTCATAATACAGGGCTGTGATGGAGAATGACTTCGTAATACAGGGCTGTGATGGAGAATAACTTCGTAATACAGGGCTGTGATGGAGATTGACTTTGTAATACACGGCTGTGATGGAGAATGACTTCGTAATACAGGGATGTGATGGAGAATGACTTCATAATACAGGGCTGTGATGGAGAATGACTTCGTAATACAGGGCAGTGATGGATAATGACTTCATAATACAGGGCTGTGATGGAGAATTACTTCGTAATACAGGGCTGTGATGGAGAATGACTTTGTAATACAGGGCAGTGATGGATAATGACTTCATAATACAGGGCTATGATGGAGAATGACTTCGTAATACAGGGCTCTGTAAGAGAATGGAACAAAGGCACTAGAAAGGTTCTTAAAGTAACAGGGTAACAACTTGGCAAATCAGCTGTGGCTTGTTGATTCTACTTTTGAAACCTAGCATATTTTAACCTAAAAGATGAAAATATTAACATAAATAAATATTGTGTTACACTTGATTTCTCCTGTGTTTTAGATACTAGTTTACATTCTCTAAGGTGTAGCTTGATTATATGTCACATCTGGTACATAGGCTTGTGAAAACAATTGTATGCATATTACCCATTGCCATAAAAATGTGTTTTTTGTTTTTTTTCTTTTCTTATTGCTTTGAAATTAGATTTGACTTTTTATAATAAGTAAATTATTCAGTTCATCTTTTGGTTCTATGTCTAAAACTTTGCTTTAAGCTTGATTTCTTGATGATATCAATACAGGGAAAGCAAAAAAGCCCATTATAATCTTTAGGATGCTTTCTGATGTCTAAACAAAAGTTCTATCAAGGGTTTGTTACACGACAACTGACAACCTTGATTAATTACAAAATTTAACCTAAAGCACATAACAGTATGCATAAAACACTAAACATATAAACTAAATCAACATGAGCAAACTCCTGTCAGATCTTCATATCAACAGCAGCAAGCAAGAAGTAACAGCCTCATCGGTGATGTTCACAGTCCTCCTAGGAAGAAAGCCACGGACTTCTCAAAGTTACTGGCAGAATGGAGAATGACTTCGTAATACAGGGCTGTGATGGAGAATGACTTCGTAATACAGGGCTGTGATGGAGAATGACTCTGTAATACAGGGCTGTGACGGAGAATGACTTCGTAATACAGGGCTGTGATGGAGAATGACTTCGTAATACAGGGCTGTGATGGAGAATGACTTCGTAATACAGGGCTGTGATGGAGAATGACTTCGTAATACAGGGCTGTGATGGAGAATGACTTTGTAATACAGGGCTGTGACGGAGAATGACTTCGTAATACAGGGCTGTGATGGAGAATGACCGTAATACAGGGCTGTGATGGAGAATGACTGTAATACAGGGCTGTGATGGAGAATGACTTCGTAATACAGGGCTGTGATGGAGAATGACTTCGTAATACAGGGTTGTGATGGAGAATGACTTCGTAATACAGGGCTGTGATGGAGAATGACTTCGTAATACAGGGCTGTGATGGAGAATGACTTCGTAATACAGGGCTGTGATGGAGAATGACTTCGTAATACAGGGCTGTGATGGAGATTGACTTTTTAATACAGGGCTGTGATGGAGAATGACTTCGTAATAAAGGGATGTGATGGAGAATGACTTCATAATACAGGGCTGTGATGGAGAATTACTTTGTAATACAGGGCAGTGATGGATAATGACTTTGTAATACAGGGCTGTGATGGAGAATGACTTCGTAATACAGGGCTGTGATGGAGAATGACTTCGTAACACAGGGCTGTGATGGAGAATGTCTTTTTAATACAGGGCTGTGATGGAGAATGACTTCATAATACAGGGCCGTGATGGAGAATGACTTCGTAATACAGGGCTGTGATGGAGAATAACTTCGTAATACAGGGCTGTGATGGAGATTGACTTTGTAATACAGGGCTGTGATGGAGAATGACTTTGTAATACAGTGATGTGATGGAGAATGACTTCATAATACAGGGCTGTGATGGAGAATGACTTCGTTATACAGGGCAGTGATGGATAATGACTTCATAATACAGGGCTGTGATGGAGAATGACTTCGTAATACAGGGCTCTGTAAGAGAATGGAACAAAGGCACTAGAAAGGTTCTTAAAGTAACAAGGTAACAACTTGGCAAATCAGCTGTGGCTTGTTGATTCTACTTTTGAAACCTAGCATATTTTAACCTAAAAGATGAAAATATTAACATAAATAAATATTGTGTTACACTTGATTTCTCCTGTGTTTTAGATACTAGTTTACATTCTCTAAGGTGTAGCTTGATTATATGTCACATCTGGTACATAGGCTTGTGAAAAGCAATTTTATGCATATTACCCATTGCCATAAACATGTGTTTTTTGTTTTTTTTTCTTTTCTTATTGCTTTGAAATTAGATTTGACTTTTTATAATAAGTAAATTCTTCAGTTCATCTTTTGGTTCTATGTCTAAAACTTTGCTTTAAGCTTGATTTCTTGATGACATCAATTTAGGGAAAGCAAAAAGGCCCATTATAATCTTTAGGATGCTTTCTGATGTCTAAACAAAAGTTCTATCAAGGGTTTGTTACACGACAACTGACAACCTTGATTGATTACAAAATTTAACCTAAAGCACATAACAGTATGCATAAAACACTAAACATATAAACTAAATCAACATGAGCAAACTCCTGTCAGATCGTCATATCAACAGCAGCAAGCAAGAAGTAACAGCCTCATCGGTGTTGTTCACAGTCCTCCTAGGAAGAAAGCCACGGACTTCTCAAAGTTACTGGCAGAACAGAAATCTGCTTTGGAAAGACTTTCAAATGCAAGTGCAGAAAAAATACAGCCAACATTTAAAAGGCAGATGGCTCTGCTGACAGCCTCAGTTCCTTTTTTTAAATGATATTAATTAGCTCTGATATTCTAAAAGAATGAATAGCTTTTCATCCCATGGCAAGAGTTAAATCAGTCTTAAGGGCTCACTCAGAACAAGAAGAAAGAAGCTTGATCTTGATCTGTTAGTGGGGGCCGGGATTATTATGTAACACAAGTCTTCACTTGATCCCTGAAGCCACATAGGCATGTTACCACTAAATTGTGCAGAAGGGATTTCTGTCAGGTGCTCAGAGATTTTTCTTTGCTAGACAGGCTGTCAGGTTCTGCTCCCACTCCGAACTACCTGAAGTCCTTTGACTCAAGTCTTCATTTAATGCAAACTAGTGCACAAAAAAGGTAGACAAGCCAACAAAGGATTGTTAGCATAAGAAAGGGATCAGAGAGAAAATAATAGCAAAGCTTAAAGGTACTCCTGTGATTGAAGATTAACCTTTTCTCTCCTCATCATACCAAACCTCATTAAGGGATTAAATTAACATGCTGTTTGTTTTATCCCAACTTAAAGGAGCCACACCTGCAGCAGAAAACAAAAATACTTTCTCTCATTGTCCTTGACTAATAAGCTCAGACCTATAATTGCCAACTACAATTAAGTTCCTCCAGTGACACCCCAAAATCCCTCTGTCAATGAAAGAATGTTTGAAGTGCATTTTACACGTGAGAAATCTGACATGAGGCTGTACAGGAACAGGAGTGAGCCTCAGGAAATCTCTCATCAATATTCCTGATTTTATTTTGTAAACACACACACAAAAATTAAAACCAGACTGCAAATGCAAAAGGTTTTCAACTTTCATTAGATAATCATATTCTTATAAAAAGGTATTATCATTGCATCTTTTAGGTAACCATGCAAGCTGTATACACCCTGACATGCCATACACAGAATTTAATAAAAACGGAACGGCAATGCAACTAAAACCAGGTATAAGAATGAGGTGTGAAATCATTTCACATATCTAGAGATTAAGAGAGTATTAATTTGCAGAATGCCACTAGTTAAGCTTGGCATTAGCCCAGAGTCAAGAGATAATATGTACTAAACCAGCCTGTAACCAAAGGTTCTGCTCTTGCTATTATTAAAAGGGTCATGTATGTGAGTGTTGTTACTGTTTTACTGTCAAAGGTAACAACTTTGTGTGAAATGCAAAACACTGATATAACAGGCATTATTAATATATCTACTATTTTTGTTCAACTTTGGCTCTGCTCTGTCTCAACAGTAAATCATCTCAGAATATGTCCAGCCCATTCAATGTTCAGATGTTTTATGTCAAAAAATATATAGTGAAAAGATAAATATAAACCTGGATTGCCATGGTTCCCCTGGTTATGAAGCAAAGTGAAAATGTAACTGCAAACCTGCTCTAACAGTTTCTGATTCAACAAAGGCATATCTGCCTTTTCTAGAGCCACCAAAAGTGGCAAAAAAAGGAATGTATGCACACACAGCTTTAATGTTTTGTTCATGAAAACTGAAAAAAGGACTATAACTGTAGTACTATTTCTGAAGCTGAAAAAAATGTATATTTATATGAACGTGTACATTCCAATATGAACCTGTGAGGAAAGGAAGAATACATGCAACCTAAGAGAATTTTCCTAGACCTGCAAAGCTGGAAAATGTGACAAAGAGGAAAGCCGGAAACCTTGGCTATACCCTATGAACTGCGAATCTGAGAGTAGGAGCACCATGACAAACTGTTCTTGGCACTCTGTTGAAGATGACTCCATACATAACCTAAATGCAGAACTCAAATCCTTTCAGCTAACTTTGTGCATATACTGTGCGTGCTACTTTAGAATGACTACTAGTGAAAGGCAGTGTTTGTACAACATTAGTCACTTCCCAGCCTGAAACCATGTGGACAATTGGCAGGTGTGGGATGCAGAATGATGTTTTTCATGTATTCACATAATCCTATCTGGCATTTGTGTCCCCCCATATATAGTGCTTCACCCTTTCATCCTCTTCTTAAACATAATCAACTCCAAGGTTACCACTCATTTGGCAAAAAAAATGTACCTATATATTCTCACACAAGTACATTTTACATTCTCACAAAAGTACATTTTTCACACTGCAGTCTGCCTGACAGCTTTCATCAGGCATATAGACAGACATCCAATGGACTGGTGTCTTACTCCTGAAGGCATGCACAGTACAGATTTGCTCCCAAACCTGAAAAACTTAACCAAAACACCAGGAATGCATTTAAAAACATGAAGCTCTGCTCAGCATATGAAGACAACTTGCATCATCTGACTCTTAACCAATACAATAACAAGAATGCCTGAAGAAACTTAATAGTCTGTTTTTGAATCAACAGTAAACATTCATAAAATGTCTCCATCATTTGAATGCTTACAGAACCAAAACCACAGCATAAGTGTGAACTCAGGTAAACCTGTGCCTAGAATTAAGAATAGTTAGCTGCAGGATGAACAGTGTCTAGCGATGGTGAGGAGATCCACACACAAGATCACACCTGTATCAAACATCACTATATTACTAATAATGCCCCTTGTAATGATTTGTGATTACTATAAAACTGACAGTTGCTTCTATTTTACTCCTTTAAGGCACTGGAAATGTACTGCTGCATGGACACACTTGCAATTGCATTAGTTAGTCAAGTAAAAGGATTGCTGCGTGATTATTCATTATCCATGGGTATGAGGCACAAGCAGATGTTAGCCCTTATACCTGACTTCCAGAACTTCTGAACATCCAGGTGATTGCAATCAGTCTCTTGAGCCAAACATCAGTGATACAAAGGAAAACTTCTGGGTGAATATAGGAGATGGCTTGCAGGATGTTTCTGGACGTCACTGATGAGGACAACCTCATCTCTATGAAACACATCGAAAATGGTCTCAGCAAAACCATTTGTCTGCTAGGTAGTTTATAGAGAACCAAACCTTTTCCTGCAGGTAAAACCAGAATTTTACTAACTTGCTTATTAGTCATTCCAAAACTACTGCACTGCATCATTGCCACTCACCAGATACGAATGTCACTAGCAAAATTACAGATACTTATAGACCAGCCACAAAACTTGTTGTCTTTTTCAGAGCACCTGCTATATTCTACATAAAATTAACTACATAAAGTGCAATCAGAGGTTGTCCTCTGTCCAGTCATGGGTCACTCTCTGACAAGACAGTCTTTACATTCAGTCTCCTATATGTAAAGCAATTTCCCCCATTGCGGGTGTATCTAGACATATGAAATGTACATTACATAATGCACTTTGAAAATAATTTATTTACTTTACTAATATTTTACATAATGACACAATGACATTTGCTTGAAATTAAAGAAAAACTGCACATTTAAAGTTTTTTGTAGTTATAAGCTTTTTCAGAATGTATGGCTGGCAAAAGTATTATTATTATTATTAATAATATTATTATTATTATTATTATCATCATCATCATTATTACTGTTACTACTCCTATTTTTTTATTTTATTTATTTTCCATTTGTTTACCGGGTTAGTCCGACTGGACACAAGGTGACCATTTTCACTGGAGGCCCAGGGAGGAAAGCTCCAAATGCATTGTAAAAAATTATAAAATAATAATAATAAAAAAATTAAACATAGCTATTTTGTACAAAGAGCATAGAACATATAAAAGGAGTAAAAAATAGAGTTTTTCAATTGATGCAGCATACAGTGGTTAGAATATTAAGAAACAATTAAACAAGATATTATACAACAGATATAGAATTGCTTGAACATAAATTCAGAAATAAGTTTCCATAGACAAACAGAGTCATAAACTAGAAATCATAACTATAAAGGTGTCCTAAACACCTGGTGCACAGTACTATGCACTAAGTGAAACTACACAGTTCACCTGTGATCTAGGGATGTTGAAAGTCAGGAACAGGTGAAATTAGTCTGGTTCTGTACAGGAACATATCCTAGGTTTGAATAGGAGATATTTTAGTAGGGATTTGAAAGTATGTTTACTGTTTAGACATCTAATGTCAGGAGGTAGAGTTCCAGGCCTTAGCAACTGCATTGGAATAAAGAGATTGGGCTGAGCTATGTAAGCAACTGGTAGCAGTCAGTAGGGTGGTATTGGAAGACCTTAATTGATGTGCAGTATTATGGAAGGTGAGCAGACCAGAGAGGGCAGATATTTTATTTGGTTGGTATAGCAGTTGATGGGTCAGGAGAAGTTGATTGTATTTTAGCAGATTAGGGAGTTCTAACCATCTTAATTGTCTTGGGGAGAGGCAGTGGTGAGAACAAAACTTAGCATTGGTTGCAAACTTTGAGATTTTATTGTAGCAGGTAGATAGTTTCAGAAGGTCAGATTTGTTTAGGTTAGTTAGAAATGGGAAAGCGTATAATAAGGTGGAGAGTAGATGGGTACGAGAGATAGTGATTCAGGATTCCTGTGTGAGGAAACTCTTGCAGCGGTAGAGTGAACCTAGCTTTTTATGAACTTTGGCAATTGTTAGTGCTACATGTTTGTCGAATTTTAGGTTTTGGTCAACAACACCTAGTAGCTTGGCTTGGGTTACTGGTGTAATAAGGGTATTGTAAGGGTATGGTTGGAGGATGTTATTGAGAAGGCGAGGTAGGGGTGAAAATTTTGGATGGGTGGAAGATCATGAGTTGGGTCTTAGATGGGTTTAGTATGAGTTGGGTGGAATTTAGTCATTTTTCTATAGTAATGAAGGCTTCCTGGGTTCTATCTTTGAGTAATTGTAGAGCGGGGGCTGAGCAAACAAGGGTAGTGTCATCAGCATACTGTACTATACTAGTTTGTTGGGTACCCGAGGGGAGGCTATTGGTAAAGATGGAAAATAGTAAGGGACCAAGAATGGAACACATTGTCCCACTGGGAGGAGAGGGGAGGGAGAGTTGTGCCACTTAACAGCTTGTTGCCGGAAAGACAGATAATTTTTAAACCACAGTAGAGAGGAGTTACCCAGATTGAGCTCAGAGAGAGTCAATAGTAATTTGCAGTGGGATACCGTGACAAATGTTTTTGACAGGCCTAGGAAGACAACAGATACTAAGTTACAGAGATTTCTTTGTTGGCTGACGTAGTCAGTAAAGGATATAAGGGCAGAGGTGGTACTATGGTTTGGCAGAAATCCATGATGAGAATTTAATAGCAGGTTAAACTGAAGAAGATGATTCAGTAGTTGGGTGTGTACATATTTTTCTAAGATTTTTGATAGGGGAGATAGTATAGCTATGGAGCGATAATTACTAAGTTCTGTCGAGGATCCACCTTTGTGTAGGGGATGACATAAGAAATTTTCCAGAGAGAGAGGACAGTGTGTTCAGCTATGGATCTATTGATGAGTATGGAAATAGGGTAGGTGATGCCAGAGGCGGCAGTCCTGTGGTAATCAACAGGGAGTTTATCAGCAGCGAGAGTGTTGGGTTTCAATTTTGCAAGGTGTTTATGAATTAGGTCAGTTGGAACTGGTTTGAGAGAGAATTTGGTGTTGGTATTATGGTGACAGTTTTGTATTTTGGGGGTATTTGTAGTAGTAGTGGGGAAATTGTTGAATAACTTTTGGATGGAGGAGGTGAAATAGTCATTAAACTGGGTGGAAATATCATTGTTATCACCTTCAGTGTTAGGGTTTGTAAAGGTGATTTTTGCCTGGTTGGGGAACGTGGCTGATTGTAGTCCAGAATTTTTGTGGATTGTTGTAGTGACATTTTGTAGCTGGATATAATAACTTTTTTTGTCATTACATATTTGTTTTTTTTTTGCTTTGTTTCTGAGCTCTAGGAAGTATTGTCAATTTGTACTTGTTTTGTTGGGTACGCAAGGCTGCCCAAGCTATGTCTCATTGTTTGAGTAGGGATCTTGTATCCTTTGAGATCCAGGGGGCTCGGATGGTTTTAGTATGAATTATACATTGTGGGGCCATAAGAATAAGGAAACCTAAGAAGGTAGTATTAAAGTACTCCATGGCTTCCTCCAATGGTAAGAGTTTTAAAAGGTGACCAATTTATTTTTTTAAGTTGTTGATGAATTGGTCTGGTAGGAAATCTTTGGAACTACAGATAGAAAGTAGGATGGGGTTTTTGTGGTTTTTGTGTGCTGTCTTAGTATGAATGTGGGTAGATGATCACTGAGAGAGTGAGGTAACGTACCAGATATACTGGCAGATGAAGGCTTGTTGGTTAGAATCCATTCTAATATGGATTCCTTTTTGGTGTATTTGTCTATACGGGTGGGGGTTTGGATAAGCTATGTGAAGTTAAATAGGTTTAAGTGGTACTTCAGGGGGGAATGCTGTGATAGAGGCCCAATCAATGTTGAAGTCCCCCAGGATAAATGTCTCCTGAGGGAGGCCGGTGGAAGTCCAATGTAAAATGGACCCTACAGTGGCAATATTGTCGCCTGGTGGTAAGTAGACCTATAATGTTGAGTTGTTTCTGCTGGTTTAATTTTATATTTGCAAACAGGGTTTCTGCATAGCCAAAAGTGAGTATATCTTTACATATCTGTTGGAGATTAAGGTTGTGCCTGTAAAGTAGGGCAATACCCCAGCGTCTTTTAGCTATTCAATCACATCTAAGGATGTTGTAGCCAGGAGGGGCTACGGTGATATCTTTGATGTGGGGTTTCAGCCTGGTCTCGGATAGGAGTACAATATCACGGCTATAGAAGGATATAGAGGCATGTAGCTCTTCAGTTTTATTCATGATGCTGCAGATGTTTATACTGAATATTAAGAGGTCAGAGGGATTTTGCTTGCAAAGGATATTAGGTCCATGTAGGTTTGTAGCGGTAGGTATAGTAGTGGAGGGGCGTGGGTTAGGGTGGATGTCACCACTGAGTGCAAGTCTGTTAGTAGCAGTGATCAGTGTGTGTAGGTAGTTGGCGATCATATGGTATATGAGTAAACTAGGTAGTATTTTTATAACAGCTTCTTGGTAGGTGAGCCTGGTGAGATCAAAGGGAGTGTGGTTGAAGATGGTAGGTGAAAAGTATATGCAATTATGGTGGTAAGTGTTTGAATAGGTTAGCGTGGGGGGAGTTTAGGTGATTGCGGTTAGTGATAGTGGAGTGGTAGGAATTTTGATGGTAGCCTAGGGAGAGGAAAACCACTATGAAAATAGAAGGTCCAAGCATGGTGAGAGTTGAAGGAGGTGGTGATAGTATATGTGGAGTTAAGTTATCTGGTTTGGGAGTTATTAGAGGAAGAAAGGATAGTGTGATGTGGTACAGCACCACAGAACAAATTAATGAGCAGTTGGTGAAAGGAAAAATGGGGGAGTGGTTTGGGGATGATGCAATAGCTTGGTGGGAGGTGTTAGGGAAGTCAGGTGATTGAGGTTTTGAATAAATTGGGGTATAGGTGTGGTGGGTGGGATAAGGGGGCAGGGTGGGGAGCCAAGTGAGCATGACTGAATTCCACTCCACAAGGTAATGAACTCAGCAAAGAATTGAAACAGTGAACTAGAGTAGGTAAGGTACTGGTTAAAGTGCAATTATATTTAACTGTGACTGGCAGCACCACTGTGAGTTTTATGGGCAGTAGCTAACAGTAAATCAGGAGGAAGGTCAGGGTTGACTGTTAATTAAGGGATGCTGTTAATTTAATGTCAGTTTCAAAGAAAAAGGGGGTTCTATGGCAGGCTTTAGCATCTGTGCATGCTACTCACCCAGAACAAGTAAGATACTTTAATGGAAAAAGTATCTACAGATTTTAATAACTAGTGCGGCTCTGAAGATGGTGGGGCAGACCATTGCAGCTTCAGATCACAGAATACAGTCCCAAGGGAGAGGCAAAGCAGAAGAATTATATTTTCAGTAAAAAATGCAGCAGGTATATTTAAACAAGATTTTAATAACTAGTGCACCTCTGTGGTGGAAGATGGTGGGGCAGGTAGTGGACCGCAGCAGCTTCAGATCTCAGAATACAGTCCAGGGGGAGAGGCAAAGCACCAGAGTTATATTTTCAGTAAAAAATGCAGCAGGTATATTTAAGCAAGAGAGAAGCAGGAGGTGCATGGAATGCCAGGACAGAGTATTTACCAGGATTCACAAAACTTGTTTAAAACTGTCTCTTCCTTTGATTCAGTAGTGAAAACTTATACTGCCACGCTCACCAGAAACATTTAGTATGTGGATTAAGTGGGATTTAGTTTCATATTTATACTTACAAGGTTTCACAAGCTTTTTTTTCTTCCTGGTATTTCAAGTTCATCAATTAACCAGAGACTGACGTAAGTTTCTTAAACAGTAAGCACCACTAACAATCTCGGAGACCTACTAGCAGATGCAAATTACTTTACAGTCATCCTGGTTATGTCTTATGCAAACTCCCCCCTCTACATGCAATCAAAGATTTCCTACTAATTTCAAAACAAACAATTACTCCTACCAATTGATGTAAGTTTGTTATGTTTATCACTCTCCTTAATTTTATTTCACATCTGTTAACTGCTCTCTACATTTTAGAATTTGCATCATAATTCTTTTATTTTGTATCTTACTTGATTTATCTGGACAGATTTTCTCCTTGGGTCTTTACTGTAAATGGTCTTTGCTCAACAGGGCTAACATGGTTAACTAACTAACTAGTTAACTAACTAACTAGCTAACTCTGTTTTCTGATCATGCCCTTATCTACTATTCTTGTTCTCACATATATTGCATATGAGGCCCTGACATACATCCTAAACACACAGTTCTACCTTCTCTGTATCTATTTTATATAACAATTTCAGACCCTTGTTGTCTCTGTACACTGCAGCAGTCTTTGAATACCACTTTGCTCATTTACTTCCTAAATCAAGTGCTATGATGGCCTAGTGACTTAAGCGTGTATAATTAATTATATATTTGACTTTCATATGGTGATTAATTATGCATTTAATATGCATATAAGTACTTGACAGAAATAATCTATATCATCTCTCAGTGTGAACTGTTCTATTAGCCTGCCTTGTAACCCATTTTAGATAATTAAAATTAACTAAAGGCTCCTTTCCGTCTATAAACATCACCATCCGATACTTGCTAGATAGATTTATTAATAGCTTGATGCTGTTTCCCAAACTGCTAAAATCACTGTAAACCAGTATTATTTCTACTACACCCAGCGTTATTTCCACTGTTCATCTACCCAGCAAAAAGAAACACTTTTGGAGTGTCCAGAACAATACTGAGTAAGAAGAACAGAAATATATCTGTGCAGAAAACATCCAGGAGTGTGAAACACAAGAAACAAAAACAACACAGCCAACCATCTGTCTATACTACACATACAATTTGGCAAGTGTTTAGAGTTAAAATGTATAACAGCCAAGTCTAAGAACGTACCTTGTACAATCAGTCACAAATAATACCTTAGCAATCTACAAAACTGAAAGAGCCATAGGTTATGACTTTCCTTTAACTCTGGGTATAGTTCCGTCCCAAAACTGAACTTCATATTACATGTATAAATAACAGTTATTATTCTGTTGTGTGGCATTTCTGTTTCTCAACCACCTCATTGCATACTAGGTTTATAAAGTATCTCTGAGTAGCTTTTTTTTTGGAATATGACTCACTTTCTGGTACACAAGACCGACCATTACGTTTCACACATCTGGGACATAAGCTTCATTGCAGAGAAGACTAAACTCTATGACTACCACTCAGATGACTTAGGACTGACTAATGATCTGGAAAATGGAGAAGTTTGCAGCATACACTGGGAGTGAGTGACTGATGCCAGATTACCTACATTGGGGGGTTATTTCTTGTACTCGGCAGAGGCCAGGTAGTGCAGCAAGCAGTTTTAGGGTCAAGATGAGCTGGCCTGCAAAACATCAAGTGTTATAGCAAGATTTAGCATGTGTTTCTAAACAACAATACTGCACTTGGGTCTCGTTGCATGTTGAGCACACAGAAAGAGTTAGGGTCCATTATCCTCAACCTGTAGGGATGATGTCAGTCTATCCTTTATCTCAACAGGTTATACTGTAAGTGAAAGGGGTTTTCATACGTTATTGTGTAGGACTGGGGTTAGTGGCAGAAGCAGGGTTAGGAACAGCACATATGAGTAAGGATGGCTATAGGGGCTTTGACCCACTCCCCCAGCACCTTACTCATATGTACTAATCCTACCTCTACTCTTAAGCTAGCACTAACCCTAGACATTAACTTGCCCTTACCAAAAACCTTCTCTAACAGTATCACTATAAAAGACATACACACACACATACACACACACACACACACACACACACACACACACACACACACACACACACACACACACACACACACACATACACATCTTCTTTTTTTTCTTTCAGCTGTTCCCGTTAGGGCTCGCCACAGCGGATCATCTGTTTCCATTTCTTCCTGTCCTCTGCATCTTGCTCTGTCACACCAACCACCTGCGTCCTCTCTCACCCCATCCATAAACCTTATCTTAGGACTCCCTCTTTTCTTCTAACCAGGCAGCTCCATCCTTAGCATCCTTTTCCCAATATATGCAACATCCCTCCCCAGCACATGGCCAAATGTACAGCTGTGTACACTTACCATAAATTTAGATGTTCGAGTATATTCACTGTTGCAGTCATTACATTTGGGTTATCTGTTGCAGGTAGCCCTCAGTTGGCCTGATTAACAAAGTCTTGGGTCCTGTGTCAGTTGCTGTCCCTTCTTCCATGACATCAGGTTGTCAGGGGTATAAAACATGCAGCCAACGCCATTACATTTGTTTTTCTTGCCCCAGATGTTAGGTGGCCCACTAATGGGAAGCAATTAAACAGAAAAACACAAAGGTATACCTCCAACAAAAAAGCAAATACACTAAAAAGGCTTTTAAGCATAGTAAAGCAAAGTAGAGGTATAGCCAAAATAAGTTAGGGGGCAGGAGGGAGGGTAACCAGGACTGCAACAGTGAATACACTCGAACATCTCCATTTATGGTAAGTGTACAAAACTGAACTATGTTCTTTGTGTTTCACTGTTGCAGTCATTACATTTGTGTAGATTCCCAAAGCTATGGTTGGGAGGAGAAATTTAGAGAGCATTAGGGCCAGCTATAAGTCCCTGCAAGACTGCAGTGGCAAAGCCAGCTCTGGAGTTAGAGAAAATTGGCAAATGATAATGCTTGGTGAAAGTATGTACAGAACTCCAGGTAGCAGCTTCTAGGATGTCCCTGGTAGCAACACCTCTGAGAAAGGCTGTAGAAGTAGATGCAGCCCTGGTGGAGTGAGGTCTGATCCCCTGGGGAATAGGTTTTCCATGGTGCTTATAGCAGAAATGAATGCAATGGCTTATCCATTTAGAAATGGTTTGTTTTGAAATAGCCTTCCCCTCTGCCCCTGCAGCAAATGCTACCAGCAGTTGTTCAAATTTTCTTTGAGGTTTAGTCCTGTCCAAGTAGAATCTAAGTTGTCTGTGCACATCCAAGGAATGCAGTATCCATTCCCCTTTGTTCTGTTTTGGGAAAGAAGGTTGGAAAATGAGTGGACTGATTAAGAGCCACACTGGATACCACCTTGGGCATAAAGGAGGGATTAGTTCTGAGTGACACCCTGTCCGCATGAAAGATGAGGAAAGGCTCCACTGCCATAAGGGCCTGTAATTCAGACACCCTTCTAGCTGAAGTGATTGCTAAAAGGAAAGCTGTTTTCCAAGAAAGAAATTTTAAGTCTGCAGTATCAGCTGAAAGGAGGTAGAGTGAGTTTTTCCAATACAAAGTTAATGTCCCAGGCTGAGGTTGGAGCTCCCCTGGGTGGTCTCAAATTTTTGGCCCCTCTGAGGAACTGCTTGAGCAGTGGATGAGAGAAGAGGGGAGTTTCTGTGTTATAATGAGCTGAAATGGCTGAGGCATGGATTTTAATGGAGGAAAAAGCCAGGCCCTTGTGAAGCATCTCAGTTAAGTATTGTAAAATCTGAGGTAAACTGGGTGCTGCTGCGCTCATCCCTTGAGATTGGTTCCAGGCACAGAATCTTTTCCATTTTTCAGCATAAGATTTTCTAGTACTAGGCCTCCTTGCCTCTAGGATGATATCCATCACAGGTTTGCTGAGGGATGGTAAGGGAGAGTTTAAGTAATTAGCCAGGCTGCAAGGTTCAGTGTTGGAAGCGGAGGGTGCAGAATCTGGTTCTCCTCCTGAGACAGCAAGGAAGGAATCTGAGGCAGGTGCCATGGAGATGACCATGACACACTGTGCAGGAGGGGGTACAAGTGTTGGCGCGGCCAGTCTGGAGCAATCAAAATCATCCTTGGTTTGTCCTGTTTGACTTTTAGTAGTACTTTAGAGAGCAGAGGCAGCGGGGGGAAGGCACAAACTGATAGGTTTTTCCAGCTGAAGGACAGAGCATCCATTTTCCAGGCTTGTTTGTGGGGAATCCTTGTGCAAAATTTGTCCAATTGGTAGTTCTGGGGAGAGGCAAACAGGTCTTTATCTGGGCTCCCCCATTTGCTTGTCAACATGTTGAAAATCCTTGGTCCTAGTTTCCACTCGTGTGGGTCCATGAGGTTTCTGCCAGATATTTAATTTTCCTGGCAGGAATTCAGCTTATAGGTGCACTTGGTAGCTCAAGGCTGTGTTCCACAATGCCATGGCTAGTCTGCAGAGGGGATAAGAATGTGTACCCCCCTGCTTGTTTATGTACCACATAACCGTGGTGTTGTCCATCTTTACCATTAGTTGTCCTGGAAGAATGTAGTCCTTGAAGGCTGTCAGAGCATTCTGTACAGCTAACATTTCTTTTTGATTGACATGTAGGTGCATTTGACTTGGGTTCCCTTTGAATGCACTTCCCTGCCAGGTGAGCCCCCTATGCATAGTCTGATGCATCTGTTGTTAGGGTTTGGGTGGCAGGGAGTGGTGTGAAAGGTAGTCCCTTGTTTTGGTGGCAGGCCTCTGCCCACCAAAGGAACTCTAGGCGTAAGCAAGGTATGATAAGAATCATTGTTTCTAAGCTGTGAGAATGTTGACTCCATAGGCTTTTTAGATACCACTGTAGTTTCCTCATATGCAGTCTTGCATATGGAATTAGAAGAATGCAGGAAGCTATGAACCCCAAGGCTTGCAGGATTTGTCTTGCAGATAGCAGGGTTCTTGTGGCCACTTGTTTGAAGTAGGTTGTCAAATGAATTTGCTTTTCTGGCATGAGGTAAGCCATTTGGGAAGTTGTATTCAAGCTTGCTCCCAGGAATATAATTTGTTGACAGGGTACCAGTTGTAATTTCTTTTCGTTTATGGTGTACCTCAGACAAGTTAGAACCCTTTTTGCAAAAGCCAGATGATTCAAAAGTATGTCCTGGCTTTCTGCCTGAATTAGACAATTGTCCGGGTATGGGTATATTTGAATACTACTTATCTGCAAAATACAATAACTGGAGCTAGGCACTTTGTAAATACCCTGGGTGCAGTAGATAAGCCAAAGGGCAGTGCAGAGAACTGATAGTGCATGTAACCTGCTTTGAAGCGTAGGTATCTTCTGCAAGATTCCCTGATTGGGATGTGCAGGTATGCTTCTTTTAAATCTAGTGTTGCCAACCAGGCATCTTTGCCTAGAATAGGAAGTAATTGGTGAAGAGTCAGCATCTTGAATTTTGGAATCTCTAGAAAGGTGTTTAGAGTAGACAGGTCCAGGATAGGACATCATAATTTGTCTTTTCTGGGTACCAGGAAAAGTCTTGAGTAGAAACCTTGTCCCTTTTCCCCTTCTGGTACCATCTGAATAGCCCCCATGCTTAAGAGAGAAAGTACTTGTTTTTGGGCCTCTGCCCACTGATTTGGGGGTAGGTCCGGCCACATGTGGAAGTGAAATATGTATCCCTGGGACACTATATTTAAAATCCATTTGTCTTGGGTAATGAGTTCCCAGTTCTTTGCATGAAGAGCAATCTTTCCCCCCAAAGAGGCAGTCAGAAGATAAGTGCTTGGAAATTTTAAAAGGAAGTCATTGAGACAGTTTACCATAGGAGGGAGTCTTGTTATTCCCAGACTTGGAAGTGGAGGCCCCCCACTGCTTAGTTCTGTGAGTCCACTGGGACTGAAACCTGGGGTTTTTGCTGTGTCTGGGTTTGGCTTGAGAAGACCTAGAAGGGGCTGGAAAGGACCAATTCTTAAAGGGCCAGTGCCAACTAAATCTAGGAGGCTGAACTTGTAAAATATCGTTTACAGTTTGCATAGATTTAGCTTTATCTTCCATCTTTTTAAGAACTTCTTCAGCCTTGTTGCCAAACAGGTGGTCCTGATTTAAAGGAGCATCCAACAATTTAGCTTTAACATGATCAGGCAAAGATTGCTCCTTAAGCCAAGCATGCCTTCTAAGCACAGACCCAGTAACAGCAGCCCTGCAAGAGGCCTTTAAAGAATCAAAACCACATTGCAAAGTATGTTTTCTAACTTGTTCAGCAGATTGCATTAAATCCTGTAAGTCTTTATTTTCCACACAGTCAGGAATCAACATCATTTTCTGTTTAACCAGTCCAATAATATGTTGCTGACATTTAATATAGGAAATTGGCAGTTTAAAGTTCTAATGGCCGAGGTTGCTGACGTGCAAACCTTTTCACCCCATCTATCCAACGCCCTGGAGTCTCTATCAGAAGTGATAGGATTTTTAGCAGTCTCTGGATCTGCAATAGGATTTTTGAAAAGGAACTTGTGGGACTCAGGGACCCTGTAGTATCTGTCAGATTTACTGGGAGCAGGAGGCAGGGAATCAGGGCCAAACTGGATTCTGAGAAGGCATCATCAACAATGCCTAGTACAGGAGGAATAGCCAAAGGCCTATGCTGAGGTATGAGTAGGAAATCCCTAAGCCTCTTTTTTGAATCAAAAAATTCCTGGCTTTCCTAGTAAAAATGCTCCCTTAAAGTATGTAAGGTTTCCCCAAAAGAAAAATCCTCAGGAGGGGAAGCAGAGGGTATAGAGCCCTCTGCATCAGAATCCTCATAAGTAGGTAAGGACAAATCCAGGTCATCAGAAGAGTCAGAAAAAACAGAATCCTCATCAGAAGATTCATAATCAAGCTCAGCCCTAGGCCTCTTAGAAGGGGGGGTTTGGCTACCCCTGATTAGAGTTATTAGGTCTTCAGACATTTTTATCATTTGTTTTTTATGCATAGAGGCCTGAGCATGTGGCCTGGGCATCGGTTTTTTAGACATGGATCCAGATTTAGGCATTAGTAATGAAGGAGGCGTCCATTTAATATGCAAGTCCGTAGGCCTGAATACACCCTCTGAAGCCAGTGCCTGCACAGCGGCTCTGGACCCATCCAAGGTAGAGACATCTGTGGGTTCCATAGTTGAAGCATCTTGCGGCATACCAGACTCCGAATGAGTCTCAGTAGAGGCCTGCGAATCAAAAGTAGCAGGTATCAGGGGCTGCGAAAGTAACTCACTGAGTACTGGCGAACTGGTGATTGGCTTAAGAGAAGCATCATCGGCAGTTTTAGACCTTGGCGGCCTGTCTCTGTCTTTATCTTTGCATTTTTTCAGAATCCTGGTAGTCGGATGGCTAGCCGACGACATTTCTGGATAATTAAACAGAGAACCAAAATATTTAGAGGCAAAAATATACAGACACAGATAGTGCACTGATTAAATAAAGCACAAAACTGACAGCAAGATCTGTCGTGGTCAGGGCCTAGGCAAGGA
>NC_056745.1:252489502-252577002 GCF_019279795.1 Protopterus annectens | reverse complement strand
TGATGTATTCAGAAAATGGTCCTCTCAACAAAGTAAGGAAAAGCAGATGTGAAATATGCTGACTGATAATTACACTGAATGTAATACACCATGCAGTTTGGACAGCTAAATTCTGTTTGTGTTCTTTACAAAAAAAGTTTGCGGCTGATCTGCCCAAAGTACTTAATACATATGCCCTGCATAATATATTTACTCTACCACCAAATTAAGAACAAAACAGAAAGTGAAACCAAAAGGAACAAATGCTGTCCAGTTCAAGAAATAAACTATTCAAATGACACCTCGTAGTTTAATTAGTAATTAATGTCTGATCAACATTCCGAGCAATGTTTGGAAATGCCACAATCACATGTGATACTGAGATAGCCAATAACATGACTCAGCACCCAGTGATGTTCCTAGAAATCACAACTGCCACCTGCATGTGAACTCAGAAAGCTGACAACAAACCATGCTGTTTTATAAGACCTTACTCTAGCCTTATTCAGCAAAGTAGTGATAAACTATGAGGGACAGATAAGCTATACCTGACAGTTACACATCACAGGTAAGTGCATCTGTCGTTTGTAAATTGGAACAGTTTGTTTTCTGCCTTCATAGTACATCAGCCTACCGAGCTTACCATACTAGATGCAGAGCGGCTTCTGACAGCTGTCAGACGTTAAGAACTATGATAGTACTGGCATACGTTAAGTCACAGAGTAAACATTTAGACTTAGAGGATTTTGTTCCATTAAGCTAGAGTGTACAAATCACATGCCCTCATTAAAACAACATGTCCCTTCATCATGCCTGCAATCTACGCTACACCATCCTGGTGCAGGGTGATGACAGTTAATTTGTGACACTAACATCTTTGTGTGTGTGTAAGGGCATGAATTATTGGAATAACTGTCAAGACTGACAAAAGAATAATTTAAATTGTATAGCTTGTACTGATGAAATGTTCACTTTAAACGTATGAATGCATGCACAAAGTCATAACTATTGGGGGTATTCAGGCAGCAATCTAATCCACATAGGCATTAACTTATTTTTGCCAGTCAATCTGTGCAAACACATTAGCAACACAAAACTCACTGTAAAGCAGTTTGCCTGCAACTACCAGGCAAAAAAACACTGCTGGGACACACTTATAATGTATCTCTGAAACCATTTTACAATACTGAGACTTTAAAATGAAATGAGCACACTTTAATTTTAACAATTATGGCATACTATTCATTAGAGGGCAATTTAACAAAGATTTGCATAATTTTTGCTTGTGGTTCCACTGAGTTTTCCAAACCTAACGACTGTTTCCTTGCCCAGTAATATAAATGCAGTAATCACACAACTACTGCACTGGGAACAGTAAAACTCGACATTCTTTTTTTTGACCACAAAACAATTACTCAACAATTTTGGTAAACCATATCACCCCGCTTAGACAAAGGAACCTGAAGTCACCTCTGGTGCTATTGTTTTGCATCAGAGATAGCCAAATGATGATAACCGGCTACAAGGTTCCAGAATCATTCTACTACTTTGGGAGTGTTCACACCTTCTCATTATAAAACTAAAATAGCAACAATTGTATTTATTCATTCTCTTATCAGCAGATTGCCTCCGAGTATATCCTCTGACCAACGGCAACTACAATAATATTCATGCTGTACAAACTGGAACCAGTAATTCCAGGCTGTATAAGAGTATAACTATTTGTATAAAAGCAAAGAGGTATATGCTCTGCAGGCAGATTATTCTAGTGTCCTAAACACCACCTATAAGTACTCCAGAACAAGATGGAAAGCTTTTGGAAGCTAGTGCAATCTGTATATTACAGTACACTGTATTTATGTGTGATCTATAGATGTGCTCTACAGACAGTTATATAGACTTACGTATGCAGAGACCCTGTGAGGGCAAGTCAAACAGGTAGGTGGAAGTAGCATGGAAGGAAAAGCAATGAAGATGCCCACATGTATAAAAGACCCCCTCCCCCCAGCATACCTCCTTCTAATACCATAGCTCCCTACTTTTAGTACAGCTAGTTGTGATTTTTTTTTATATGAATCCCAACTGGGCATTTTAGTAAATTATTCTATTTGCTACCCCTCTAAGCAACGCAATGACATTTTCAGGAATCCCAATACCGGTGACAGCTTTGTTAAATATTAAAATGAACTGTATCAAGTCTGAGGGCCATGAAACATCAGTAAGAAATAAAATCTGCTTAACACAATACTGTTTTGTCAGAGCTAAACACACTTCGATTTTCATATGGCCATTACATTTTATAAATGCTCATTTTATACTCTTTCCATGACTTTTTTGTTTAAAATAAAACTTAAAAAATAGGATTTCTGAGCACAAATCTCTCCAACCCAACAACTTTTGCTCATATGATGTCTGTGTTTAGTTTACTGTGCCCTTTCCACTGGTTTTATCTCAAAATGAGGTATAACTTACAGTGCATTTTTGTGGGTCATCAGTTTTTCCTTCACACTGTATCTCACATTACTCATTTGGGTTTTAAAGACAGGGAGCATATTATCAGTCATTTGGCATTCTTTAGGACAGGTTTTTTTCAAACTTTTGTTTACAACAGATGCTTCTATGCCATCAGTTTTATACATGTTCTGCAGGTGTTTATTTCAGTTGTTAATTAAAGCAATTATAGCCAGGACATCTTAACTGGTGAGGCATAAAATAATGACATTCTGGCATGTAATTTTGAAAAGAGCCTGACAAAAGACCTTCACAGAACAGGAACAGAAATAAGCAGTCTCAGTGTAATTGTATCCCCCATCCTTAAAAAAAAAAAAAAAAAAAATTGAATCATCAACAACAATGTTGCAGTGTGCAGAATTCGAGTGTCCAGCTGTTCTTACAGGGATTATCAGGATTTAATGGAGAGCGCAGATGGAAGTAATGCCATTGTCCATAGCATTTTAGCAACTGAAGCTGAAATCTGAAGGATGGTCAGTATGATACCGATGGAAAAAAAATCCCCTTGTTTTCTGCCTCCCCAAAAAGGAACAGAATTGAAACCATCCAATGACAACACAGAGGAAGCCTCTCTTAATGCTTTCCTTCATGGGTAATTGGCATTGTTGAGGTTGATCAGGTCATGTGTGCAGCTGCCTAGATGGTTTCACTGAACTACAAGCAGCTTTGCTGGGGCCTGTTTTCTGTTTTACTGGGGCATTCGCACTGGACATGGATTACTGCCGATGTATAAGCACTCCATTGTATCAGCAGCTAATTTAGAGCACTAACATGAACCAGCTGAGCAAGTCTGAATTAATATGGATGGATGGAGGAGGGAGTCTTGACAGGCTTGCATAGGAACACCCTCTGTGACTAATGTTCAAACCCACAAGGGGCCTGACACATGTAGGTTTAAAGAAAATATATTGGGAGAATAAAAACCTTGTGTGCTAACAGACATAAAAAATGCATTTATTGTGGAATGCTCTCAAGTGTAGTAGTTTTAGATGTCAAGCTAACTGTTTATATATCTGGCAAGGCAGAAGGTGTTGATATAAGCAGTACTTAAAAATGACATTAAAAAGCTGATATTGTACTTCTTAAGATGACACAAAGCCTTTTCCAGCCAGAACAGTAGCTGTTTGGCTGACATAAAAATGTCTGTGTCTATACTCCTGAGGAATAATATGTATCACGATAAAGTGCAACCCTGAAGAAAAAATTTAGACATTACTAAGATTGTTCTGAACGCCAAGATTCAGGTCATCAAAGTATACGAGTTGCAGAATATAAACATTGTATGGGATAATGATCGGTGTTACTGCTGATTTTATCCATTGTTTGCAGTTAGGAGTTGTTTTGCCTTGCCTTTTTGGGTCTATATCAGAACATCAAAGTTTTAAAACTTCGAATGTTCTAATATCGACCCCTATTCAGCGAATGCTAAAAATAGCGAAGCTGCAGAACACCGAATTTTTTCCTAGGGAAAGAGTTTGGTTGGCCGTTTCTGTGGCTTTTCTATTTTCAGCGCTGTGGTGGAAAGTTACGGGTCAGGTTCAGTTAAGTGTGCGATTGTGTGGACGTTAGGTTTAGGGCGCGGGTTAGGTGAGTTAGGGATAGGGCGCGAGTTGAGTGAGTTAGGGTTAGGGGCGGGTTAAGTGAGTTAGGGTTAGGGCGCGGGTCAGGTGAGTGTGCTATAGTGACAGACTTTAGGGTTAGGGGTGGGTTAAGTGAGTTAGGGTTAGGGCACGGGTTAGGTGAGTGTGCGATAGTGACGGACCCTAGGGTTAGGGTCTGGGTTAAGGTAAGTGTATGTACAGTTTAGTGTAGTGTTAGATGTAGGATTTTAAGGGTATGTGTGTGGATTGCTGTTTTTTTGGTGTGCTTGTGTTGTGTGTGTATGTGTTTCGGAATAGCGAATTTTTTCCATGGGAAAAAAATTTGCTGTTCTGAATGTTCGATATTTTGTGGTTTAGATATTTTAGGTTCGATGAAATAGCGTTCACTATTTTCATCTTTCGATAGCGTGATATAAACGTGGCTTTTTCACATGCCTCTTAAATGAAACCAAATTTTGTAGGTTAAACTTCCAAAGATTTACCACTTTCCATGCAGATCTGTGTTTTTGGGGCAGAATCTCTTTTTCCTTTAACTTTTGATAACTTTAAATTTCAAGAAAATGTAAAAGAATGGGCCACAACAGCTTCAACTGATCTTAATTTAGGTGATCTAGGCAACTAATGGTGCTATTCCACAGAGCTGAAAGATGATAAGATATTTTTATATGTGCAAGTATTCTATATGGTAATTTTAAAACCTAATACGAAGCAACATATTGTGACCTGACTTAAGAGCAGGATGTGCATGGTACAGTCTGAAGGTTTAGGCACATGCACTCACACTTTAAATGGGAACAGTCTGCACCTGAGGCATTCACACATATCTTTCAAGCCTGTCTTGTGTATTTACTGACATTTTCTGGTCAAGAATTTTAAAAACAAAACATCATATACATATGAAAAAACCCGAATCCTTGCTTCTTCTTATCTGTTTGGTCACATATATGATGTAGTTTTGGTTACTATTTCTAGACATTGCCTCTGCTGTGGGTTGTCACAGATCTTCTTCTTTGCGCTGAATGCTGTTTGGGGTTTTGGGTAACATCACTACACAGTTGATACTCAGTTTCACCTGCTTATCCCTTATTGAAACTTGAATACCATCCTGGGCTGGATGAGAGTGGCCTTTAACTTCTTCGAAGATGGAAGCTGTGGTCATCCATTCAACCTTAAGGCGTTCCATAGCCTTTAGTTCTTACCCGATTGTAAAGTATGGTGGGTACAGGTTAGAAGTATTTTTCAAGATGAATAACCTTGGCCTAGTTCCAAATGATCTTTTGCCATCTCCAAAGAGGTGCTGTCAATTGCTAAATCTTTGCATTTTCAACTAAAGCATATTGCATGGATTAGACACCTTCTACCTGAGGACCACCCATGGACCTAGCAAGCACTGTCCATACATTAGCCTCATCTCACACGAGCTTCTGCAATAGCTCATTCCTGGGCTTCCAAATGGTGAAGATGACCTCATTTAACAGGTGCAGAATTCAGCAGTAAGGGTCCTAACAGGCACTCCCTGATATGCTTATGTCAGTCTTGTACTAAAGGGCCTGAAAGGAGTTTCTTTCAGCTTATTAGCCCACCTGAACTCTTCATTCAGCTGACAGGGAAACTCTTACTGGTCCCTTTTTTATGGTTAAACATATTTTTAATAAGCAAGTATTCCTTTATGTGGAACCCACTACTTTGTCAGGTACAGGATTGTAGGACTGTGACAGGACTGTGACTTATTTCAAGAAATCTTTCAAAATCAATCTTTTTCTTCAAAGCTACTTATTTAATACCCTACTTCTTAACTCAATACTACAAATATATATTTTTATGTTATTATTATTATTATTACTTTTTTCTTTTTTTCTTTTTATTTATCTTTATTTGAACATTGCTTAATGCTCTGTGCTTTAATAAAATTTGATTTGATCTGATTAGGCTACAGTGCTGAAAGAAGAAATTTGAGGTCAGGTACTGAAATATCATCTTTGCTTTTAGCTGTTGCCTTAGATTAACTTTGTGTTCATCACTTTATCAAAAGAAACTGCTGCTGGATTTTATTAAAGGAATATGTCAATCTCTATCCTCCTTTTTGTCTCTTTGGAAATCAAACTGCAATTATACATAATTTTCTGTCAAAAATATTCTGTTTAGAGTGTTCTAGTGTAAAACAAATATTGCAAAATACTTAATTGCTCTGCAGTTTGAATCATTTGCAGAATGATGCATTCGGAGTTTCATAGGCAGGAATACAAAGAATCCCTGGACCTGTAACAGAAGGCCTCATGAAGGGATTCTGACATGCAGTCCCTGATGGTGCTTAGCTCAGAATGAGTATTTTAACCAAAAATCTCACCCTGCACATGAAGCAGTGTTTTGTAAAAAAAATTCTTCCAGTTATCTGAAAAAAATAATGTGCAGCTATGTGTAGCATAAATCACCTCTCCAACTGAAATTCATGAACTTAGCTTGTTATGCATGGTGCCCTACACCTGACAGAATATGCCTTGATCGACCAGTATGCTGCATGACATTATGAAACAAAAGCAGAGTAAAAAGAAGGAGGAGCCAGGATATAAGGAAGACACAGGAAGCATGAAGGTCCACCCCCCTACAGCCATAAAAGTTTGCATATTATGTTGAGCAGGAAATGGGTCAGACCTTTGGTGGGGCCATAAGGTTGAGTAGTCCAATTTAAACTATGCCATATGGCCAGGCCAGGCACTGCTTGATTCTAAGTTGGTATACTATAACATGGAACAAAGATCATAAGTGTAGCGTTACTCTACAGTGACCCTACAGTGAACTTTAAAATAGTAAGGCGCAAACCTTTCATGTCAAACTATGGCATCTTTCTACAGCAAACCTTACAAGAAATAATATATTTACACCTTTCCACCCCAATCTTTCAGGCTACCTATTGTGATTTTTAACTGTGAGTTTCAGAATTGCGGAAAAAAATAAATACAGGGAAATAGCGATCAATGAATATCAACAATCATTGTTCTTCCTTAAAAGTGTGTTTTTTTAATGGAGGAAGCTTCCCCCACTACTTATATATACACTAACCTTAAGACTGCCATACCTCAGAGAAAGGGGAAGCAATACCAGACTTTGTGTGCATGTGTGTGCATGTGTTCATGTGCGTGTGTGTATGTATGCATGTGTGTGTGTGTGTGTGTGTGTGTGTGTGTGTGTGTGTGTGTGCGCGCATGCGCGTGTGCGTATGTGCGTGTGTGCGTGTGTGTGTACGTATGTGCATATGTGAGTGCGTGCGTGTGTGTGTGTGTGTGTGTGTGTGTGTGCATGTGTGTGGGTGAGAGTGCGTGTGTGTGCATGTGTGCATATGTATGTGTGTATGTGCGTGCATGTGTGTGGGTGTGCGTGTGTGCACACACATGCGCGTGTGCGTGCGTGTGTGTGTGCATGTGTGTGCACGTGTGTGTGTGTGCATGTGTGAGTGTGTGTGTGGGTGTGTGTGTGCATATGTGCGTGCGTGTGTGTGGGTGGGTGTGCGTGGGTGTGCATATGTGTTTGTGTGTGTGTGTGTGTGCATATGTGCGTGTGTGTGTGTGCATGTGTGTGTGTGTGTGTGTGTGTGTGTGTGCATGTGTGTGGGTGTGCATGTGTGCGTGTGTGTGTGTGTGTGTGTGCGCGTGTCTGCATGCGCGTGTGTGTGCGCACACGATACACATACACACACACACACACACAGGTGGAGAGACAGAGAGTGGGGAGGGGGACCCCCACTTTTGCGTATTCAGTCACACTTTTCCTTGACTTCTACATAAGACTTTCAGACTTTAAACCTGTTGCCATGCTTTTAACTTGTTATGAATTCCAACCATAATCTTGTTTATAAAAAAATACCTTAGTGACAAAGTAGCTGACCTGTCGTTGCCTGGAGCAACTTGGGTTAGTAATGAGAGAATCGTCAGGGTTAACTACCTCAGCTATTACCATTCTATTTCACCTGTTTGATGACTGAGGTGAAGGCGTTCTATTATATAACCTATAGAAGCTCATAGCTTCAGCAGATTATTCTCCATTCACCATTTTCAAAAGAATGCACCCCTTATGTATATCACAATACAGTGGATAGTTGCATGTTATTTCAGTATTCAGTCGGGGATACTCAGAATGATGTAGTAAGCAAGAATAATAGAGGAAAGAGAATGTTGCATGCAGTACCTGCCATGATGGGGCAACTTCTGAGATTAAACATAGTCCAGTGATGGCACTGGGGTTGATGGACCCTGGACAAAACAGTTATTTGGGTCCCCAACTGATCTATATTAAAATAGATGTGTTGAAAATTGTCGGAGTCCTTCAAAGTGTGACGACCTGGAGGGTTACCCCTTTTGCCCAACACCAAAGGCCTCATTTTCATTTCTGAGTACCATTAACATGTATATTGTATTGTAGCCAAGGCCAAAATGGTTTATTTTATTTTATGAAATACAAAACAATATTCTGTAAAGATTCTGAGAACTGTAATATGATTGACCATTTCAGCAGATGAAATGAATGCACATTCATAGAACATTCCAAAACAATCCCACGATGCACACTGGCAAATCCAGGGCAGTCAGTAATGTGTTGTACAGTCCCCATTCTGTATTTGAAGTAATGCTCATCCAGGTGTCCACAGTCTTGACCAAAAGAAAGGATAACAATGGCAAGGCCATACTTGCAGCTATTTTAACCATCACTTTTGTCATACAAGTTTGATACATTTCTTCTGGCACACCAGTTTAGGTCTTCATTAAAAAAAGTTTTGGCAAAGTGAGAAAAAGCACATCAGTGTGTGTTGTAACAAAAAAAAAAGAATAGTCCCCAATCCAGTGTAGTTTCCAAAATACATGTTTATGATCCTCTATAATCTTAACGGCCCCTGAAAACCTTCTGGCACTCCCATTGTTTCACCTATAATAACAGGCATGGATTTTCATCCGAGTTATAGTCTAACATAACAGAATACAACCTGAAACTTGTCAAAGAGTACGTGGTATGACTAATGCCAACTTTATGTCTATCTTTTCATTCATTCAGTTAGTTTGGTGGAATTTTGAGTTTCAAGCAGGACTTGATGTGATAAAATATTCCCTGGTATATTTTCCTTGGGTCTCTATTGTTTTTGTAATGATTTTATGTTATTTTCTTCAGATTGCTTGTGGCAGGGAAAATGGCATGACCCATGTTAATAATTTAATGCATTAAACATTGCTGAATACATTGTAAACTCCAAAGTACTTGTTTTTTTCACAATAACAAATACTCTGCATTTTGTCAAAATGGACATAAACATGTTTTTTAAAGTTTTAGTCTCCCATAACCACTTTTAATCTTGTTTATGGCTGTGAAGAAGCATAGCCAATCTTGGCAAACAACATGTCTAAGGCAGAGAACCAGTCATGAATGGCATGCCAGCTCACCCGAAAATGCACACCAGCAGACCGACATGGCTACGCTCATTTTAGGATGACAGACGTTTATTTGTCAACATGTCTTTGGATGCAGAAATAAACGAGATATGAGAGTAAACCCACATAGACACAAGGAAGACATGCAGACTCTGCACAGAAAACACCACAGACAGAAAACAAACCGGCAAACCAAGCGCTAGAAGACAACAACACTATCACACCAGTATGCAAAACAGTCTGATTCTGAAATCCTGAGTGCAAAGTTTTAAAGGTTTTCAACAGCCCTTACCACCCCCCCTTTACAAAAAAGTTTCAGCTTTACAGTCTCAGAAATGGCATGTTGACTAAACCTCAGTTCCAAAATATTAAAAAGTTGTGGCTCCTGAGGCCAAATCATGTATTGGGGTTATAATGTCAATACAGATACTATAAAATTCATATCAGGCACTAGGGGTAAAATGTTAATACAGAAACTAAGCAACTCACGTCAGGCCTTAGAGCTAAAATGTCAATATAGAAACTATGCAACAGATACTACACAACTCTATGCATGTGTGTGTGTGTGTGTGTGTGTGTGTGTGTGTGTGTGTGTGTGTGTGTGTGTGTGTGTGTGAGTGTCTGTTTGCATCTCTTAATGGGAGGACAAGAGCTGACAGAAAGGAAATCAGTCATTCTTTCATCATATACTCCTTGGTGAATTATTCAATAATCTGTAGCATGCCTAAAAAAATTTAAATATATTCAGTGTATTATGTCCTCAAATCTAATTATATTTAATGAAAGGGGAGTCTCTTCCTAACTGGATGGTACTGGTTTTTCCCTACTGGCATGCACATTTCAATGACTGAAGGACCTGGTCTACAAGATTCAATAAATTGCTCTTCATGTGATACCCATATGGTCAGTCTGAGGCTCTTCATCTGATTCCCATATGGTCAGTTTGAGTGAGCCAACACTCATGTGCATGTGATCATCCAGTAGCAGCCAGACAATAAGACTCTTCTTTTATTAATATGCTCTGGCTGCATGCAGGTATATGGCACTGACTATGGCCCAGTTGCCTCTTATTCGATTAGCAGCATGGTCAGCTAACCGAGAGGCAGGGAGGGATGGGTGTGACTATTCCTGGGACGGGTGGTGACATGGGTTTCTCTTGCAATGATCCCTCATGGAGGCTGGGGATGTCACATTGTAGGAAGCATGACCCAAAGTGTGGCAGTTGTGGACATGACTGAACTTCTTCAGAGGTGGGCACTCCATTGCAAAAGTACAGTTGTGTACACTTACCATAAATGTAGATGTTCGAGTGTATTCACTGTTGCAGTCATCACATTTGGGTTATCCGCCTGCAGGTAGCCCTCAGCTGGCCTGAATGCCAGAGTCTTCAGATTTCTGCGTCAGATGCTGTCGCTTATTCCATGATGTCAGGTCGTCAGGGGTATAAAACATGGAGCCGGCACCATTACATCAGTTTTTCTTGCCCCAGATGTCAGGTGCCTCCACAATAGGAAGCAATTAAGTGGTATGGAACACCCCCAGCAAAAAGCAAATACACATGATACAATATATGCCAAACAGTAAGGAAAGTTAAAAGTCAAGAGAAGTCAAGGGGCTGGAGGGAGGGTAACCAGGACTGCAACAGTGAATACACTCGAACATCTACATTTATGGTAAGTGTACACAACTGTACTATGTCCTTCATGTTTCACTGTTGCAGTCATCACATTTGGGTTGATTCCCAAAGCTAAGAAAGGAAGGAGGTAGTTAAATAGCATTAGGGCCAGCTATTAAGCCGTGGTGGTGCAGCGGTAGCATTGTCGTGTCACAGCAAGATTTTTTCCCGTTCGATTCTTGGCTGGAGTACCTTCTGTGTGGAGTCTGCATGTCCTCCCCACAGTCGAGTGGCGTTTGAAAGACATGCGTGAATGGGCATGCCTTCGTTGAAGGTTGGGCGTCGGGCTGGCACCTCGGCACCATAAAAAATCTACTGCCAATCATTAGTGGACCGGAGTTCCACTGTGGCGACCCCTAACTGGGAAAAAGCCGAAAGAAGAATGAAAAAAAATTAAGCCCTGCAAGACTGCTGGGGCAAATCCAGCTCTGGATTTAGAAAAGATAGGTATGTGGTAATACTTGGTGAAGGTATGTACAGAGCTCCAGGTAGCAGTTTCCAGTATGTCCCTAGTAGGGACTCCTCTGAGAAATGCCGTAGATGTAGATGCAGCCCTGGTGGAATGGGATCTTATCCCCTGTGGGGTACGTTTTCCATGGTGCTTGTAGCAGAAATGAATGCAATGGGCTATCCATTTGGAAATGGTTTGCTTTGAAATGGCCTTCCCCTCTGTCCCTGCAGCAAAGCCAACCACCAGCTGTTCAGATTTTCTGAGAGGCTTAGTCCTGTCCAAATAGAATCTAAGCTGTCTGTGCACGTCCAGAGAGTGCAGTATTCATTCCCCTTTGTTTTGTGGATTAGGGAAGAAAGTAGGCAAATGAATGGACTGATTTAGGGCCACACTAGAAACCACCTTGAGCATAAAGGAAGGGTTAGTCCTGAGGGAAACCCTGTCCACATGGAAGATAATGAAGGGTTCCACTGTCACGAGAGCCTGTAATTCAGACACTCTTCTTGCTGAAGTGATGGCTAGAAGGAAGGCTGTTTGTTGCAGCTGGCTCAAAGGGGGGAAGAGTGAGCTTTTCCAATACAAAGTTAAGGTCCCAGGCTGGAGTGGGAGCTCTCCTGAGGGGGGGTCTTAAATTTCTGGCCCCTCTAAGGAATTGTTTTAGCAAGAGAAGAGGGTGACTCAGTATGTGCTGAAATGGCAGAGGCGTGAATTTTAATTGATGAGAAGGATAGGCCCTTGTTGAGCATTTCTGTTAAGTACTCTAGACTATGAGGTAAGCTGGGCACTGTTGTGCCCATCCTTTGAGCCTGGCTCCAGAAACAGTATCTTTTCCACTTTTCAGCATAGGACTTACTAGTACTAGGCCTCCTTGCCTCCAGAATGACATCCAGCACCTGCTTACTGAGGGATGCTAGAGGACAGCTCATGGAATTAGCCAGGCTGCAAGGTTCAGGGTTTGAAGCTGAGGGTGTAGAATCTGGCCCGCCTGCTGGTTCACAGGTTCATACTAGGCTATCTACCCTAGGGCATTTATAAGCCTAGCCAGAGTGTGTTTGGCTTTCGCCACCCATTTTAAATTAATTTTGCTACGCCCTTTTTCGTGGTTAGTATACTGTGCCTCTGTCTAACAGTGACACAGAAGTGATACCCGGGGTAAACCTACAATCTCCCATCCACTCATCAAGATTCCTCTTGAAGAGAGTCAATAAGGGACTCTGCCTAACCTGGACTGGGATTTTATCCCAGAGTGAAGGGAGCCTCTGGGTTATGAATCTGTCCCCCCAGCATGTCCTATTTATTTCAGTGCTGAGGTTCAAGTCTCTTGAGCATGTAGCTCGATGGGATTTGGATTTTCTGAGGTGCAGCATGTCCATTAATTCCGGGTTGGACATGGCTTTATACGTCAGGCACAGATCGCCTCTGAGCAGGTGGTATGCCACTGAGTAGAGCTGGAGTTTCTTTAACCGGGCAGCATATGACATCTGTTTGAGCCCTTTGATCCTCTTGGTGAGGTACTTTTGGGGTCTTTCCAGTTGCTGCAGGTGTCTGGTAAGGTACATCCCAAAAGGGGCATTGTACTCAATTATGGGCCTGATGAGGTATGAGTAAAGAAGCACGATGACCTCCCCTGATCTAGATGTGAATTCCTTCATGATTAGGTGGGCTATATAAAATGTTTTTCTAACCACTTTGGCCACGTGGTTGTCAAATGAGAGATTGCTATCAACTTGAGTCCCCAGGTCCCTAATTACTTCTTCTGTACTTAATGGATTACCACCTATGTGGTAATTTGTGGGCACTTTGTTTTTGCCAAAGGGGATGACTATACACTTTTTGGCATTTAGTTTGAGGCCATGGCTCTGGCACCAGTTGTCTGTTTCTATGAGGCCCTTCTGGAGGATGCTTGTGTCGGCTGGAGAGTCGATTATGGCGCCCAGTTTGCAGTCATCTACAAACTTGGTCAGCCACAGTCCTTCCGTGTTGGCCTGTACCTCCGAGAAATATATACCGAACAAGAGAGGTCCCAGGACTGAGCCTTGTGGGATGCCACTTGTAACTGGTTTGGAGTCTGACATGGCTCCAGCAATTCTAACCATGTGAGTTCTGTCCTTGAGCCAGTTTGCAACCCATCTAGTGACATAGGGGTTTATATTTAAGCTGGTGAGCTTATCTATAATGCCCGAGTGGGGTATTGTATCGAAGGCTTTTGCGAGGTCCAGGTAGGCTGTGTGGACCACCTTCCCCTCGTCAATGGCCTTGGTGACTGCTTCAAAGAAATCGACCAGGTTTAAGAGGCAGGATCTGCACTTAACAAAGCCGAACTGGGTGGGATCCAGTGTCTGTAGGTCCCCAATATCTTTATTTATGAGGTCCATGATGATCCTTTCCATAGCTTTGCAGACCAAGCTAGTCAGGCTTATGAGGCGATAGTTTCCAGGATCCATTGGGGCACCACCTTTGTGGAGACCACCTTTGAGGCACCACCTCATACCATGCTTTTCGGCTCCAAAACTTGGATCGAACCACAAAAGGAGGGGGAGTATCAATATTCGTCAAAGATACCCACACCTCCAGGTTGGTGGCACAGCACGAAGCATCACAGACTATCCATGTGCAACTAACAGTGGGTAAAAATGCCTTCCAGTTTATAGCCTGCAACAGACCACCATCCCAAACCCAGGAACCCCACTCGGCCTTCCTGAGAACACTGGAAAATATGAAGGTCTCTCCAAACACCATTAAATTGGGCGACTTCAACTACCCAAACATAGACTGGGAGCATTACTCTAGCTCCAACACCCTAGCCCAAAGGTTCCTAGAATTTATAAACTCAAATGCTATGGAACAACTTGTTACCACTCCCACAAGAGGGGAAAACATACTGGACCTGATCATCACCAACATGGGGACTCTATGCTCCAGACTAGAAGTGTATCCCTCACTGGTAAGATCAGACCATAAACTAATCTCACTGGATATTCACATCCCGACCCCACCCCCTGCCCAGAAAACCACAGTGAAAAACTTCTCTAAAGCAAATTTCACACTTCTCAAAACCGAGGTGGAATCCTTCAAAGCCCCCGAGCCTCTGGAAAATACGGCCCAGACCGCAGAATCCTTTATAAACGCATTCTATGAACACCTTCAGGAATGCATGGATCATGCAATCCCAAATAAAACCAAGACCCAATCCTCCAAAGGCAGACGTCCTGTCTGGTGGACCCCAGCCATAAACAAACTATACAATAGAAGGAGGAAGCTACTACATGATAGAACAAAATCCCCAAAAAGGGAAGGCATCTCTGATCAGTATTAGCAACAAACTATTGGCACTCTTAAAATCATCTAAGGCCAGCTTCGAGAGAAAAATTGCACAGGACACTAAGGATAATCACAAGGCTTTCTTTACTTATGTTATGAACCTGTAGTCCCCCATTTGTTCCTCAAGAGGTTGAATATTTTGGGTTCTAGTTTCCATTCATGTGGGTCTATGAGATTTCTGCTTAAGTCCTCTGCCAGTGAATTTAGTTTGCCTGACAGGAATTGTGCTTGTAGGTGTACTTGGTAGCTCAAGGCTGTGTTCCACAAAGCCATGGCTAGTCTGCAGAGAGGGTAGGAGTGGGTTCCCCCTGCTTGTTTATGTACCACATAACTGTGGTGTTGTCTGTCTTTACCAATAGTTGTCCTGGAAGAGTATGGTCTTTGTAGGCTGTCAGAGCATTCTGTACAGCTAACATTTCTTTTTGATTGATATGCAGGTGCATCTGTCTTGGGTTCCATTTGCCCTGAATGCACTGCCCTACCATGTGAGCCCCCCCATGCACAGTCTGATGCGTCTGTTGTTAGGGTTTGGGCAGCAGGGGGTAAAGTGAAAGGGAGTCCCTTGTTGTGTTAGCAGGCCTCTGCCCACCAAAGGAACTTTGTCCTTAGACAAGGAATGATAGGAATCATTGTTTCCAGGTCCTGTGAATGTTGGCACCATAGGCTTTTTAGATACCATTGGAGTTTCCTCATATGCAGTCTTGCATATGGAATTAGCAGAATGCAAGAGGCCATGAACCTCACAGCTTGCAGTATTTTCCTTGCAGATAGCTGGGTTTTTGTGGCCAATAGTTTGAAGTAGGTTGTCAAATAAACTTGCTTCTCTGGAGTGAGGAATGCTATCTGGGAAGTTGTGTCTAAGCTTGCTCCCAGGAATACAATCTGTTGGCAGGGTACTAGGTGAGATTTATTTTCATTGATGGTGTACCCCAGTGAGATTAGAAGTTTCTTTATGAATGCCAGGTGTTGTAATAGCAGGTCCTGGCTTTCTGCCTGAATCAGACAATCGTCCAAGTATGGGTAAATTTGAATACTTCTCTGCCTGCAAAATGCAATGGCTGGAGCCAGACACTTTGTGAACACCCAGGGCACAGTAGGTAAGACAAAGGGAAGTGCAGAGAACTGAAAGTGAATGGAGCCTGCCCTGAAACGTAGGTATTGCCTGCAGGATCCTCTTATTGGGATGTGCAGGTAAGCTTCCTTTAAGTCTAGGGTTGCCAGCCAGGCATCCTTGGCTAGCATAGGAAAAAGATATTTAAGAGTTAGCATTTTGAATTTTGGAACCACCAGAAAGGTGTTGAGAATAGAGAGGTCCAGGATAGGATGTCAGGAGTTGTCTTTTCTGGGTACCAGAAAAAGTCTTGAATAAAATGTAATAAAACCCATGTCCCCTTTAATAGCCCTGATACTGAGAAGAGAGAGAACCTGCTGCTGGGCCTCTGCCCATTGATTTGGGGGAGGTCTGGCCAACCATTTAGGGTTGGTAGTGTGTGGAGGTGGAATCGGTATCCTTGGGAAACTATGTTCAAAACACATTCGTCCTGGGTAATGAGTTCCCAGTTTTTTGCATGCAGGACGAGCTTTCCTCCTAAGAGAGCAAGTAGTTGAGCAGGGCTTGGAAGGATTAAGGTTAAGTCATTGTGTCATTTTCCATGGGGGGTGGCTTACTACTCCCTCAAAAGTGGGAGCCACCCACTAATTAGATCTGTGCGTAGCCTGAGACTGTAGTCTTGGTGGTCTGCTGTTCCTAGGTTTGGACTGAGAAGGCCTGGAAGGGACTGGAAAGGACCAGTTCTTTAAAGGCCAATGCCTGCTGAATCTGGGAGGCTGTACTCGTAGGAAATCTTTAATAGTTTGCATAGATTTAGCTTTTTCCTCCATCCATTTGAGGACTTCTTCTGCTTTGTTGCCAAAAAGGTGGTCTTGGTTTAAGGAAGCATCCAGTAATTTAGTTTTACAGACCCAATGACAGCAGCCCTGCAAGATGCTTCTAAAGCATCAAAACCACATTGCAAAGTATGTTTACCAACTTGTTCTGCAGAATGCATTAAATCTTGCAAGTCTTTGTGTTTGGCACAGTCAGAAATAATCATAATTTTCTGTTTAAATAGTCGCATAATATGTTGCTGATACTTTAACATATGAAACTGACAATTTAAAGCCCTAATGGTTAAAGTAGCAGAAGTGTATACCTTCTTACCCCATCTGTCTAATGCTCTAGAATCTCTATCAGCAGGGGTAGGAGTTTTGGCAGCAGTAGCTTGAATGCCTTTTGGTCCTTGGGAAATGGTCTCTGGATCCGCAGTAAGATTCTTGAAAAGAAACTTGTGAGAGTCAGGTACTCTGTAATACCTGTCAGGTTTTCTGGGAGCTGGAAGTAAAGTGTCTGGGGTAAGGCTAGATTCCAAGAAAGCATCATCTACAATGTCCAGAACAGGAGGGATAGCTAAAGGCCTGTGTTGAGGCAGGAGTAATAATTCCCTAAGTCTCTTTTTGGACTCAGAATGATCCTGGCTTTCCCAGAAGAAATGCTTCCTAAGGGTATGCAATGTTTCACCAAAAGAAAAATCTTCTGGAGGGGAAGCAGAGGGAATGGAATTCTCTGCATCAGAATCCTCATAAGTAGATAAGGGCAAATCCCTGGTAGTCAGAAGGAGCAGAGATATCAGATTCCTGATCAGAAGAATCAGAATGAAAATCAGTTCTAGGTCTCTTAGAGGGGGAAGGCTGGCTTCCCCTAATTAAGGTAATAAGGTCTTCAGCCATTCTAAGCATTTGCTTTTTAGGCATATGGGCCTGAGTCTGCAATTTGGTCATCGGTTTTCCAGGTGTAGTGCGATTTTTTGGCCTGAGGAATCTGGTACGTCTGGATGGAAATGATGGCATTGGTTTACTAAGAATTTCTGTAGGCCTGAGTACACCCTCAGAAGCCAGCGCCTGCACAGCAGCTCCGGACCCATCCAAGGTAGAGACATCCGCAGGTTCCATAGTTGAAGAAGCATCTCTCGGCATACTGGACTCCAAATGGGTCTCAGTAGAGGCCTGCGAATCTATAGTAGCGGGTATCAGGGGCTGCGAAAGCACCTCAGTGAGTACCGGTGGACTGGCGATAGCTTAACAAAAGCATCGTCAGTAGTTTTGGACCTATGCGGTCTGTATTTGTCTTTAGCCTTACATTTTTTCAGAAGATCGGTAGTGGGATGGCTTAACGAAGCCATTTTGGAGTGTGGAGATCGAGAACGAAAATATTTGGCTACAGAAATAGCCCGACGACAAATAGTTCAGTCATTGAACAAGGCACAAAACCAACAGCGAGGAGCATCGTGGTCTGGGCCTAAACAGGGGATGCAGTAAGAATGAAAATCTCTATGAGGTATTTGCTTTCCACAGGCAAGACAATTGTTAATTTTTACTGACATCGATTAGAGCAAGAAAAAAGGATCCCCAATGGGGTGCTTATCTTTTTTGAAGACTTCGGGTCTGAAACTCGAAAACGAAAATTTCAGGAGACAGCCGACAGGCACTTGCGAACTGCTTTTGCTTCAGGCACTGCACGGCAAGAAAGACTGATGTAATGGTGTCGGCTGCATGTTTTATACCCTTGACGACCTGACGTCATGGAAGAAGCGACAGCATCCGATGCAGAAATCTGAAGGCTCTGGTATTCAGGCCTGCTGAGGGCTGCCTGCAGGCAGATAACCCAAATGTGATGACTGCAACAGTGAAACACGAAGAACATGTACCCATTACACTCCTACCCCTCGGCTATAACAAGAGGCATCCTGAGGGAGAGGGGACTAGGCAGAAAAGAAAACAAAACAATAGATGTGGACAGTTAAGAATCCTAGGATATCCTTAAATTTCATAACCAGCCCCAGCACGTTACCAACCTATGCGTAGGAGAAGGTTTGAAGTAGCTGGTAGATATGGCATGGACATTATGCACTGGGCAACAGTGCCATAAGAATGATGTAGGGGAGGAAAAATAAGACTCTTTTAACCATCTGTGAGGTCAGTTTTTCTTGTCAGTAAGACAAATTAACTCTTTCTACTGTCAGCCTACAACAGTCAATATCACATGTTAAAGAAGAACCCTTTCCTATAAGAACTACCTGGGCAAATATGCCAAACCATAACTATTAGTAAGAAATTCCTTCAACATACACAGAGATGCAATACAGAATGTCTTTCCTCTATATCCCCTAGCTGGTCTTCACAATATATGGATTTATCTTGAGGCCTTGTATCATTGACAAAAATGGACATTTTGGACCTGTATAATTATCTCTGTTACTGGCTTCTTTTTTCATCAGCTCTTACTCAGCCTGTTTGAATAGGGGGCCAAACCAAATTCAGCATGTGAAGGTTTGCAAGACCCCAACCCCATATACAAATATCACTAATATAAACAATCTACAGTCATACTGTGCAGATTCAAGGTCAAATGTCAGGTCATCTAATGTTAATGTTTTTTTTTTCTTACACCACATATATATGTGTAAATATGTACAAGAGGTTCAGATCACCATTAGTTTAACTTCACTAAAAATAATTATATATTTTTACTTTACTTCATTGCTTTTGATAAAACAAATGTTGTACTTTAATAATTAATACAAATCTTTCATTCACAAAAAATATGCACTGGTTGCAACAGAGAATATCTGAATCTATTCCAAAAGATAAGAATGAATGGCATCTAAACACTCTATATTCCGCAAACCAGAATAAATGCTTTGTACCAAAGGAAGTGTTGTGAGCAAAATATTAACATATACTGTATGGAAAAGATCAAGCACAGTAGGTCGGGTCTATATCAGAACACCAAAAGTTCACAATTTCGAATGTTCTTACATCGACCCCTAATCAGCAAACGCTGACAACATCGAACATTCAGAACAGTGAATTTTTTCCTAGGGAAAAAATTTGCTGTTCCAAAACACATACACACAACACAAGCACACCAAACAAACAGCAATCCACACACATACACCCAAAATCTTACAGCTAACTCTACACTAAACTGTACAAACACCACTAATTATCCACTTACCTTAACCCAAACCCTAACCCTAAGGTCCGTCACTATCGCACACTCACCTCACCTGCGCCCTAACCCTCACGTCCACACAATCGCACACATACCTCCCTCGCGCCCTAACCCTAACTCACCTAACCCATGCCCAAACGCACACTTACCTGAACCCAATCCATAACATTCCACCACAGCACTGAAAATAGTGAAACGACAAAAACAGACAACCAAATTCTTTCCCTAGGAAAAAAATTCGGTTATCTGTCGTTTCACTATTTTCAGCGTTTGCTGAATAGGGGTCGATGTAATAACATTCGAAAGTATGAACTTTCTGTGTTCTGATATAGGCCCCAGTAGGTCAGTTCACCTTAAATGTAGTAATTCAGGAAATTAATGTTCTTTAAAAAGTAAGCTGGCGGAGGAGGACAGCACTGGAAGCAACTCAGCCCCATCTCTAAAATATTTGTCAACGATTATTCAATGGCCCTTAGTATAAATAATCCAGTGATGGTTGGAGACCGGAGTCCCTTTACTACATATTTTTTAATCCAGTAATGCAATGACAAACAGAATATTTTTGTTAAGTTTAATAACTATGAAAAAGTTTACCTCCTTAATGAATCAACTGACTAGTATACTTCAGTGTTGGCCTTTGCTTTTCTGACCACCTTTACTGATCCCTCCTTTAAAAAATAAATCTGTTCTCTGTATTTGTACTTCATTTCTTTTTGTTTCCTAAATTCTGGATGCATCTCCCACCTGTTGATATTGTGATGTGTTTTCCTTCTTTCGGATTCCCATATTTGTTTTACAAAAATGCTTGCTGTTCCTAGAATGGCTACTCTAATCAGTACCATTACCTTTTTCCACTTCATTGTTATGCTGTTTGAACATCAGAGACATCACCATGCTTGGCCAAAATCTGTCTTATTGAATTCCAGAACTTTCAATTTTTATAATACAAGAGCCTATAACCACACTGTGTGATAACAACACTGTCTGATAATTACTTGAAACCAAATGGCTACCCATTTTCACAACTTGTATCCTGTCTCCATCATTACGTGAAAACATCAGGATTGGCACGGCTTTCTCTTAAGTATTTTTTAGCACAACTGTCTGAGGCCTTCACTTTAATGAACATTGTAATAACCCCACCCTCTTGGTTTAGTTGCACTAAAAATGCTCCATTCAGCATTAGATACATGAACATCACTCTCATTAGTGATAACATCCCTTCCGGTATCATAAGAATGAAACTCACTATCATTTTGTATTTTCCCCTCCATGATAAATGATTTTGAATATAATGTCTGGACAGATTGTATTGTCGTTACACTCATGTGTTGCCTGCTTGCTTACCCTCTCCCTGTTTATACATTTGTTCCATTGCCTCAATCTTTCACTTAATATTGAACATTATGTCTCCTCTTATTTTATCTACCTTAAACCCATTTGCAGACTGTGACTCCTGGATTTTTACATTACAGTTGCATTTCATTTGTATCACACATAAGTTACTGCAATATAATCAAAACATTTTCTTTTTGTTAAAGCAACTACTTTAGGCAGCCCTTGCTTATAAAATGAACATAGGTTTTGTTTACAGGGTGGTTTTATTTTATACTGCTCCTTTTTTTCCCAATCCATGCACACACATATCATCTTCCTCTTTTTCTCACTGAGTTACCACTCAGAACTTGTGCTTCTGAGGGAACACAATGGGATCAAAACCCATTACAGACATACCACTCAGCACAAAAAATCTGGACAAAGCCAAGAATAATGGGAGGACAAAAGATCAAAAACAGGGACAAATGTTAAGTAGTGCTCGTATAAACTTAAAAAGTTTCTAGAATAAACTTTGTGTTACCATACATTTTCTAAATAATATGAAGTCCGAAACTCAAATGCCTTTCATTATTTAGTGAATTAAATACTCACTGATTTGTCAGAAATTCACAACAACTATAAGGAACAGACCAAAAAATATGAGGAAAAATCTGGACATTTGAGACGTATGATTACAGATGTTTAAAGCAATTAATAGTGGCCCTTAGGATCATAAGACAATCATTTTTGTACATGGAAATTTCATATTTTCATGTAATTGGTGTGGAAAGGTAGTAAACCAAATATATAAATAACCCAGTATTTAGGGTATGTGCTTACTTCGTTATCAGATGTATTTTGTGTGTGTGTGTGTGTGTTTGTATAGCACAACCTACCTGTAACACAAGGTGTTTTTATATATATATATGGATCTACCTGACTACGTCGAAACTTCAAAAGAGTGAAAACGACTTCACCGACGCCAGAAGATCGACAAGGCAGAAGACCGATGGAGGAAGACACCGACGCTGAGAACACTGAGATGGGGAAAGGATGTGTAAGTATGCGGTAGTGACGGACGTTAGGGTGCGAGTAAGGTAAGTGTGCGATGTTGACGGTGTGTAGGGATAGGGGTGGGATAATTTAGTTAGGGTTAGGGCGCAGGTTAGGTAAGGGTGCGAGTAAGGTAAGTGTGCGATGTTGGCGGTCTGTAGGGATAGGGGTGGGATAAGTGAGTTAGGGTTAGGGCGCGGGTTAGGTAAGGGTGCAGTAGTGATAGTTTTTGGGTTAGGGGCGGGTTAAGTGAGTTAGGGTTAGGGCGCGGGTTAGGTGAGTGTGCGATAGTGACGGACCTTAGGGTAAGGGTTTGGGTTAGGGTTGTAGATAGTTGTGTATGTATGGGTTAGTGTTGGTTTGTAAGGATTTTGGTGTGCTTGTGTTGTGTGTGTGGGTTTTGGATAGGGATTTGTTTTGTTTGTTGTTATGATGTGTCGAGTGTATGAGGTGTCGTGTTTGTGAACTGTCGATTATGTGGTGTTGGTGAAGTCGTTTTCGCTCTTTTGATGTTTCGATGTAGTCAGGTAGATCCATATATATATATATATATATATATATATATATATATATATATATATATATATATATATGGGTTCCTATGACTTCATCGAACTGTCTAATCACCGACACTCACCTCTTCGACACCAAACCATCGACGTCCATATCATCGACAATTCCGGTAAGCAATCTTCCCCCTCACAGGACCCATGGTAGCGCTTGTTCCTGTGTTACAACGATTAGGGTTTACATGATTTCATATAATTTACCTTGAAAGCGCTACCATGGGTCCTGTAAGGGGGAAAATCGCTTACCGGAATTGTCGATGATATGGACGTCGATGGTTTGAACCCATATATATATATATATATATATATATATATATATATATATATATATATAAAGTCTTACAAAAGCAGCTACCAATGACACTTATTTCGATTATTTGTCATTTGTTAACTAGTTCTGCAGGTTGTTTTTTAGATCTGTTTCAGCCAGCATGTGTAGCAAAAGGGCAAATGCATGAGGAATTATTCATGCAGACATGGGAAGAATGTGCAAACGGAACAAAGCCAGTAAACAGAAGGCAGGGTTGACCCCCACACACTGAAATGGTGAGACAGATGTGTTACTACAGAGACACACCTTTGCCTATGTCCTTACGTTATGTATCCTTTCATACTTTCATATAGATCGGGGATAATATTCAGCTTTTACAGACCTGAGTAGGAATGATCCACCAATGCATCTGTAATAAATACTGTCTTATCTTTTACTGGTTATGAGCTGCTATTTCAACCTTTGAACCCTGTTACATTTGTGTTGTGCAGTTCTTTCACAACATACACCTAAGCTGACCGCAGACTGCATCAAAATGCTAAAGGACAAAGATACTTCTCAGTTCTGCAATGGTGATTTGCAAATGTCTGTTAATATTGGCCCATCTATCTAATACTGCAGAGCATGTCTTCTATGCAGGTCATTACTCCACAATGCTAGAAACATCTAGTATGGTCTAAGGCACCATGAGATAAACAGTGATAATCTGTGTAACTCATAACAGTGGCGTACTCAGCATATTCTACCACACATTTATTTGTGAACTGTATTGATTTGATCAGCAGATCTTTTGGAAGAAAAGACATCTGATTTTTTTTCCTGGCATGTTTTCATTGTGAATCCAAGGAAAATGTAATTATTTCACGCAATAATATTCTTAAGTTAACAGACCACACAAAGTAAACTGAATGCCAATGTGGGCAATATGTACTATTTTGTTTTGAAATGATACTGCCATGACACTGCCAAGATGTCATGGTGTAAATGCACAGACAAGCTAAGCAGATTCTCATAGAACCAATATGCCAAAACGGCACAATCAAATTTGACTAATTCAAAAAGCAGCTTATATGACAGAAATGACAGAATCTAAGAACAGATGCCTGTTAAATGCCTTATAACAGTTAAAATGGGAATGCAAGGCATTAGGAAAATGTATATAATAACACCTTAAACTATCGATCATGATGCCTTTAATAGCAGGGGTATGTAGTTAAGCACTTTGTGAAAAAAGATACATAACTGATATTTACATTTCTGAATAATGATAACTATTCTAAAGCTGAATGTGGGACTAGACAATGCAGCTCTTCTTACCTCACAAGTTCAAGAAGTTAGTTTTGGGTAAGAATAATGAATTAGCTTAAATTAACTTGGATTACTTTAGCTTTCATGTATTCTATCCCAGTAAATGTCTTATCCTATCCACATGAAATATGCTTGTTTCCAAATGCAGAATGTTTCATCAATCTTTAGTGGAATACTACTACCTAGAACACATCTCAAAACTTCTTTAATTTGTTTGCCTTTTTAACCAAGTGCCCTGATAAAATCATAGAAGCAGGTACTTACCAAGAGACTTCAAGTGACCACCACCCTACCTTAGCAGTTAGACAGGGAATAAATAAAAAAACTACCAAATATGAATTATGTCAGAAATCCTCCTAACACAATGTAATTGAGCTCCATTAAAATAACCCTGTTCTTGACCTAGCAGTAGATACAGTCAAAGCTATCCTCCTCCGTCTTCTTAATGCACATATTTCTGTAAGAAGAAAAAGGGGCAAGTCACAAATAGGCTGGCTAAATTCTGAAACAAACCAAATAATTCACCAGAGAGACCAAGTATGGAAACTTGGTAAGCTAATAGGAACCATACATGTTTTCAAGGTTATAAAGAACTTTCAAATTTATCTAAAAACATATCAAAGCAGTTAAAAAAATACTTTGCTTCACTTCAACATTTCCAAGTTTCCTACCAAAGTCATTTTGAATTTGGATCTCCATTAAATAACTTTCTAAACCCAAGTAAAACTTCACAGCCCAATACTTATCCCGCTCTGTGTGATCAGGTTACAGTCCAAAAATTTAACTCTGCATTTATTTATTTTATTTATCTTTTGTTGACCTGGTTAGTTAGCTTGTGGAATCTTTTTAGGGGAGACTGAAGGTGATATTTCCACTACTAGGGGAAATTTGTCCAGGCTTCAGGGGAATTTCCCCTACTCATTTTCAGTAGGTGCCATGGGCTCTTTTACACCCACCTTAACTACAACCAACTCACACAGATGGGACCACAGTTTAAAATCTCATCCAATGGATGATGGATGACATACTTAGGAGTGAAACACCCCCCTAATGCTGCACTATAGTGTCAGTAATCAGCCACCTGCAATAGTAACAGAAGTGTGCTGTTTGTTGTATCACTGACATGGACCTCTGCTGACTCTTACTTTATGGACACAATTTCTGCTGTAAAGTTGAATGTTTACAACTTGCAGCAAACCACTCTCCTACACTACTTTCATTCACATGAATCATTCCATATCAGAAGCCACTTCCAATACTATGAAAACAAACATGTTATTCTTCTGCATAAGAGGATAAAGTATACAGAACCATTTAATTACTGGCATAGTGCAGTCCTCTGTCTAAATTCCTAGAAATATGCATTTGTAATCAGATTTTTCATTATCTCCAGGCCAGCAATCTTCTCTCACATACACAGCATGACCTTTGCCCCAGTCATAGCACAAGTACTATCTTACTTAACTCCATTAACTATGGTAGGATGATATTCTTTGTTATGCATGAATTCTTGTGTTTTACTGTAGAAAAAAGAAACCCCAGTCTCCTCTACCTTCCTTAATCTCTCCGATGCTTTTGACACTGTCTTACACCTACTTGAATCACTTTCCTCCCTAAGAATCTTCTCATCAATATTTAACTGGTTTCCCAGGTTCCTGTCAAACCTTATTCAGTCTGGCACATGGCAGTCTTCCTTCTCCCCTTCTATGCCAGTAACCGCAGAAGTCTCTGAGGACTCTATTCTCGGTCCCTTCATTTTCCACATCTTCATAAACAACTTTCTTCCACCACCCTAGTTCTCTTGTTCAATATGCTGAACATTTTTCTGGAAATGATGCTTCTGTTATCTGTACTGCACCATCTTTAGCCTTGCAGTCCATTAACAAGGAATCTTTCTCCTCCATTCACACTTAGCATAACAATTCCAGTCTCCTTAATCCAAATAAAAACTAAATGAATACTCTACTCCCCTGAGATTTGCACATTTGACAAGTTCAGCTTCTATATCCATTCTTCCCCAAATCATATTACTTAGCTACTGCTTAGTGATGTCAACATTTCCGCTCATCACTTCCTGCTTCAGTTGTTGTTGTGTCTTTCGGCTTATCCCGGTTAGGGGTCGCCACAGCGGAACTCCGGTCTGTTAATGTTTGGTAGTGAATTTTTACGTGCTGAGTTACCAGCCCTGACGCACAACCTTCAACGAAGGCATGTCCCATTCACGCATGCCTCCACACAGAAGACGCTCTAGCTGAGAATCGAACGCGACAACGTCTTGCTGTGAGGCGACAACGCTACCACAGCACCACTACCGCGGATGTTCTGTAATGTGCACCAATGTCACTTCTAAAACTTTATTATATTGTAAATTATATTCTTGTATGACATGTCCTGTTTATTCCATTTTAATGATTATTTTGTCTGTCTTGTAAACATTTCTTTTGAATTTGTTTAAAGTTTGTTATATTATGCATCTACGATTCTGGGAGCTTTTCTTTTCAGGCTTCCACTAAACATTGACAATGTGCAGTTCAGACTTTCCCAATAAACAAAAGCAAATAACTAACTAAATAAATAAAACTAAACTACTTTCCACATGACCATCTCTGCTGGCTGGTTTGTTTTTGTCCTTTTCACTAGAGTATGGCAATGTACTGCAAAGGTATGCAGAAAGGTAAAGGTAGGCAGTTCAGATGAAGTTTCTGTCCCCTCCACTTCCTATAAATGCAAGGATTACTTTCTTGTCATGAAGGCTGCTAAAAGTGTAAAATGTACAGCTGATCTTTGCATAGTTTCCTTTTTATCTTAGTTTTTTTTTGTTCTGTTATGTCTCACTGTGGATCATGCTGAAATTGTGAATATGAATCATTAAAACAAAACAATCTAAATCTTCAAGCCAGTCTCTCAATTCTTAAAACATATTTATCAGAACCTTTAAAACTTATTACCTTAATAAAGTTCATTGCTTTTTCCAGACAGAAGTCAGAAATTTTGACCCACTGCTATTTTAATAAACACGAAAGAAAGTACCACTGTGTAAAAACTTACCATAATGGTAAATGTCCTTAAATTCACTGCTGCAGTATTTTTTACCATATGGGATTCCCTGTCATGGAAGCTTATTTAAAAGGTATGCTGAACATCACCCAAATGTTCCTTGCGTAGCATAGGGCACAAAGGTCATGTACAGGCCTACCATCACAAGAACTGATTCGCTAGTAAGAACACCAGTCAAGGAACCAAGATGTAATCTGTACATCCAGGAAGCAAGAGACTGGGGGGATGGAGGGAGGGAGTGAATGCTGCACCAGTGAAGAGAAGGACATCTACCGTTATGGTAAGATTTTGCACAATCGTACTATGTCTTTACATTCACTGCTGCAGTATTCTTTACTATATGGCAGAGTGCCAAAGCTCAAGAGAAAATTGGGAAGGGGGAAGGAGCAGAAGTTTCTCCTAAAAAGCCATGAAGAATGGCACTAACAAAGCCAACCTTAGCTCTAGAGACACCATCTAACTTGTAGTGCTTGGTAAAGGTATACACACAAGTCCAGGTAGCTGTTTCAAAAATAGAGTTAGTATCTAAGCCCTTGAAAAAAGCACCAGAAGAAGTCACAGCTCTATTAGAATGAGTCTTAAATGAAGAAGGAAGGCTCTTGTCATGAAAAGTGTAACAAAAGGAAATAGCCTTAGAAATCCAGGAAGAAATACATTTCTTTGATACAGCAAGTCTCAAAGATCTAGGATGAAAATAAAAAAATAAAGGGTAATACCCTTTGTCTTATCTAAATAAACCCTGAGTTGCCTATGTAGATCCAAAGTATGCAGCACCCTCTCACTATCATCTTATGGAGGGGTGAAAAAGTAATCAGATTAATAGGCTGGTTAAGTGAAAGCTCATTAAACACCTTAGGCATACAAGCAGGGTTAGTGCTCAAAGGCACTCTGTCATCATGAAAGATCAAAAAGGGAGGACAAGAAATAAGGACCTGTAACTCAGACACCTGTCTGGCAGAAGTAAGAGCTAACAGAAGAACAGTCTTCCAGGAACAATGATGCAAGGAGACTGAAGCATCAAGCTCAAAAGGAGCCCGAGTTAACTTCTCCAAAACAAAGTTAAGATCCCAGGGAGGAGGAACAGGCTTCCTGGGAGGTCTAACATTAAGGATGCCTTTAACAAATTGTTTCACCTGAAATCTAGAAACTAGAAGAGGAGAAAAAGGCAGACAAGCAGAGACAGCTGATAAGTGGGCCTTAAGAGAAGAATAGGCCAAATCAGCATTGAGCAACTCACACAAATGACAAAGAACCAAAGGAACATCCACACTAAGTGGGACCAGGTTATGACAGAGACACCAAACAGAAAAGCTCTTCCACTTGGATAAGTAGAATTTCTAGTAGTAGGTTTCCTGGCCTCCTGCAGGACTTGCAGCATGTCCTCTAAAAACAGATGTCTATGCGGAATCAAAATCCTATCACCCACAGTGTCATTTGAAGTGTGGGCAGGTGTGGATGGAAGAGAGATCCCTTGTCTTGTGTAATTAGATCCACCCTGTGAGGTAACTTGTTAGAATTTCCCTTGGCTAGATACAGAGGTAGAGAGAACTAGTGCTCTCATGGCCAAAAGAGAGTCACCAAAAAGATTTTGGGAGCATCCTCTTGAATTTTGAACAGGACTTTCAGAAGGAGAGGAAGGGAAGGGAATGCATAAAGAAACATCCCCTTCTAAGAGAAAGAGAGGGCGTCCACCTTCCACACCAGAGGACCTGGGACTCTGGCCCAAAATAGAAGAAGTTGTCCATTCAGAGGGGAGCCAAAAAGATCAATTTGAGGAGTACCCTACTGGTGTATAATGTCCAGAAACATGTCCCTGTGAAGCATGCATTCGTAGGACTGAGTTAAAGACCTGCTCAGAGTGTCTGCCACAATGTTTTGACCAGAAGGCATATAAACTGCCTGAAGAATCACTCGATACTTGACAACAAGATCCCATGCCAGAAGTGCCAACTGGCAAAGAAGATAAGATCTCGTTCCTCCCTGTTTATTGATATACCACATCACTGTGGTATTGTCTGTGAAAACCTTGACAGGCCCTGGTGAGAAAAGAGGACGAAAGGCCTGAAGAGTCAGCAGAAGAGCTCTCATCTCTTTGACATTGTTGCACTCCTTCTGCTGATGAGGCGACCACACCCCCTATACCTTCAGGGAGCCAAATGTTGGCCCCAATCCCATATTTGCAGTATCTGTGAACAATTCCTGGGAGGGAAGAGGGGGATAAATAGGAATCCCTGGATTCAGAGTCAATTGCTGAATCCACCAGTGAAGTTCCTGTCTGAGACAAGAAAGAAGAGGAACTACAAAGTGTCGAGAATGTGCATGTTGGAACCTCACTGACTTCAGAAACCACTGAAATTTTCTCATGCGAAGTCTGGCCAGAGGTTGCATTGGAATGGTGGATGTCATGAAACCCAGAGCTCTCAGAAACTCCCTGGCAGTAATGGAAGTCAGTGGAAGAAGAGCGGGAAAGAAAGAAATGAGAGTTAAGGCCTTTGGAGGGGCAGGGATGCAAGCATTGGCACGATCTTAAAATCCTGCAACCTAGAAAAACATGATCCTGAGAAGGACTCAGAGAAGACTTTTTGAAATTTATCTGAAGAAGGAAAATGGCAAAATGAAGACTTTGCAAAGGGGTCTCTGGAAAGGCCTGAATCAACAGGTCTTCTTAGGAAGGAAATATTTGGATCCGTCAAAGCCTGCAAAAAGCAATCACAGGATTTGGTGAACACCTGTGGGGCAGTAAAAAGGCCAAAGGACAAAGCAGAGAACTGAAAATGCCAAGAGGCAACAGAGAAAAGTACAGTTTTGTACCTACCATAAATGTAGATGTCCGAGTGTTCACCCTGCTGCAGTCATCACACTTGGGTTATCCTGCTGTCAGGCGGTCCTGCTGTCGGCCGGAATTCCAAAGTCTTGGTCCGGCGTCGGTTGCTGTCGCTTCTTCCCTGACGTCAGTGTGCCAGGGGTATATATAATGCATTCAACGCCATTTTCTTCAGTTTTTCTTGCCCCAGATGTCAGGTGCCCCCAAAAAGGTGGTCAGTAATTAGTACCAAATTAAGTAATTTTTGCATAAACACAAAATCCCTCCAGCTATAAGCAAATACATCAGGAAGGTATTGTAGAGATTTAGCCAGTTAGATCAGAGGGGATGGAGGGAGGGTAACCTGGACTGCAGCAGGGTGAACACTCGAACATCTACATTTATGGTAGGTACAAAACTGTACTATGTTCATCATGTTACCCTGCTGCAGTCATCAAACTTGGGTAGAATCCCAAAGCTATGGATGGGTGGAGGAGTTATAGATGGTTAGAGGAGGCTAGAAAGCCCTGCAGAACTGCAGTGGCGAAGCCAGCCCTAGTCTTAGAGTAAAGTGGTAAGTGATAGTGTTTGGTAAAGGTGTGTACTGAACTCCAAGTTGCAGCTTCCAAAATCTCCTTGGTTGGAACCCCCCTGAGGAAGGCTGTAGATGTAGCTGTTGCCCTGGTAGAGTGGGGCCTAATGGTAGCAGTAACTGGTTTTCCATGATGGGTATAGCAAAAACGAATGCAATGTCCTATCCATTTGGAAATGGTTTGTTTTGATATAGCCTTCCCTTGTGAAGCTGGAGCACAGGATACAAAGAGCTGGTCAGATTTCCTGAAAGCCTTAGTTTTATCCAGGTAGTAACGAAGTTGCCTGTGAATGTCCAAGGAATGCAGGAGTCTTTCTCCTTTGTTCTGTGGGTTTGGGAAGAAGGTGGGTAAGTGAATGGTTTGATTTAAAGACACACTGGAAACCACCTTAGGCATGAAGGAAGGATTAGTTCATAGAGAAACTCTGTCTTGATGGAAAATGAGGAAAGGTTCCACTGCCATTAGTGCCTGCAGCTCTGAGACTCTTCTAGCTGAAGTTATTGCTAGCAGCAGGGCAGTCTTCCATGATAGGAACTGTAGATCTTCAGAGAAAGCTGGTTCAAAGGGAGGTAGCATCAGTTTTTCCAGAACAAAATTTAGGTCCCATGTTGGTGTAGGTGATCTCCTGGGGGGCCTAATGTTTTTTGCCCCTCTGAGGAACTGCCTTAGAAGTGGATGCGAAAATAAGGGTGGTTCCGTGTTGTAGTGGGCTGAAATAGCTGATGCATGGATTTTAATGGAAGAAAAAGAAAGTCCTTTGTGCAACATCTCAGTTAAATACTGTAGAATCTGAGGCATGTGAGGCTGAAGTGTATTTTGGCCCTTAGCTTGGTTCCAGGCACAAAACCTTTTCCATTTGTCCGAATAGACCTTCCTGGTGCTGGGCCTCCTAGCTTCCAAAATAACATCCATAACTGCTTGGGAAAGAGGAGCTGGCTGGATGTTTAGGTGATATGCCATGCAGCCAGATCTAAGGTTTTTATCTGTGAAGAATCTGATTGTTTTGCTGTGTGAGCAAATGGGAAATTTGTGGTAAAATCCAAGGTGGGCCCTGGGCCATATTCCTCAATAGTGGATACCAGTGCTGGCGTGGCCAGTCTGGGGCTATGAGTATCAGTTGTGGTCTCTCCTTTCTGACTTTCAGAAGCACCTTTGTGAGGAGAGGCAATGGAGGGAAGGCATATACTGTCAGGTTTTTCCAGGTCCATCTTCCAAGCTTGATGGTGAAGTGTCCTTGTACAAAATTTTGTTAGTTGATAGTTTTTAGGACTGGCAAACAGGTCTATGTCTGGAAGACCCCATTTTTGAGTTATCATTGCAAATACTTGTGGATCCAGTTTCCACTCGCGGGGATCCATGATGTTTCAGCTGAGGTCATCTGCCAATGTGTTCTTTTTTCCTGGCAGGAATTGAGCTTGTAACTGAACTTGGTAAGCCAGGGCTGTGTTCCACAAGGTCATTGCTTGCCTGCATAGAGGGTAGGAGTGTGTACCCCCTTGTTTGTTTATGTACCACATTACTGTGGTGTTGTCAGTCCTTATTGTAATAGATTCTTGAAGGCTGTCAGAGCATTCTGTACAGCTAGCATCTCTATTTGACTGATGTGCAGATTCCTTTGAGCTGAAGTCCATACGCCTTGTACGCACTGTCCTGCCATGTGTGCCCCCTAGGCGCAGTCCAATGCATCTGTTGTCATAGTTTGCCTGGCTGGGGGCAAGGTGAAAGGCTGACCCTTGTTGAGGTGACATGCCAGTGACCACCAAAGAAACTCCTGTTGTAGGCAGGGAATGAGAGATATCATTGTGTCCAAGCTGTGGCTGTGTTGAGACCATACTCTTTTTAGGTACCACTGAAATTTCCTCATATGCAGCTTTGCAAATGGTATTAGTAGTATGCAAGATGCCATGAAGCCCAAGGCCTGCAGAATTTTTCTTGCAGGTAGTTGGGTCTTTGTTGCCATTGTTTTGAAATATTGAGTCAGTTGTAGTTGTTTGTCTGGCATGAGATAAGCCTTCTGGGCTGTTGTATTCAAGCTGGCACCCAGGAATGTCATATTTTGTGAGGGTACTAGTTCTGATTTCTTTTCGTTTACTGTGTACCCCAGGCAACTTAGAAGCTGCTTTACAAAAGCCAGATGCTGTAAGAGGATGTCCTTGCTTTCTGCTTGGATGAGGCAGTCATCCAGGTATGGGTATATTTGAATTCATCTTTGTCTGCAGTATGCAATTACTGGTTCCAGGCATTTTGTGAAGACCCTGGGCGCAGTAGATAAGCCAAAGGGCAGTGCAGAGAATTGGTAATGGATTGAACCTGCAATGAAATGGAGGTATCTTCTGCAACTTTGTCTGATAGGGACATGCAGGTATGCCTCCTTGAGGTCCAACGTTACTAGCCATGCTTTCTTGCCCAACATGGGAAAAAGCTGCTGTAGTGTTAGCATCTTGAATTTGGGTACTTGTAAGAAGGTGTTTAGAATTGAAAGGTCCAGAATTGGTCTCCAGGCATTGTCCTTTCTGGGAACTAGAAAGAGTCTTGAGTAAAATCCTTGGCCTTGCTCTCGGGTAGGTACCAGTTGAATGGCTCTCATGTCCATGAGAGCTGTAATTTGTTTTTGTGCCTCTGCCCATTGATTTTGTGGCAGGTTTGGCATTCCTCTTTTCATTGGCAAGGTGTGAAAATGGAATCTGTATCCTCATGAAATTATGTCTAGGACCGATTTGTCCTTTGTGACAATGTGCCAGTTGTCTGAAAAAAGTGTGAGTTTTCCTCCCAAGGGGGCTGCCAAGAGAGTGTTGTTTGGCCAGATGAGGTGCAAGTCATTGAGTTTGCCTACTGGTAGTTTGGGACCTGTCTTCTCCTCACTTCTGTGCTGCAGTGCCCCATTGGCGAGGTTTGTACTGGGCTTTTGGTTGTCCTCTGCCTCTTGGACGTCTGTATTTACCCCTCTGTGGCCTGTCAGTAGCTGGAAAGGACCAATTTTTTGTTGGCCAATTTCTGCTGAAGCGAGGGGGCTGTACCTGTAGGAAATCTTTGACTGTCTGCATAGATTTTGCCTTATCCTCCATTTTCTTTAAGACTTCTTCTGCTTTAACTCCAAAAAGAACATCCTGCTGTAAGGGAGCATCTAGAAGGTTTGCTTTAACATGATCAGACAGAGTTTGTTCCTTTAACCAAGCATGCCTACATATAACAGACCCAGTGACAGCTGCTCTGCAGGAAGCCTCCAAAGAATCAAACCCACATTGTAAAGTATGTTTGCCCACCTGTTCAGTTGCATGCAACAGATCCTGCATTTCTTTCAATTCAGACTGTTGAGGGAGTGTGCTCATTTTTTGTTTTGACTGAGACATTAGAAATTGCTGATATTTTAGCATGTGAAACTGGCAGTTTAGTGCCCTCATAGCTAGAGTGGCTGAGGTGTAAACCTTTTTCCCCACCTGTCTAGTGCTCTGGAGTCCCTTTCAGAGGGTACAGGATTTTTTGCCATAGAAGCCTTAGCCCCTTTGGGACCCTGGGAGATAGTCTCTGGATCAGCAACAGGACTTTTATAAAGAAATTTGTGGGACTCAGGCACTCTATAGTATCTGTCAGGCTTGGCCGGAGCAGGAGGCAGAGAATCTGGGTTCAAACTGGATTCTAAGTAAACATCATCCACAATGCCTAAAACTGGGGGGATAGCAAGTGGTCTGTGCTTGGGGAGTAAAAGAAACTCTGAGCCTTTTCTTTGAGTCAGAGTAGTACTGACCTTCCCAGTGAAAATGTTCCCTCATAGTGTGTAAAGTTTCCCCAGAGGAGTAGTCTTCAGGTGGAGAAGCTGAGGGAATAGAATCCTCAGCATCAGAATCTTCATAAGGGGAGAAGGAATAATCTTGGTCCTCAGAGGAGCCTGAGGAAATAGGTACTTGTTCAGAGGAGGCATAATCTTCCTCTTGTCTAGGCCTTTTGTCGGGAGGGGGTTGGGAACCCTTGATTAAAGAGATCAAATCTTCAGCCATTTAGAGCGTCTGTTTCTTAGGCATGGGGCCTTGAACAGGGGACTGAAGTGCAGTCTTTTTAGGTTTAATAGGAGTCTTAGTCTTAGGATACGTTTTTATGGTGAGCGTCGTCGGTCTGAAGATGCCTTCAGAAACCGAAGGTGTTTCTGCAGGACCGACATCTTTTTCAGCAGTGTCGTCGGTAGGGGCTAAACAAAATGGCTGCGTCGGCCTAGTACTTTCCGCCAAATGTTCCGAAGCGGTCTCAGGTTCCAGATCTGCGGTAGTCAGGGGCTGCGTCAGAGCCTCACTGAAGACCGGTGAACCGGAGACCAAACCAGCCGAGGCCTCAGAGTCTGGCTTGGGTCTAGGCTGCCTGTCCTTATCCTTGCGTTTTTTTGTGCACGCCGGTAGTCAGTTGCTCCGACGGCATAATGTAGTTAAATTTTCTAACGAAGTTGTGTCGTGCAAAATCAAAGCGTCTTTTTATAGTATGCTTATTGAACCTAGCACAAAAACGACAACTAGTGGCTTCGTGGTCTGGGCCTAGGCAAGGTATGCAGTAAGAATGAAAATCCTTATGAGGTATTTGCTTCCCACAAGAAATACAATTGTTAACTTTTTCTGACATCGGTCTGAGGCAAGAAAAGTTTCCCCAACGGGGTACTTAGCTTTATTGAAGACTTCGGATCTGAAATTCGACTTTGAAAATCTCAGGAGTCGGCCAACCGGCACTTGCGAACTGCTTCTGCTTCAGGCACCACGCGGCAAGAAAGACTGGAGAAAATGGCGTTGGATGCATTATATATACTCCTGGCGCACTGACATCAGGGAAGAAGCGACAGCTACCGACGCCGGACCAAGACTTTGGAATTCCGACCGACTGCGGGACCGCCTGATGGCAGGATAATCCAAGTGTGATGACTGCAGCAGGGTAACACGATGAACATCACAAAAACTTCCTGAAAAGAGGATGGCTGGAGACATCATATAGGCCTGCGGGAGCAAGAAAGGAAACAGAGCCTGAAGGAACAACATTTGACAGGAAGGCACTTTTAGAAAGGTGTTTAGGTAAGAGAAGTCTAGAATATTTCTATACGTGTCCTCTTTCCTAGGCAGTAGAAACAGTCTGCAGTAGAACCCTTTCCCTCTTTTGGGCACAGGCACCTCTTGAATAGTATTTATTTATTTATTTATTTATTTATTTTTATTTTACATTTGTTGACCGGGATAGTCTGACTGGATACATGTCCATTTTCAACAGAGGCCCAGGGAGAAAAGCTCCACAAAAGTAATAATAATAGTACAATAATACTGAAACAGAGCAAAAAGGATGTAGATACATTATTTCAGAAGTATAACACAGTAGGAATATGCTGGCACATGCTAAAGGTTAACAGAGCGAGAAAAGAATATAAATAAATCATTTCACAAATGTTTAGCACAATAGGAAAATGCTACAGTATACAAAAGGTTTAACTCAGCAGGCAAAACTGTACATTATGACATAACCCATCAGATCAATAGAATGACTGGCTTGCTAATAATCAGTTATGTAGAGAAAGACCAAGTTGCTGGGTTGGGTTAGTCAGGGTTTAGGCAGGGGCAGACCCAGTTAGATTTAAAGTATATTTTGAGGCCTTTTTTAAATAGGGGTAGAGATGTTTCTTGGAGAAGAGCTGCAGGAAGATGGTTCCAAATTTTACCAACTGAGTTTGCAAAAAGGGAATTCCCTGCTGTATTGTTGGATTTTAGGGTTAGGACCAGTAGTTTGTTGGAGGAACGAAGTGGCCTAAGAGCATTATGTGGGCTGATAACGCTCTTGAGAGTTGTGGTATTATCAGGCTGGTTGTGTACTTTGTGTGTTACTATAAGCTGGTTGAACTTCAAAAGGGAAGGAAATTCAATTCAAGTTGAACTAGGCTGTTGCAATTGTGAGTCCTGTATGCCATACCAGTGGCAAATCTAGCTATATGGTAGTAATAGGAGGATAGGTTGTTGAGGTTAGTTTTAGAGAGGTTAGTAAATACCGGTGAGGCACAGAGGAGAGTGGAGAGAAGATGGGCTCATCCAATAGCAACCCTAGCAAAAGGGGTGAGGAAAGGTTTGACCTTGTAGAAAGAGCCTAGTTTTTGTATTAATGGACTTAATAGCATGGTCAATATGCATGTCAAATTTGAGGTTGTTGTCTATTAGTACTCCTAGGAGCTTAGTTTGGTCATCTGGGGAGATAATTGTGCCACTGTTCGACTTAATAGTGAAGAATGGATGAGTGGATCTCTGGGTAGGGGAGAAAAGTAGTAGCTTGGTTTTGATGGGATTCAGGAGCAGTTGTTGATTAGTTAGCCAGTTTTCAATGTTGTTAAAGGTATTCAGGGTTAGGAATAGGAGATTTGTTTGCGAAGAGGCAGAGCATATCAAGGTAGAATTGTCTGCATATTGGATACAGTGTGCATTTGGAATGGTAGTATGAAGGTCGTTTATGAAGATAGAGAAGAGGAGGGGTCCTAGTATAGAGCCCTGAGGGACTCCTAGGGTGACCAGGAGATGGGATGTCAGCTTGTTCTGCCATAGGACAGCCCATTGTCTACCACTTAGATAGGACTGAAACCATTGCAGTGAGTAATGGTCTAAGAAGACAGCTTTCAGGGTACTGAGCAGTATCTGATGGTTAACCATATCAAAGGCATTAGAAAGGTCCAGAAAGAGTGCTAATGATAGTTTGTTGTTGTTTCGATTAAGGTTGATGACATTGGTGAAAGATAAGAGAGTTGATGTGGTACTATGATGTGGTCTGAAGCCATGCTGGGAGTCTGCAAGTAGTTTATTTTGGTTAAGGTAGTACATTAGTTGTTTGTGGACGCATTTTTCCAATATTTTTCTAGTGGTGAAAGAATGGCTATGGGTCTAAAGCTTGAAAGTTCTATGGAACTACCTCCTTTATGTAGGGGTATTACATGTGATATTTTCCATGTTGATGGAGATGGATCTATTAATGAGGATTGAGACTGGGAGTGTGATGGCATCTGCGGCTAATTGCAGGTACTTAGCAGGGAGGTGGTCGAATGCTAGAGTAGTGGGTTTTAGTTTTTTGAGAAGGGCACAGATGAGGGTAGTAGGGATAGGTTGGAAGCTAAAGGAGAGATGAGTCCTGGGAAGATTTGAGCTGTCTGTAGTGTTGTTTGAGATAGAAAGGTGGGGTAAGGTGGGGGGGGGGTTGGGATGTGTAGGCGTGAGTTGGGTGGCTAGTGCCTGGTTAGTTTCAGTAAAGAAGCAATTGAATATGTTAGCAATTGCCTCTGGTGTTTTGTCAAGGGCTGCTGATGGGGTGGGAGTGGTGGTACGGCCTGGATGGAGGAGGATGTTTATTCCAGCCCAGAACTTTTGAGGTTTGTTTTGATGATTTTGTTGTAGGTGGGTATAGTAGTATTTTTGTCTAATATGATGGATTTTTTTGTGTCATTCCTTAGTTGACAGTATCTGAAGTGATCTATTGGGTCTTTAGTAGGATGCCAAGTGGTCCATGCCTTATTTCTCTGAGTTATTTTGGTTTTTGTAAGTCTAGTTAGCCATGGGGCAGTTCTAGTTTTGGCATGGATGGTGCGTATAGGTGCATGTGAGTTAAGGATATTGAGGAATTTAGTATTAAAGAAGGCCACGGCCTCATCTAGTGGGAGTCTTTTAAGGTCTGACCAAGTGTAAGCCTTGAGATCGTTTAGGAAGTTGTCTAGGTTAAAGTTTTTTTTGTTACGTGTTACTTTATAGGTGTGGAGATGGGTGTTCTCAGCTTTGTACCTGATGATATAGGTAAGGCAATGATCACTTATGTCATCGGATAGCATGCCTGAATAGTACAGCTGTGGGTCACCACTGATCAGGATCCAATCTAGGATGCCACCTTTGTCTTTGTTTTTGCTATACCTAGTGTGGGAGGATATGGTCTGAGTAAACCCATGAAGTTTATGTGGTTACTGGAGACTTCAGAGGAACAGGAATTCTAGTCAATGTTAAAGTCACCTAAGACTATGGTTTCTTGGGGATAATTGCCGGCTAGCCAGTGTAGAATATGTTTCAGGGTGATGACATTCTTTCCAGGGGGTACATAAATGTTGACAATATACTACATTTATTTTTATTTATTTGTAGTTTGGTGATGAGAATTTCAGTGTTATTTACTTGGGGAGGCTGTTGGGTGTCAGTAGTGACTGTAATAGTACCCTGAGACAAGAGATTTTGAAGAACCTCTTGGAAAAAGGGAAGTTGTTCCTGAGGAAGCTGAGGAATAGTCATAAAAAGAGGACAGGAATTCCACACCATAAAGTACCTCTGATGAATGATCAACAGAACCCAAGAATCCTGAGTGATCTAAAGCCAAACAGGAAGAGAAAGAGAAAGGTGAAGAGAAATAGGAATGTGGCCGGAAAGAGAAGGATATTCACACAGCACCTGGTTTGTCCAGAAAAGAAGGCTTCAGAGTCACTAAAAACTGAGTAGCCTTAGCAGGAGAAGCCTGTTTGCCACTCTTCCTACCTTTAGTAGAAGGGCTGGATTGCCTACGAACAAAGGCAGGCTTAGGGGGGTAATTCTTTTGAAATTTAGGAACAAGAGAAACAAACATATGCTTAAGCTCCTGTAAGGCATTACCCTTATCCTGAAGAGACTTAGACAAACCAGCAGGAGTTTCCATAAACAAAAGTTTAGAATCCAGAGGAGCATTCATCAGCTTAGCTTTAATATCATCAGGTAGAGATTGAAGACTAGAGCCAATAATACCTCCTCATAACTGAACCAAAAAAAGCAGCCCTATTAGAGGCATCTGCTACATCATAACTACATTGAACAGAGTGACAAATGACTTGAGAGGAAGTCCATAGCAAGGAAAGATCAGAAGTCTTACCCTCAGAGTCTGGAAAATCAGAAATAAGTTGACAGGCCTGAGAAAGGAGAGCTGACACATATCTGGACATATGGGTCTGATAATTAATAGCCCTAAAAGCCGGGGAAGCAGAATTGTAAACCTTCTTATCCAACCTTTCCATAGTTCTGCTGTCCTTGTCAGAATGCAACAATGTGGGCAAAAGAAGCAATTGAGATGGCTTATCAGAGGCCTCAGACACTACAAAGGGGTAAGTAGCAGGACATTTATGTAGGAAAGAACAATCCTCAGGCACCCTATAAAACCTGTCAGGCTTCTTGGGAACAAGGGACAGAAAATCAGGTGTATGAGAGGCATTGTAAAAAGCATCCAGCAAAGCAGCAAAAGCAGAAGGAATGGCCACAGGTTTAGGACATTCCAACTGCAGCAACTCATGGTACCTTTTTTGGATATCAGAGACCTGAACACAATCTCACTTAAAAAATCCATCATCTTAAAGACTGTGTCCCCAAATCACTGCAAAGGTACATCAGGACTAATAGAGTCCTCCTCCTCTGACCCATAGTCCAAAGGAGAAGGAATTTGAGTACAATAAGTCAGGGATTCATTATCAGACTCTGACTCATCCTTAGAAGAATCTTGTTCTCTAGGCCTTTTAAGTAGAGTAGAGGACCAAGGAGGAGCAGGAACCGAGACCCCTTGAGGAGGTCATAAGGATTTTATAGCAGTAAATAGCCCATGAATGAAGGCCTGCCACTTACTTTGTAGCTCCATAGAAGTAGAAGAAACTTGCTTAAATTTTTGTTTCTTTTTTAAAGGAGCTTTCCCTCCAAAAAATGAGAAGGCTGAGACCCGGGACAGCAGTCGAAACCACAATACTAACTTCTTCCCCAAACAAAGACTGAGGAACTCCCCTAAGCCCAAAAAAATCAACCATGGTTCCCCGTGAATATCTGTGATGGATGCCTGAAAAGCCTCTCCAGATGTGCTGCTAGCTGGACTCTCACTGGCCTCCAAAACTCTCATGCTAGAGTAATCCAACAACGTAGTTGGGTGAGCCTCCAGATTTGTAACAACCTCGGTGGAAACACCTGGCAGAGGCTGTACAGAGGAAGATTCTGGTTGTACTTTTTACACCTTCTTCTTCCCTAACAGCTGAGCCTCATTGCAATAGATTCCTTCCTTTTTTTATCTTTAGTGAGAAGCTTAAGACGCTAGTTCTTAAGATACAATGAAAGGCACGAAGAAAGTCTCCTAAGCAAAAAAGACATTTATTACAGGGAATCTGTCTCCCACAGTGGCGTTTACCCTTCCTGGATGACATTAACCTCAAGGAGCACTAAAAAAACAAGAAAAAAAAACAGGGCACTTATCTGTGACTGCAAAAATGTCAGCAAGCAGGCATAGGTAGTCAATGGAGAACAACAATGTGTTCAACCAGCAGAAACTGATGCAGGAAAACAGACCGACAGTGAAAGGTTATGTTGAGAAGTGGTGGCAAAGAAGTTCTGTTTATGGTAAGCCTGAACATCACCTGTATGCCTATGCTATGCAAGGAGTATTTGATGACATTCAGCGCACCTTTTAAATAAACAGCAAGTAGTCTTTGGTAGACTGGCCGGGCATTTGGTCTTCCGCAGCAGGGAATCCCATATGGTAAAGAATACTGCAGCAGTGAATGTAAGGACATCATTATTTACTTACTAAACTAATATATTTCAGCTTTTCCTGGTTAGAGGTCATCACAGCAGAATGCTGGTCCACTAATGATTGGCAGTGGATTTTTATGGTGCCGAGGTGCCAGCCCAATGCCCAACCAGAAGGCACACCCATTCATGCACACACCTACCTGCATGTCTTTAAACATCACTCGACCGTGAGGAGGACATGCAGACTCCACACAGAAGGCACTCCATCCAAGAATCGAACTGGAAAACCTCTTGCTACAAGCTAGGGAAATAATCCTACAACTATTTCAGGGTAATTTGTAAATGCATGAATTTCCCTTATACACACACACACACGTATGACACACCATTGTAAATCTGTTGAACCTTTTTAAGGTTCATCCATGCTGTCAGTATGAATCAAACTATTATAGTTATTAACATATTACTTTCACTTGCACATAGCAGATACTCTTGATTACTATTTCACATCTACATAAAGAACATAACTTAAGGACAAAGTTCCAATAATTTAGTATCTGAAGCAATACATTGGGAGAAATAGCAAACCCAATCATAATTGACCACTGTAACCAGTAGCTGCGTTTTACTGACTATAATTATCTATCAATAACCTGAAACTCACATTTTCATTTAGTTGCAGTACTAAGGAAAACAAGAAAGGCTCTAATCAATTTATATTACACAAAACAACAGCTTCACTTTTGTAGCTGTTCTCTGCAAGACATGCTTTTATGTACCTCTACACCATAATCACTGGGTGTTTCTTAGAGCTATCCAACCTAAGAATAATGACACATACATGTATTAAACACACCCACACACACGTGTGTGTGCGTGTGTGTGTCTGTCTGTGTGCGTGTGTGTGTGTGTGTGTGTGTGTGTGTGTGTGTGTGTGTGTGTGTGTGTGTGTGTGTGTGTGCGTGTGTGTGTATCCGCGTGTGTGCATATGTGTGTGTGTGTGTGTGTGTGTGTGTGTGTGCGTGTGTGTGTGTGTGTATATATATATATATATATATATATATATATATATATATATATATATATATATATATATATACACACACATACATATTTATGTAAATATAAGTCTTTAATGATATAGATATCTTTTAATTCTTCTACTATTAGGATGACATTTATCAAATATAGGCTAGGATGCAGACCATGTAAGATGCACATATGTTCTGCAAGTAAACCATGAATATATGTAGGAAAATTCAGCAATGCTCTTTTAGGATTTGCTAAATATAAAAGTAACACAATAAATCCACTGATTTTTTTTTTTATTAACAGATCATTACTAAACATAAAAAAATACATGTTTGAAATTCCTTTTTATCACAACCTTGTTTTTGAGGACACATTAGACATATAAAATCATGTACTACGACAAGTACAAATGTTCTGTAGTTTATTGAAATACAACCCTGATGCAAACTTCCAACACAAAATGTCCTGGTAATGGAAAACAGGTTGTAAACCCAGTTGCACTAATCAATTTTTTTCAGACTTGAGTACATGCAGAATAAAATATTGACTGGTATACATAATGGGAAATTAATCTACCCTCAAGGTCTGGAAAACTGCAAAAACCTTGAAGATGAAACTTGAAGCATTTATCAAAACAGCCCATCTTGATCCGACATGTTAAATACCTCACTCTGCATGCTATCATATGCACTAATTTAGTAATAAGCAGTTTGAATACTAAAATAGTGGTCTAAAGATGAATAGCAACTGTTGTATAAGAAACCAGCTTCCAATTTTATTTGGGATGAATTCCAGTCCTAAGAAAATTCAGTGTGGTACAACACTGGCTAAATTCAATAAGGCAGCATTCTGTTACTTCAGTGCAGATGGTCTGATGTTTGTTTGATCTGACTCACAGCACGTTGGCAGCAACAATATAAAAATCATTCTCACAGAGAACTGAGCAGTCAGTTATGGTATGAGAAGATACAACCTGCAATTTATTTATTTTTTACATACGGTCCTGGCATATTGTTTTAGCTTTGTAGAAGAGGGAAAGGTTTCTGTAACATAGCATTTTAATCAGAGTAACCACTTGAAGACATGAAATAAAGATTTGAGAAGGTGGTATTGGCAAACATACACATGAATAACCAATGCCTTTTTAGAACTTACAGTATTCTAACATGACATTGGCAAAGAAGCAATTATTACCAGATGAATCAATAAAAGATCGTTTTGAAATTAGAGAAGGAAGCTAGTAATTCATCATTCTAAGTATGAAGAACATACAGTTTGTACTAACTCAAATAAACTGTACTTTCTTCTGACACTGTTACAACCAACATTATAAATTGTGAATGCCTGTGTCAGTGTCTTGTAAGGTTCTATTGCAATAACATATATACTTCAAGACACATTTGGCTTAATATACTGCTCTTTTAAGCTAACAGGCAAAGCTATGGACTAATTGCAGCTTAGTACATCACCTCTAGTGTTAATAGTACTACTGACTGCTATATAACATGTATGTACCTTGTTAAGTACCAAAAGGGCACCTCTACTATGACCTTATGCATTATTAGTGATTAGCATCACTCAGGTATTATAGTCTGGTTATGGCCGTCTACTTGTCCGATACTTAATGAACTACCACTGCTTAGCTATGTTTTTTTTTTTACTTGTGTTTTTGATTTACTATAATACTTAAAGCAATTAAGATTTCTTATACTTTGACTGTACACCTTTGTTTATTTTTTGTTCGGGTCTCCAAAGAAAAATGGGCCACATCTTAGTTGGATAGTCTGTTCATTAAACATGAATAAAGCAAATGAATAAATAAAACAATGTTTGCATAGGTTTTGTCTGGGCACTCTAGTTTCCTAACATCTAGTAAAAATATGGCACTACTCTAAATTGTGTCATGCGTTGCATTTAACCTTGTTCTCACTGGCCAAATAATGTCCAAAATGAGTCCTTAAAGGATCAGCTCACTTAATTTATTAACAAATAAATAAATTACATTAAAAATGCCAGCAGCTCCCCTTATCAACTTTCAGAGTTCTTTTTTAACATACATAACTATGATGAAAGGTGCAGAATTAATCCATAATCTGTAAACTGGTTACCCATTTTATTTCTTCCTTTCTGTATACTAAGGAACCCAGTCGCTTCATTGTCCCCATTTGCCTGCGTCCAGCTTCTATTGATTAAGCCTCAATATTCTCTTCTTTGTCTTCATGTACTTGTTTATGTACCTTTAAATGGTTTACCTCCCGCCATCCTTAATGGATTGGCTGTCCTTTCCACAGGGAGGGTCTTCAACATTCTGACCATGTTTTACTGTACATTTCTATTTAGCTGGTATTGTCCTACCACTCACTCTTGGTTGTGCATCCTTGAGCTGCTGGTATGTAGCTACATAGATACACCTGTAGTTACAACCACTCACTCGTGGTTGTGCATCCTTGAGCTGCTGGTATGTAGCTACATAGATACACCTGTAGTTACAACCACTCACTCTTGGTTGTGCATCCATGAGCTGCTGGTATGTAGCTACATAGATACACCTGTAGTTACTACGCATGTGGTGAACAAGACTAATGAGGACTCTAGGTCTGTGTCCTAATCACCCCAGAAGACTGACTGGATGACTATCTTTCTCAAAGTCACACAGAAAGCAAAAGAAGGCCAACATAATTAAATCTGAGACTACAGAAAGCAGCTCATTAGCAGCAATTAGAACAGAATCTCTCTATAACTTCTTGTTGCATGCTGTACACATATGACGTCCATGGAACTGCTCATATTGGGCAGTCCTGTATTTACAAAGGCATATGTGCATAATTGTCTGTACTAACTGTTGTATAACTCCTTTGCTACCATCTTTTTCTCTCTGACAACCAGTATTTTTCCTTCTTCTTGTTTTTGTTGCATTAAAGGCTCAATGCTTTTGTTATCTTATTTGTTTTCTCAGTTCTTTCATGTGATCTTTTTCGATTGTGCAGAGATTTTCTTGGAGGAACTATGCCATTTTATCAGTATAAAGAAGCATCAGCAGCAAAGTGCAAATGCAATGTTATTTATTTATTTTAATTAACATTTGTTTACTGGGAAAGTCTGACTTGGAGCAATCCAATTTTCAGTGGAAGCTTGGGAGAAACGCTCCAGACGCATGCCTGTATAACATACAAGGAAACTGGAGCACCCAGAGGAAACCCACATGAATGCAGGGAGGACATGCAGACTCCACACAGAAGGTACCCCAACTGAAAATCAAACCAGAGAACCTCTTGCTGGGAGGTGACAACGCAAACCGCCACACCACTGCACCATTCTAATGTGGTCAAGTGGCATGAATGAATAGCAGAGAGGACATGTGATATCTATACAACAAATGCAAATGTGGAAAAAAATAACTTATGTATATAAACAAACATCTAAAAGGACATGGGGAATAAACAATAGCACATACACAATAGAAGGCAGTGACCACAAGGCAAACTCATTGTAGTCTGACCAAGTAAACATGCTCTTTGGTGATGCAAACAGCAAAGACAGATACAAGGACAGCATGACCAAGATGGGTAGGGGGAAGAGGAGGCAACTAGCATGTAGATAGTGATGAAGGGAAGATCATATACGATATTGGCCAGAATAGACCAGGACAAGACAAGAAGGGATAAGGGAGAAGAGAACAATACAGGACAGAATAGAGCAGGGCAATACAGGACTGGAAGGGACAGAATAGGAGAAGATTGGAATTAGGGAATAATAGGACAGAATAGTAATTAGTAGATGACAGGACAAGATAAAACAGTATTTGACAGGACATGATACAAGACTGTTACTGAACATGTCAAAGTAAATCAACTAAGATAAAATTATTCTATTATAAATCCTTCTCGGTTTTCATCTTCCTTTGCTTAGGGTATGCTTACATTATACAGTAATGCTTTTATGAATACAGTCTTGTGCTTCTAATCTTTATAGCCTGTCAGAAAGTACATTTCTTTATATTACATTAAAAAATACAGATCAAGTCTATTTTATGTTTAAATAACCAAGCCACTGCAGCATGCTCCAACTGGCGTTTGAACCCTTCACTTAAGGTCTTATATCTCTTCCCATCTTATTGCAAATTAGTATCAAAACCTCAAATTCTCTTCCAGGGTTTACAAATCACAAACAAAACTAGTTTTTAGAGTTTGACTGGAGCACAAGAACAAGGAAAGATCACTAAAACTTTTAATGACTTTAATCAAAAAGTGGAACTCGACAACCAGCTGGCTGTATATAGAAAGCCAGGCTGCACAGCTTGAACTTAAAGCTATCTTAACATAATGAATAAGTGCCAATAATTAGCATATGTAGTGTGAACAGGTTTGCTGGCACAAGCAAGTGAAAAACTCCAAGGTAAAGTTATTATTAGGGAGTAATTAGCTCTGTGAAGTAAATGAGTGAAACAATAGCTGCCAGCACTGACAATATGGCTAACATCTGACTATGTGGCAGATAACACTATAAAGCACTTCTCCCTGAGCAAAAATCTGTTAATAACCATATGCTGGTGCAATTAGTGCAGAATCCTTCTGACCTGTTGTTGCATGCTGTAGACACAGTACTTCTACGGAACTGTTCATATCGGGCACTCCTACATTCATGAAAACATACATACTTCCCCCTTGCGTGCTGGGAACAAAATAACAGACCTCAGGGCGCCGAATACCTCACATAACTCCCTTTAGAAGCCAATTAAAAATAGATTTCATTTGCTGTTAAATGGTCTCAAACCCAATGCTTTACGGCTGATACTTTTTAAACCTGTAGTTATGTGTGATTCTGAGAACATAATTTGATTATTTGAAAATTATTATGCATCTAATGAATGAATACAGAAATGGCTGTTCCTTTATTTTTATGCCTAGAGTGTTCTGTAGATTCTGTGTTCAAATCTCAGCATTGCCATTGTCTCTACTAAAAGGATAACAATAGGAACAAGCATATAGTAGGAGCCCTATTAAAGCAGTGCAGTGCCCATGTCATGTTACCCCATGACAAAAAAATGGAAACATGTAAGCTCTTTATGTTACAAAGTAACATAGTATTAGTACATAACGCTAAATGCATTTTTTTTTACTTCTCAGCATTTTTGCAAAACAAAAGCTGAATCCAACAAGTCTGTAGAATAAAACACATCAGTAGGCATATTTGTTTGCAGAACACTCATTCTATCAGGCTGCTGTAATTTATATGCTTTTAGCACAAGTATGAAGGGACCTGATTACTCCAAGGACTTTGTCTTTCATGATGAATAAGGTGATGCAATATTAACTCTGTTATTCATACAAAAATCAGATCCTGTGTGCATCCTGTAAACTCATTTCTACCAAACCTATTATTTATAGCTTATACTGTGCAGTCAAGAAATCCAGTGATGCATTTAGACAAGATCTTCAATTGCAGACATATGTGTCTTTACATTTGAAGATTTGGCTTGTCCAAGATAGGGTATTTTCAGTAACATGATATGGGTGCAAATGTTGGATAGTGAAAAAAAAAAGACAGGCTAATAAAGAACAGAAATTAGTTGCCCAAAAACAAACCAGTCAGTACGGGGGTGATAAAACCTAGACATTTCCTGCAATCTTAAATGACAATAATTTCACTTTCATACTTCACACATGTCATATGTCATGCAAAGAGAAGGATCATTAGAAAAAAAAATCATGCTTGGAAAAGGTCAAAGGTCACTGCAACAGGGAAAGTCCAGGAGTGTAATAGATTGATTCACGATCTACAGCAATAGACTCCCTTCCATCAGTGATTAGTCATTTGCCACACAAACAATACAACTATAGGGTTGCCAAGAGTCAACAGTGACTTAAGAGCAGCTAGCAACAATAACAGCTGTAGCTACTGTGTTAAACTTGTGCTGCCTTTCAAAGGAAAGCTGCACACTTCCCAGAGGGCTTTACAATGAGGATGAATGCAGATTTTTCTTTTTTCTTTTTTTGTAAAACATCTGATCAGTATATTCTCTGGTACCCCCTTATAGCAGTTCCTAGGGTTTGTTTCCACCCTGGACATTTGTTTTAATGTGCTCCCTTGGTAGTTAGAGGCAGCTTGTGTGTCCAAGCATGGGTGCTGAAATCAAAGCACTAAATAAATAAATAAACCAAACTGCTTATAAGTCCAAGATGGTCTCATTAACATTTAGTAGCAACAAAGCTCCAGTAGGAAACCATAGAGATAGACATAAGCCTGTAATCATGGGAGAGTGCAGATTGACAGGACATGATTTATTCGTGCCTTGAATACCTGATTTGTTATTAATGATCTTAAGTAACACAGGCAGTCACTAGTACCTGTGCTACATGCACGTCTAGTGCCTGGGCACACTGTACTTTTCTTGCTATACTGCTGAACTTCTAGATGGTGCCTGCAAAATGCAACCAGTCTGATCCCAACTGATACATGGACTATGAGCAACCCACAATCCACGCACCCCAAACATCCCATATGCATTCTAAATTTATATGCATTCCCTTTACCAGTATCATCAGATACCATTTATTATGCATGGTTTGCAAACATTTTAATTTCTTTATCTGAAAATGGAAAAAGATAAAGTATAAATACTGTGGGAAGACATAACCAGGGAAATGTTTTGGCTAGGCTTGTATAGGCCCTAGGGCCGATAGCCTAGTACCAACCTATGAACCTATGAACCTATGATCATGGATTTGATATTAGACAGATACAGATATGGATACCGCTCAGGAAAATAGGTTCAAAGTTTCATAGGTTAGTAATAGACTAGCTGCCCTTGTGGGTCATTTTAAGCCTAGCCAATTTCCATTTTGTGTTCAAAATAACCTATCCCATTCAGTTACAATTGGTCTTACCCATCCCATGATCGATAATTATATATTAACCCCAATGAGAATAAGTGGGAGTATACCATAAGTAATTTGAGGGGGGCTCATGCATCAATCATTTAAGAGCTGAATCTGTCCATTAGTAGTATAGCAACAGTTCTATGACAAATCTTGTCTTTCTCATCCATAGATCTAAGTTGAGCTTGAAAATGGACAGAGATGAACTTTTGTTTTATGTGAATGAGGAATTTGTTCCACAGCACTGGTATCCTCTCCAAAATATACCTGTTCTTCCAAACCATTCTACTGATGTTACAGAAGAGGTTTAGATCCCTAGACCAAGTATTTCTGATGCTGTTTGACTTGCTGATGTGCAATAAATCCATAAGTAATGGGTCAGAGGATGCCTTGAATGCCAAATACAGGTCACCTCTTAGCAGTCTGTGGGATACAGAGTATAGTAACAAGTTTTTGAGTCAGTTCATGTAGGACATGTTGTTTAGGCTTTGTATCCTTTCAGGTAGGTATTTCTTGTGGGCATTGCAGTTGTTACACTTGTCTGGACATATACATGCTGAAGAGGGCATTATATTCAATGACTGACCATATGAGGGCTTAGTAAAGGGGAACAATGACATCCCAAGATTAGGCAAAATTTTTTTTTTTTTTTTTTTTTTTTAATATGCTTTGCAATATAGAAGGATTTTCTTACAACAATAAGATGCATGCTGGTCAAAAGTTAGGTCATTGTCCATATATTTTTGTTTGTCTTTTCGGCTTTTCCCGGTTAGGGGTCGCCACAGCGGAACTCCGGTCCGCTAATGATTGGCAGTAGATTTTTATGGTGCCGAGTTGCCAGCCCAATGCCCAACCTTCAGCGAAGACACACCCATTCACGCATGTCTTTCAGAGGCCACGCGACCATGGGGAGGACATGCAGACTACACACAGAAGGCACTCCAGCCAAGAATCGAACAGGAGAACCTCTTGCTCTGAGGCAACAATGCTACCACTGTACCACCACAGCTTCAAAGTTCCCAAATCCTGAACAATTGGGTCAACTCTTATGGGTGTACTGGAATGTGATAGTTCCCTGTTGTAAATGACATCCCAAAAGCTACAATAATGTATTTTTTGTCATTTAGTCTCAGATCGTGATTCAAACACCAGTTATTTATTTGAGATAAACCTTCCTGCTGATGGCTATGGCTGATGGCCAAGTCATTTAGACTCATCTGCAAACTTAGTCAGCCAGAGCCCTTTGATACTGGCTTTTACTTCAGAGAAGTATATGCCAAACAGGAAAACCTCCAGCACAAAAACCTGGAGGACTCCACTGGTGACTGGTCTCTTTGTGGATGCAACTTCCCCTATTTTGATTATCTGCATCCTATTTACAAGCCACTTGGCAATCCAGTAGGTGACATATGGATTTATTTCCAGTTTATTTAGCTTTTCTACTATGCCTGAGTGGGGAATTATGTCAAATGCTTAAACCAGGTCAAGGTATGTGGTGCATACCTTTTTGCCTTCATCCATTGTTTTGGAGACCTTTTCAAAAAAATTCTCCAGGTTGAATAAGCATGACCTGCCCTCAATGAATCTAAATTGAGATGGGTCCAGTGTTTAGAGGTTTCATATGTCCTGACTGATTAATTCCATGATAAGTCATTCCATAGATTTGCATATGAGGCTAGTCAGACTTATACCTTGGTTTCTGGATGGTCCTCCCTTATGCAGGGGAATGACTGCAGCTGTTCTCCATTCACTTGGTACAGCCTGTATAGAGGCTGAGATTGAACAGTGTTGTTAGGGGTGTGGCTTAATTATGTTTCATGATATTTAAGATGCATCCAGGGATATTGTTAGGACCCAACAATACAGTATTTTTAGCTTTTGATAGCACTTTTAGGACTTGATCTTTTGTGATAACTTGAGGTGAGCCAGTTTCAGGTATATCTTGAGTGATGAACAGAAGGGAGAGAAAGGTAAAATTTGAGCTAAATTTATTAACACGTAGGTTAACTATATCGTCAGCTTAGCTGCACTGAGCTTTTGAGATTATGAACATAACTAAAAAATGCCTTGTGATTATCTTTGGCTTTTGTGGTTATTTTAGCCTCAGACTTGGTTTTGGTGGATTTTATTAAGTTCCTGAGTTGTTAGTTTATTCAATGACAAGGGCTCTGGCATTCTGGGAATTACTCTTCTTACTTCTGGTCAAAATTATTTTCTTTTATTATAAAGCTTGTTGATATTATGGTTCCCACCATGTGGATTTGTTTATGAGGTTTGCCTTGCACTTATTCCTATGGGGTACAGTTGTATCTAAGCAGATCTTTACATGCTAGTATAGGATGTTGGTGTAAAATTTCTGTGTATTCAGTGAAGTTCACTGGGTTTGATGGGGATTTAATGCTTGCCAATGTATAACTTAGGAGTAGGTAGTTTGTTATAAAGAAATTTCTAAAGGTATCTTCGGTGGAAGGTGATCTCTAGTTTCAGTTTTATCTCAAAGGAGACTACTTTATAGTCGGGTGTAACAAGTTGTTGTTGTTGTGTGTCTTTCGGCTTTTCCCAGTTAGGGGTTGCCACAGTGGAACTCCGGTCCGCTAATGATTGGCAGTTGATTTTTACGTACCGAGTTGCCAGCTCTGACGCACAACCTTCAACGAAGGTATGCCCATTCACGCATGTCTCCACGCAGAAGACGCTCTAGCTGAGAATCGAACCGGACAGCATCTTACTGTGAGGTGACAATGCTACCGCAGCACCACCACCGCAATAGTCGGGCCTAATAAGTAATGAAAATAATCAAGGGATGGTGCAAGACGCACCCATATTAGTAATGAGAAGATCCAAGATGTTATTACCCCTTGTGGGTACTCTGACTAATGGTTCTAGGGCATTTTTACTAACAAAGTCTAAGAATCTCTGTGCTTGTGCAATAGTGGTGGTGTAGGTACCCTGGTTTATAGTTTGATAGTTCAGATCACCTAGAAAAATGGCATTGCATTTAAAACTGAGTGATTCTAGTTTCTGCAGCTAGGTGTTGTGGCTTTCTTTTGTTGTAGGAATACATGGATTCAACTGCATATCAAAGTTGTAAACTGCAGTCTTGGCTCATGTCAAGCAGGAGCTCTAAATTGATTCTGATACATACACCATAGCAATCAGCATGGAATGAAACAGCTGCGGCATTTACTTTATGCATGCCATAACTGGATGCCCAGTCATGTGATTGAAGAACAGAGCAAATATAGGCATCAATGTGTTCGGTGGCAGAGACAGCACAAGCAGCACATGTTGTGCTTGCACACCTACCAGAGCTGTACTTTTTGTGGACACCATAACAGTCTATCCAAGAAAACATGACTGTTGAAAAAGAATAGACATGTTATGAAAAATGTGAAACCATATACTTCCCTTTGTTTTGCATGACAAAATTAACATATTACCAGCATTCAATGTTATGTCAACCACTTTCCACATAACTGGATACAGAAGTGCCATTAGCTGGGGGAGGGTGATGTCACCATTACTCTAAACTAAATAAAACAGATTTTCAAGTAACTGTAGAATTAAAAACTGTAAAGAAGAGATCAAAACTTGCTATTAAAAATTACAAAGTTTAGTCTGCAATGTGTTTATAATAATATTACCATGAAAGCAAGCAGTGCTTCTCTGTCTTCCTCACTCTCTCCATACTGTATTCATACCTGGGAAGTACAGTCTATATAAAATGAACTTTAACCTTTAAACTGCAGGGTCAGTTCTTTTCTTAGCCCTATGCCACTGTACACAGTAAGCCTTAATAGATTAGTTGCTCCCTCTCCTAGTGGTCCACAACAGGACAAGTTTGACAGTCCGTGACACAGAGCCATCAGTGATGTAACTAACCTCTTTTTCTTTAATATAAACAGCATTTCATGACACAAAGGCACCTTCCCGTAATTATTTAATAATCAAATAAAGTGCCAGCTTAGTAACACAAGGTCTCCGTTTTATTAGCAGTCAATTAGGAGGTAATGCTGGCTTGTGCGTCATTAGCTTCCTGTAGGTGGGCATCATTTTGTGCCCATATGCTAGCCTGCACCTTTCCAAAAATAGATCACATTAAATTGAAACATAAGGTATGCCTGAGCTGCAGCTTCCTTGTCTTGTTAAGCCAGGGATGCTTATGTAACAGGGTTTTCATTTCCTCAACAAACAGGTATCGAAAAGTTGAGTCAAAGTCAATGAATCGGTACTCAGAGGCAGTGCAGGTCATTGTATCAGCTGCCGTGGGTGGATTTCCTGCTGACATTTAGTACAGCTTAACACAGCCACAACTGAATAAATCTAATATTGGGCAAAGTGGGGGTGGTAATGCAATAAACAAATGTTATGAGGGGATTTTTTTCTCTGGACACACAGAGGCAATGGAGATGTAAACACTGAATGCCATAGAGACAGACTACTGTTTTTTAGGCTGTTTCACATAAATTGTCATTTTGTTCTAGTTTTCTAATGGAGGTATTAATATTGCTGCAATAAGTCACTTTACCTGTTAGTTTGCTGTAGTTTCTCAGATAAAAGCAACTTGTCAAATGTTTTCCATACTCGAGTACAAATTGCAGCATAAAGTCTCATTTCAGAAATGTTGTCTTTATATATCAAGCAATAATGCAAATAACTGTGATTTTCCTAGTTCTGTACTTAAACAAGTAACATTGCTTTTAGCATTTTTCTTCACACTTAGGGCTATATTAGTTATTTTTCAGCATATTACCGATATCTGCATGATTACTTCCGAGATATGTAACATTTTAATTTTGGTACATACTGCTGGAATCATCTAACCTTCAGAGTCATTCCCAAATATTACAATAAACTGTGACGCCAATACCTTAAAGGGCTTTTACCCTGGCAAAAGAACATTGTCAAATGAAAATGTAAAATATCAAAGGAGTACATGCTATCAGTCAAACTACCATTTCTCTGCATGTATAAGACACTTTCTGAGTTGTCTCAAAAAAGTGATAAGCTATCATGGCAGCTGAGAAAAAACTGCCTGGGACTGCCTGCCTGAAAAAAAGACAAAAACTGTAAGAGATTTTATGATAGTTTTAACTGATAAAAGGCTACATTTTCCACCTCACATACTATGTTTCCAGTACTATTTTATAAAACATACAATGTGCTTTTACATTATCCTTCTCAGCTCCTGCAGTCTTCTTTCTCTTGTATTAAACCACATTCCTGCCTGGATTATGTTAATGGGACAAGCAAAATATTGCAATATTACTTTTGCAGATAAACAATGCCATCAAAAGAAATATGGGAAAGATGCATGTTAAATGCAAACATCTTAATAATACTGTGAACTTGACATCCAGCCTGTATATGCATGGATCAACTACACTTCCAAGTACTTGTGATAGCATTGTTAAGATACAGGGAAAAAATGTCAACTCTATGCTATATAAAACCTTAAGAAACAAAATCATGCCCTCAAGAGTCATAGCTACAACAATGAATATCTGGGCATTTCAGGTTTCTGTTTCCAAAATGGTTAAGGAAACTGGCTAAAACTGTAAAGACTTAATGAAATAAATATTTAATATCTGATATACATTGAAGTAAGTTAAGACTGTAAAGTTTTGTTCCTCACTATGAGATCAAGGACAATACTACAGTAATAACCCACCTAACACTACTGCTACCAGTAATATGAATAGTACCCTTGTATAAAGTTATTTTAAATAAAAACTGACCTATCCTAAAAATCTTGAACAGTCACACCATAGATTGTTATATAAAAAAGTGTTGTGTTTCCATGAATAAAGTGTATATTTTTTTTATTTTATGTTGGAGTGGCAAACAAGATGAAACCCAGTACATCTCTTAACTTGCCAATGTATAAATATGTTAAATATATAAAATGCTAAGAACAGAAAACATCTACTGTATTGACCTGTCTCCCATTTCCTTAGGAAAGGCTGAATTTATTTTTCCTTTTGGTATGCGTCATTAGTTCTAAATGACCATGCAAATTCTAAAGAATGAGAGTAAAGCCTGCACTGCATAAATGCCACTTAATGATATGTGTAGCTTTAACTGCTGTTTGCTGAAATCTTGGAAGTAAAAAACTCATTTACTTTTGAATCAACTGAGGCTTAAAACTAATGTGACAGGAAGCAGGGAAGTGAAGCAGTCTGCATTAAGACTAATGCCCAACCACAAAAGGCACTTAAGAAACTCACTGTTACAACTGTAACACTGACACAATGAAGAGCAGCACCCAAGTCAGACCAGTGAAAGGTGCCAGACAAACTGTGTGCCAAGTCTATATGTAGGACATCTGACTCATAAGTGTAAGAGAAGTGGTTTTATAACTTCTAGAAAGAAAATTTAGGCAACACATTAGGTCTGAAAATCCATAAAGAAATATACAGAATTATGACGAATACAATGACTTCTTAGATGTACCTCTCCAGTGACCAAGACACACTGTTTTGCATGCAGTGACTTCAGGCGTACCCACTTCTTAACCCTTGCAGCTTCTCCTGACCCCTAGATCTGGTCCTTGATTTAATGACTGTGGAGTAGATGGACAAAGTCCTTCCTAACCAGACTCTAATATGATGTTGCAAGCTTACTTGTTTTACAAGCCACAAGCAAAATCAACACCACATTCAAGAAGGAAATGAGGACTAGAAGGATTTCCACCCCAAAAAATAATCACTTAGGAGATTATAAACTAAAGAAGCATTGAAGGGAAAGAAGTATTCTTTACTGAATTATAACTTACTGGTGTCCAATATAATGCCCTTTCTCCACCTCATAACAGCATCTGCATTTGTATTATGAAGCATAAAAACATTGCGAATTTTAACAAGACTTGCAGACAGAGCTGTCATTACTATTGCCATCTGTTTTATAATGTCTGTTATTCTACAATGCCAGAAAGCAGACTATACCGCAGCTTACTGTACCACTTTCATAGAAAAGGCAATCTTACGCAGGCAGCCGGAGGGTTACTGACATGTGAGCAGAATATACCACAGCTTACTGTGCCACTGTCATAGAAAAGGCAAACTTAGGCAGCAGCCGGAGGGTTACTGACATGTGAGCAGAATATACCACAGCTTACTGTACCACTGTCATAGAAAAGGCAATCTTAGGTAGCAGCCGGAGGGTTACTGACATGTGAGCAGAATATACCACAGCTTACTGTACCACTGTCATAGAAAAGGCAATCTTAGGTAGCAGCCGGAGGGTTACTGACATGTGAGCAGAATATCCCACAGCTTACTGTACCACTGTCATAGAAAAGGCAATCTTAGGCAGCAGCCGGAGGGTTACTGACATGGGAAACATTTTTAACAAACTTATTTTAAATACCTCATATGTAGAATCAAATACTAAAGGCAATGCAAAATAAGCACAACAACAAGGGAAACAATGTAACACAGTGTGTGCCAAATACCTTTCTATTACACATACTGCTGGTCTCAAAAATAATTGCTCTCAAAAAATAAAACTCCTAACATTTCTTGATATACTTTATCCTAGCAGTACTGGTTCAAAGCCTCACAAGTCTTCGCTGAAATTTGTTAAAAAAGGACTACTTAGCCATTTAAGGACTGGCTACGGCTAATATTTATTTATTTATTTAATTAATTTATTTATTTTATTTATTTTACATTTGTTGACCGGGCTAGTCTAACTAGATACATGTCCATTTTCAGTAGAGGCCCAGAGAGATAAACTCCGTGAAAACAAAAACATCTCATAAATAAAAACAAAATCTCTTATACAAAAGTTCATATGTACAATGCACATTGTAGGCACAGTACAGAGATAATCAAAGAGGGAAGACATTCATAACATAGTGCAAAAGAAATGCAGGTACAATGCAAAAAAAATGCAGGTTAATACATAATATAAAAAAGAAGGCAGGTTATAATAAAATATAATTATGTTAGTAAAAAAAAGTTGTCACAATAATACGTTTCCAGAAGATGCAAGTAACAGTATATAGTAGGACAAGGTTATGTCATAATTTAAGAAAAACAGAACTTGATTAATGAGAAGAAGAGGGTAGGCAGAAGCAAGATTAGAAGAGCTAGTTGCTTAGTCAGGCTTAGTACAGTGGCACAACCAATATAGAAGTACTTTTCCCCACCTTAACGACTGACACATCAGATATGCTTAACATTTTGGGGGTGTAACACTGTGATCCATAAAAGCTGCACTACCAGTATTATTTTACAGTGCAAATCACTGCAAAGGAGTAAGCCGACTTTTGCTTATTTTATTTAAAACACAAGAAATCGTTTTGTAGTTTACATTAAATGTACAAATTTAGAACAGGACTTTAACATTGACTTCTTTAATGTCATTCCCCTAGGCTAGGGTTAAAATGGCCTGCAAGGGCAGCTAGCATAATATTTACCTATGAACAATTCCTGATGTTATCATAACTACAAGAGAATGGTTTTATGACTGCAAACATTTAGGAGGATTGGATAAGTCATGATAATGGCGGTTACCTGCAATTTTCTGAAGACTTACTGAACCTTGGTAAATTATACATCCTGTACATATTTATGTATTAATCCTACACATACCATAGCTTGCTTTCTGAATGCCCCCCCCCCACACCATCACCCACACTTCCTGTTTATTGATGCTAAAAGTGAAGATTTTTGATACAAGCCCCAAAATTACTGGATATGACATGAAAGTGCTGCAAGTTTTTCTTACTAGCAGTAACAGCAAAATGCATCAAATAAAGGTGTTAACTGAATCTATCTATCAGTATAACTTCAACTGTTCATAAAATATGTTTCTATTATGTGAGAGATGAAAAATATAACAGAAAAATAGTGTATATATGTGCATTTGAAAGGGTCAAGTGCTCCAATGAATATAGGAATTTTAGAAGAAAAATATTTAAAATTGTAAGGTCTAATCAATTTTTATCTGCTTCCTTTAAAATATAGTCCATGTACCCTAACTTATCTCGATGTTTCTGCTCTTCTTACTCGTGCTCAGGTTTTCCTATATCACTGTTGTATTTTAGTTATCATCAGGTTTACAGCTAATGTGCTTGCCAGACATTCAAACTAAACATCAACCACCCTTTCTGTGACTAAACTCATCTCACTGCTACTGCTAAAGCAGCTTCTTCCAATTCAGAATGAGGTGTTTTTACTTTTTTGACAGTTTCAGGTACCAGAGATCTCAACTGTTTCTGAATTTATGGTGGACCAGGACTTGATGGAAATAGTGGGTAGTAAGCTGACATTTGTATACAAAATAGGTTGGAATATTAAGAAGTTTTTAGAACAAAATAAACATGGAAAGGGGTTAGAGCACCACCAATTCTAATAGGCATACTATCAATTGTGGGAGTTGCAATCAACGTCCATTTATATTGGAAAAGGATGTTATCACATTGAATAATGTTACCAACACTACAGTTAGGTTCAAACAGGGCAATTGCAACTTGAAATTGGTGGTTTACATGGATAAGTATGCTGCCTGTGCAGGATTTTCCATAGGAATCACCTATACAGTATTAGAAGGAAGGATTCTAACAATGCCCTGTACAGGCATATAGAAAAACATGGGGAGTCTCATACATTTAAGTTTGCAATTTTAGAAATCATTAAAATGGATCCAAGGGGGGGGGGGTGATTTTAAAGCCATCCTAGGTTATAAGGAAGTGTGGTGGCAACTCTTCATGGATGCCTCATCTTTACCAGGTCTTAACGACCACATTTCCATTATACAACGACCTCCCATTAAATATTCAAAAACGTGCACTCTGATTGGTCAGAGTGCATGTTGTAAATCAGAGTTACAGTAATGGAAAAAGGTTCGGTCGCCCGGACTTTTTCCATTACTATAACTCTTTTTTTACAGCAACGGAGAACGTAAGATCTCCATTGGTTCACACTGTTTCGCTATGTTAAACTCATTTAACATAGCAAAACAGTTTTTAAAAAGCAATGGAGATTCTCCGTTGCTTTTTTTAAAGCTGTCTCGCTATGTTAAACTCATTTAACATAGCAAAACAGTTTTTAAAAAGCAACGGAGATCTTGCTTTCTCCGTTGCTTTTTTGTAAACTGTCTCATTATGTTAAATGGGTTTAACATAGCCAGACAGCTTTAAAAAAGCAACGGATATTCTCCGTTGCTTTTTTTAAAGCTGTCACGCTATGTTAAACCCATTTAACATAGCGAAACAGTTTTTAAAAAGCAACGGAGATCTTGCTTTCTCCGTTGCTTTTGCCTACAGCTCTGATGTACTGCATAGGCATGCGCAGTACATCAGAACTGCCGCAGAATACCAGACAACTGTGGAAGGGCAGCAAGGAGGCATTATACAATGCCATTATTTAAGAAAAGTAAATATTTTTTTTCTTAAATAATGTCATTGTATAATAGCAATAACCCACTTCTGGGTGTGGGTAATGCTGGATTTACCCACGGCTGGCTTTGTTTGGTCACTAGGGTGACCTCACCAACGGTGGGTAAATCCAGCAATACCCACACCCAGGCGTGGGTTATTGCTATATTAAGCCACTTTTAGTCTTAAAACAACTGTGACTATTAACAAGAATGTAGACATACTTTTTAATGGTCAGCAAACTGCATTTTTATTAATCATACATAGTTTATGCACAACACCCGCATATTAGTGGTTGTAGGTACCATGAACTATTGATTCAGATTTATTTGTAGATTATTAAATACTTCTTATCTTTTAACACTATATTACATTCACTCACATTTTTAATAAGTGTTTAAGTGTTATTATGTGAGTATATAAGTTTGTTTAATTTTAGTACTTTTATGCAAGTGCTTATATGTATTTCAATATATTGTACATACTATATATATATATATATATATATATATATATATATATATATATATATATATATATATATATATACACATTAATTGTTTAAACACACAATTCATATTTTTTTAAAGTTCTTTCACAGTTTTTCAATGGTTCTTGTACATGGTTTGTTTGTGTCTTTCGGCTTTTCCCGGTTAGGGGTCGCCACAGCGGAACTCCGGTCTGCTAATGATTGGCAGTAGATTTTTACGTGCTGAGTTGCCAGCCCTGATGCTCAACCTTCAATGAAGGTACGCCCATTCATTCATGTCTCCACACAGAAGACGTTCTAGCTGAGAATCGAACAGGACAACGTCTTACTGTGAGGCGACAATGCTACCGCAGCACCACCACCGCAGTTCGGTTCTTGTACATGGTATATACATGAATTATATGTCTTTAAGGACAATTTAATTGGAGCTTTTGGCGCCAAGATTTGAATTTAAACTGAAGTCTTTTCATTAGCAATTGTTCTGAGGAAGCCTGCATATGCTGGGTGAAAGTGTTTAATGTATTTCTTGTATGCAATAAAAAGCTGTTATTTCTAAGCACCACTGTCACTTTATTGGGGACATTCTGGCGACCAGCATTGGATTTTCATTGAATTTTGTTTCTGAATTTACAGATAATCCTTGACTTTGTGTTGTATTTTTCCCTTGCCCTCATAAAATTTTATACAAGACATTTAAGTTTCATTCATTATATTATTCATAAAATTATTTGTTAATGCAAGACAAGTCAGAATTAAAGAGAATTAAAAATTGCACCTGATTTGGGGATTTTGTTCCCTATTACTTTTTTGGGCTCAGTTACTAATTCTTCAGGAAAAAGGGTAATATTAAGTGGCCCATCAAAGAACTGCATACTTCATTTCAACACTCATTAGGTCACTTTTCGATAAGTCTTTTATAGGCAAATAAAGTTTTAGAAAAACCCTGTCACACCAGATAAGTCTGTGTCTCTTATCCATGAATTTATCATCCACCCAAAGCAAATGACTTCTAAGCTGTCTAATATCCCACATGCCAGTGAATGCTGGAAGTTCTTAACCACCATTAAGAAATAACTTGTTTTGTATCACTAAATGAGCCTAATACAGAGCTCTTATACAGAGTCTCTTAAAGCCCTTTCTCCCAACTCAGTCTCTTAAAGACTGCTGAGGGGTGATCTATCCCTGGCTTACAATATATCTATAAACCCTACATTTAAGAATCTCCTGCACATTTGTAAGTCAAACAGTACCAGAAATACAAGATCCAAGGACCTGAATTTTGTCTGAGACTTAAAGAGAACATGCTGGAGAGACAGAAATGTGTGCCAGAGATTACCCTCCTATGGAGTAGGCTTCCTATCCATGAGAAGCTGAGTTTGTCTATTCCCCAGTTTAAGTAGAACCTAGACCAGTGGATGGGGAATAGGACATTTACACCATGCTTGGCACCCTGTCCCTTATGCAGAGGTAGTTTATAAACTCCTGGCCCTCAAAGTCCTGCTTGAATACTGGACATCATTATTCTTTTTGGAAAACTTGGCTAGGCTTAGAAAGCCCCCAACCCCCCCCCCCCCGGGTTGTTAGCCTAATAACAATCTATTAATCTAAATGAATTTTTCTTCTGCCTTGTTCCTGATAATCATGTTTATGAAGAAACATTTTGTCTGACCTCTTTAAGCATCTTAAATGAATCTTCACAAGGAAGGTTATCCAATAAACATGCTAGCACCTCATCTCTACAGTACGAGTGCATAATACTACCCAGAGGTTTAAGGTCACCCCAGAAACAAACGTCTGTGCCTCATCAATACTTCTTCATTTTTTATGCCATTAGTAAGCTATTACAACTCACCCTTAACTACACTGATAACTTTTACATTTATTATTATGTTTTATCTGCTTTACTACATTTAATGCTAAATAAATAAATGTTGCTGCAAAGCATTGTATAAATGAAGCATTCACAGTTCATTCACTGTTAAACAATACATTTAAGCTGGTATAAAAGACTCACCACATCCATTTGGTTTTTTGAGCACTTTAACATATGTTTGGACTGCTATCAGCTTTGTTTCCTCTTTTGCTTATATTTTTCAATCATGGCTAAGCATAATTCCCTTCTTTCTGAACACTGTATATTTCATCAGTCAGAAGATTTCTTCTCTTTGTTGATATCAGAATGAGGTGTGCCTCCTTGCCCCAGTTTTTTCTTCGTGCCATTACTCAGTGGTTTAACTAAAAACATCTTTGCAGAAAATATATTTTTCCAGAGTTGTTTCTTTTTATATGAAAATGACCCGGCCTATAAATGATGAAAGCATTCTGATAGTTTCACAGAATGGTAAAAAAACATGCAATACTAGAAAATTCTGACTTGTTGGCTTCAGTATTGTTACATATTCTAGAATCAGTTTTCAGGAAAGTCCAGCTTTCTATGACACGTTGAATTTTGCACATCTTCTATGATGGCCTGATAAAGGCGGGTTTATAAATGTCATTATGTTCCTATTTTTGTGAGATAAGTTAAAAGCATTGTTAACACTGATACTTCCCTTCAGACAGCATCCCTGGTCTACCTTCTACATGCCATCCTCTGACTCTTCGTCATTGAGGAAAACCAGACCACCACCCTCCCATGAATGTGCAAGTTGGAGTAAGCTGCTTCATTCCCACCCCCACCCCTCATCCCCTCGGTTCCTTCAGCACCAGGTCATTAACAAAACATGGGTCAGAATTGTATCCCTCTATCTCACACACTAGGCTGAAATCTGCTATTACAACAGAGTTCAGAATGCCTTTAATCCTGCCTGTGTTACAAAAGAAGTTCAGTTACATGTCACAGCTGTCTACCAGTCAGCATAAGATAAAGTATTGCCTTAGATGTTATATAACAAAAACATACAGTACCTAAGGCAGATATTGTGACCCACATCTTCATTGCCTTTCATATTATAGCTTCGAAATCTAATCATGCAAATACATATTTATATCTTTTAGAAACAGTAAAACATTCCACACAATTACTGAGCCGTTCAGAACAGAAGTGCAATAAGGAAATTACAATAGAAAGTGTAATTCTACAGGCCTGGACTGAACAATAGAAAGTATAGAACAGCTCTACAGCTCTGCACTGAAGCTAAACTCTTATCTTGTTTACCTCCAAAACACAATGATGAGGGAAATATCTTGAACAAAAAGAGCTAGCCAGTCTTACCTATATCTCTTCCTGTTAGTGTTATCAAAATGATTCAACATGCAAAATGAATGTAATCTAATAAATCTATTCAGCAAACAATAGCACAATATGAGTACAAGTAACATTAACGTTAACCTCCCAGAATGAAGTCACCTTGTGTTTAGCTGCCATGTAGCATAAATTTCATTAGTGCCTTGTCAATTTTACCAGTGCTTGAGGAACATAACAGCCTTGTAAGCAACATGCTGTTACTATCTGCCTGCACTATCAGCTGTATGCCAACACAGACACAGATATTGTATGTACCTGTCTAACACATTCTTACATCACAACGCCATATGCTCCTTTTATCTTTAAGTGCCTCCTAATACAACTAGAACTTTATAAAGATATTATGCATTTGGTAAAGGAAAGGATTTTCAAAAAGTTTTTGTAAGCTGCATTATCATATTTGACAAAAAAACACAGAAATATGTTATTGAAGCTACAGCATTTCAGAAATGTATTAATTTGTGTTGAACTTTGCAGTTTGAAGCCCAACATGTATCAGAAGACACTCACTTCTACATTGTCATTTATTTTATTATTTTTTGCAGTGGAAATGATGACAGTTGTTTCTTGGCAGTAGTATGAGTCTTGTAAGCCCTTTCTCTCCCCAGTCTGTAGATATCTGTTGAAGAGCTTTGTTGTCCCAAATCCCAGGTGTTTAACTCCTCCCCCCCCAAAAAAAAGTCTGTAGAATCAGATGTACAGATTAAGTGCAGTGTTGAGGAGTAAGCAAAGTAATAAATGGAAAATGTACTAAATTTGTAAATACAATCATGGTGTGGCCTTGGAGGTGTGCAACAACTGATATATTCAGGAATGAGATGTGTGCGTGAATACTAAAACCATTCCATATACTAGTAGAGAGCTATTAGAAAAGATAAAGCGTTATCCTGCCTCAATTACCATTATCCCAATAACCTTAGCAATACTGCCATTGCCTGGTTTCAAAGCTACTTAACAGACTGTCAACAAGCTGTCCGTTGGTAACATTCCCTCTCACCCCTTCTCCCAGTCTCCATACTGGTACCAAAAGGCTCCGTCCTTGGACCCTACTATTCTCTCTCTTTACCAACCGATTTCACTCTATCACTCCCCATGCCAGTATAATTCAATACGCTGATGACTCGACTTTGACCTGCTCTGCCTCCTCCCTCAGTGACCTTCAAACCATCACCCAAGACTCCTTCCTGTCTGTAGAAACCTGGGTAACCAACTTCCAGCTTATATTAAATCCCAGTAAAACAAAACTTATGATCTTTTACCCCACTAGAATCACCTCTTCCACACCATCCTTCCACATCTTCTCTGAAAACAAAACCATGATCACTTCTACTCCCCATACCAAACTGCTACGGGTTACAATTGACAATAATCTGAAATTCGATTTCCATATAGACCAAACCATCAAAAAAGTTCACAAAAAACTTGGCCTCCTATATAGAAATAATCAATTTCTAACAAGCAGTACTAAAATGACAGTCACCAGGACACACCTTCTATCAGCACTCCTATATGCATCCCCAATCCTAACAAACCTCCACAAAACTGACCTTGCCATGCTTGAAGCCTGCTATAATAAAATCTGTAAATTCACTACCAATGCTTCCTACACGTCACATCATTGCCTGTCACTCAGACAACTTGATTGGCTTAAACTCCCTTTGTTCCTTCAATTTAATCAACTAACATTAGCTCATAAAATTCTCTACCACACAGAACCCCCCCCCCCGCCTTCAAATATATTATTCAGCCCTACTCTGCTTCTAGATCCCCTCATTCCAACAATAAACTTCTCCTCCAAGTCACCAAAGGAAAAAACTCAGCAGGCAAAGCTCTCTTTTCCAACTACATTTCCAAGCTTTGGAACTGCTTCCTAAATTTACTAGTGACTACTCCCATATCCAAACAGTTTAAAAGGCATCTAAAAATCCATCTTGCTAACTCCTGGCTCTGCTCCTGTAACAAGCTAGGATAAGCCCCCTCCCTATCCCCTAGCTCCTGATAGCCCTCTTCTTGACCCTTACTGCTATGCTATACCACTGCAACCCTAAACTCTCAGTTCTCTCTGTAAAATAATATCTGGTGTACCCCCAACAATCAACCTAAACTCTATATTGGAATTATTGTCTCTACTGAAACTAAGCACCCCCAATTATCAACCTAGACTCTATATTTGAATTTGTGTGTCTACTGAAATTATGCACACTGTACATAACTACAAATTTACATGAGGTATAATATGCTGCTACTACAATTCCTATTGTTTAATGTTTCAATGTACTACATTAATGTCTTACATTTTTGATGTACTTTATAAGTTTCAAGTTATTATTTTTTATGCTTTTTTAATACTTTGTTACTGTATCGCACTGGAGTTTTTCTCCCCGGGTCTCCAGTGAAAAAGGACTCATGTCCAGCTGGACTTTCCCTGTAAACAAATGTAAAATAGATAATAAATAAATAAAATTTATATATAGATGCAATTATTACAGGGATGGAGAATTTTGATATGAATTAAAAGACAGGAACAAAGATGTTGGTACAGATGTGAAAGAATTGAATATTTACAGGATGGGATATTTATGTGTGGGGAAAGAAAGAAAATGCATATGCAGACAAGGTAACAAATAAGTGAAACTGATTAAATGTTGCACAAAAAACTTCACTGGTACTCTTAGGAGGGATGGTCACCAGCTTATTAAGTCAAGACCCTTCCTCTGGTTATGGCTGTTTCAGCTGTAGCCCCCTCTTGTATGTGGCAAAACAGTCAGTGACATCAGATCAAAGCCACTTACCAAACATTGCCTTCTTTTAGACTAACAGAACCACGGCTGAAACAGCAGTCAACACAAGGAGTGCAACAAAGAGTTGATAGTAATTTTAAGAATACCAGAACTCACACAGTTGATAGTATTTCAAGGATTCAGAAGGAGGTCGGTGCTATAAAGAAAATTTCCCTTTCCTTAAAGTGCACTGACCTCAGAGTCAGTAAGTCTTTGCTGGATGACCTTTAAAGAACTCTGACAGGTTGACTCTACCTTACCAACCACTCATAAACTGTGCGCTAACTTTAGTGTGAATGTTGCTTTGTTCAAATAAATTGAATGAAATGTAATCAATCAGGTCTGTGTCAAAAATGCCAACTGAGACTTGTCAACATATGGTTTAACAAAACACCTTGCACAATAACAGCATTTTAACCTTTAGATCTGATGTTGTAGTACTCTATTTTTGCCTTTGCATTGACACTGCCTGCATCTCTGCATCTTGCCGTTGTCCGCACTCTCCTAAGAGGACTTGTATTATAGGCCAAGTACTACCTTCATTTTCCTTTATTAAAATGTCACTGACTTCTCTGTGCCCCAGTAAGAATGTAATACAATAATGGTGGTATGCAGAACTGCATGAAGTAAAAAAATAAAGCCTTGGCACTACTAGTACATCATCCTATTGGAAACTGCCCCTTTTTATCAATACTGTTCCCTCATTTCTCCTTTTTTTCCCTCTTCACTATTCCATTTTTTCAATTTCTATATTTGTCCTCCTTCAAACTTTTCTTTTACTGCCTCATACCTCCTCACCTGAGACACAGCCATGGCCTGATATGCCTCCCTTCAGCATTCAGTAATTCATGCTTGTTATACTATCACTCCTTCTGATAGCCAGAGTTTGTACTCATGGTAATGACATCACACCCATAATAAACATTACACTTCCTATAATGATACCACTCCCATAATATACATTACACTTCCTACAATGACACCATGCCCATAACACACATTACACTTCCGATAATGATGCCATATCCATAATATACATTACACTTCCTATAATGACACCATGTCCATAATATAGATTACACTTCCTATGGGCATGTATACACAATTACCACTGACAGATTCTTCTTATAATCAAAGGAGATTTCTCTGTGCTCAGCTCTGTAACAACACCAACTGCTTACAACTACATATCTGCAGCTGTCTAGATTTATGGATACATTATGACGGACTGTATTGTCTTGAAGTTTATTGCATAGTTATATTTTCCTAGCTGTGGTACTAGCATATAGTCAGTGTCTAATGATATGCCACTTTGTCAGTATTATATTAGCTGTATTATTTATCATTAGTTAAGTGTTAATCCTTCTGTGAAGCTACCACCAAAAATGTGTGCACCCATGCTAAGCAATTGCTATGAAATGCACAATTATGTTTACTGGTATGTTGCAAACATGATTTTATTTACAATTACCAATCTGTTGAGCATGTTCCCTGGGTTAGTATTAAGAATGACCTGTTCTTCCAGTGGTATTCACAACAACAAAATTATTTCTTTAACAAGTAATCACATCCTCTGCTACACTGGTGTCCTGTCCAGGATTAGTTTCACTTTATTTTGCCCACTGACTGCTAGGATGGGTTCCATCTTGCTTGCTTGACCCTGACATAGATAAAGCAGGGAACTGGAAAAAGAATGAATGAGTAATTAACTGGTAACCATTTCAAATACTGGGACCTGCTAGAGCGAGTCCCAAAACGAAGAGACTGAAATGTCAAAAAAAAAATGAACTTACATATACTAAGTTCGAGATGGACATTTCTCAGAATATTCCTTTTTTCTCTAAGGTTTGGTGATCTTGGAGTTGATATACATAGGTTCATGGTATGGGGGGGTATTTTGAGTGGTGACATTTCAGCAGGAAGCCTATTAATCAGCTCTACATATCTGGAGCCTATCACAATTTGTTGAAATACCACATTGTCGAAACCCATACAGTCCAGGTCATATGGTCAACAATCTGGTTCGTCAAACCATTCTGACTGAGATCGAGGTACAGTAGGGATCAGGGAATTTCCCCTTTTCCCCCAATGTAGTGAGAATTCAGAAATAATTAGTGGGGGAAGTGGAGGCACAGCCCCTTGTAACATTTGTCCCCCTTATGAAAACATTGCTTGTGTTGTGTGGCTTTATGTTAGTTTTTCGATTAACTGCATTGTCGACCACATGGTCTGGACCGTATAGGTTTTGATGTGGTTTTTTTTGTAAATGGACATTGATCCTCTATAGCTGCAGCACTGATAGTCTTCCTTTGTCCCTTGGCCATTTAGCAAACCCTTTCCATAGCTGTACGTTAAATTGCACAGAAATATCAAGGAATGAAAAAGACTGAACTTGTAATGATCTTTACAAAGGGCAAAGACTATTCACTATTTGATTAAACAAGTAATATATTAGTCTTCCCAAAAAGATCAAAGTAGCCTAGTCTAATTTTGGTGTTTTATAGCACTAACAACTTCACGCACTACTTTTCAAAAACATGACATTGATGCAAGACTGAATCAAAATATTATGTTTCACTTTTCTACATTTCAGATGACAAGTTGTTTCATTTTACAAACCAAATCTGTTTGCTTATCACAAATAACTCCAATTTATAAAAAATTAAGTTTCACTTCACTTCGTTTACAAGGTATGCAATAGAAAATGTATGCGTGCCTTCAGTATGAAGTTTTCCAATTTAGATTTAAGTGCACAGGTGTTCTGTTTAAGTAATGGTTTCAAATTAAGACATTTTATGCATGAAACATGACAGCAACATCCCTAGAGGCATGGGTGTATCACAATGCACATATGTTACATATACCAAAATGTAATGACAGCATGTACAGTTCTAACACAAAGCTAATTCCATTAAAGCACTGCGCTGATAAGTCTTGAGAGACTAAGATCATAGTAAGCTGTCACCTAGGTTTGTGTCAACGACTCCAGTTAGAATCCTGCATCAAGCTTGTGATCAAAAATGTGCAAATTTGTAAATGATATACTATGTTAAAAAAATGGTAAGTGCACATAAATGTACTTCTTGGAAGGAAAGAGCCGAAACATACCCATTTAGGTTTCTAATATCAACAAGAGATAAAACCTCAAAACTTTCAAAAAGGTTCAAATGGTATTAGACTCCCAGAGGGGTCACCTTCCTTTGGACAGCATTCCGTCTCCGACTTATTACATAAAATATACTTACTGAATGACTCATCGTTCATTCTGACAGAGGCGTATATATTTCATGCTAAGCATAACAATTCCTGTCTGCACTTCCCTTTATGATAATCTCTAGGCAATCCTGGCAATAACATCTCTATCCCATTATGCAGTAAAGTCAAAAGCACCTCCACATGCCCTGCTTGGTGGCCTGCACAATTGCACAATACGTCTTCCCTCTCTCACATACACAAATACACTACCATCTTCACTCACCTATAAGTTTCCTCACATGCATTGCAGTCATCTCTGTTTCCATTTGCTGAGACAAATTTTCTGTCTGTGTCCTTATTTACCAGGGTGCTTATATTGACTATTAAATTCTCTAAACATGTCTCTGTTACTGTGTATCTGATTTAATGTAAATAAACTTCACCTTATCTTTTAAACATTCTCTGCTTAGGGGACACTGAAAGCTATGTAGGGCTAGGAAGCCAGCTAATCAGCTCTTATCAGAGATGCATTTAAGCAAAGATACTAAATTTTGGTGGGCAAAGACTATGTAATTGGATTCAGGAATTCCACTCATGGCTCATGACATGACAGTCATAAGTACTTGAATTATATATGGGTGAAGCAATACATGGGCAAGATATATGTAAGAGGTAGGGTCATGCAGGCCGCAGGGTTGGGGAAGTGGCTACAATGTCTTGTGAAACATTAAAGTCCTTTGCAAATAGCCAACAACCTCCTTACATATTTTGCAGAAAAGTGCTAATGATATTTGTCTGACTCTAAGCAAAACAAAGATAATGCAATAATTTCTGGAACACTGCTTTAGTCTAGTTCAAGGAATACTGCATGTATGAGCTGGTACTGCTGGGCATTTTTGGCATACCAATGAAACTTACCAAGTCCAGGAAACCATGCATGTCAGATTATGAGTCGGCTACAATTTGCTCAATAACATAGCATCTAGGATTGCCAGTGTGAATATGTCCAAAACATCTTGAACTAAACAATAATAAAAACAGCAGAACTTCACAGCTTCAGGTATACGAGCTAACCATGGATGAGACCATCTGCCAACATTTGCTGTCTGGCAATACGGACACATATATACTTCCTCCATGGTAAGATATACAAGAACACTACAGCTGTCCAATGAACAGATAGGAAAAAAGGTTAAATGCTGTGAACTGGTCACAACTCTCTAGGACCAGTCTTAGCAATTGTTGGGACAATTTGGATCATTCTGGTAAAGTCCCAGAGCTCACCTCCCATCTACCATACCACCCCTACCCCCATCCCCTTCTGGCCTCCTAGATTTAAGATTATTTCAATTTAGATATCAAAGTATATACATGACATTCATGTATATGAAATGTAAAAGAAGATCTTTATTAGCTTATGTTTTGTCAAAAGCATGCTAAAAATAGAAATAGACTATCAATCTACTTTGGTAAATTAAATGCCCTACGTACACCACCACCTTCATGCCATGTACCAGACAATGCCAGACCATATTGCTGTATAGTAAGTTCATTTGACATGAGGCCTGATAAACTTTTCAGACTCATAGTTGTCCAGAGCTCTTATCTTCCATGCCCAATGCCCTGAGATGCCAGGAAATGCACGACACATCAACAAATAGGGATGGGTTGTATAATTGTTAGGATCCTGGGAGGAGAGGTCATGAATAATTTCTAAACTCCATTATTTTACATTCTCATATCATATTACCCTTTTATTCCTTCATTAACTTTTATTCACCTCCTGCACCTCCTCTAAATTACTGGAGTCCCTTGCAAATTATCATACCTTGTTACAGCTAGTATGTGTTTCCAAAAATCAGAAAAATTATATATATATATATACACACGTGTATGCATGTATATATGTATATATATATATATATACACACACACACGTGTATGTATGTATGTGTGTGTATATATATATACACACACACACACATGTATATACATATATATATATATATATATATATATATATATATATATATATATATATATATATATATATATATAAATATATAGCTATATATGAATTTAGAAAGAATTATCAACAGTGAGTTTGACTGAAACACAACCATCAAACAAACTTGATGGCTATTACCCTAACTGCCTCTAAAATCATTGCAAAAAGTAATTATACACATAAACCAATAAGTTACATTTGTGATTACAAAAAGTAAAACAAAATAACAGCCTTCATAACCCTAGAAACAAAATATACTAACTCCAGGGTCACACCAACTTGAAAAATGGGCAAAAGCCCTTGAATTATGTAATGGTTGAAATAATGAACTTCGACCATTACATAAATTCAATAAAATGTACCTGCAGCAGAAAACACCATTTTACTATGCAATAAAATGCATGCATGGATAACTCGTATAGCACTAATGGATACCTCTCAGCTGACTGAGTTTTCAGAAACTCGTAATTCATATCGGCCAGATATTATGATTGAATTTCCAAAGCTCAAAATTTTTGAATTGAGATCACATTACAGTGAGGATTGGGAAATTTACCGTTTTCCTCAATGTAGTGAGATCTCAGAGTTGGTATATATAAGTTAAGGGGGAAAATAAACTAGATTTTTGTGGGGGGTTTTTAATGTTCAATTTTTCAGAAATTCGATCATATCTTCTCACCAGTATAGATCCATATATATATATATATATATATATATATATATATATATATATATATATATATATATATATATATATATATATATATATATAGAATATTGAATGCTTAGATGACTGAATGTTCTTTAAATGGAGTTTCTGCTGGCAGCTTTTTACATTCGATTGTGTTGCAATGCTGTATGGGAATTTGCCTTACCCATCTGCTGTGTGATCTCAGAGATGGTACATATAAAAAACATGGTGTGTGGGGGAAACAAAATGCTTGCCCCCCCCCCGCAAAAAAATAGTTTTCATTTTTTGATGTTCAATCATTTTACAGTTCTATGCAAAGTGATTGGTTTGGCTTTGTTTGTTCTTATGAATATTCACGGTTTACTGATTTATATATATATATATATATATATATATATATATATAGATATATATATATATATATATACATATATATATATATATATATATATATATATATATATATATATATATATATATACACATATATATATATATATATATATATATATATATATATATATATATATATATATATATACATATAAAATGTATGTATATACATGTGTGTATGTGTGTGTGTGTGTGTGTACATATATATATATATATATATATGTGTGTGTGTGTGTGTGTGTGTGTGTGTGTGTGTGAGTGTGTGTGTGTGTGTGTAACAATATCAGTCATGTTAGGCCTCTCCTTAGTGCCTTGCTGATAAACCACCCTTTGCTCAACTATTTCTGAATTACTTTTATTTTTTTATTGATTGATTGATTTGCTAAGCTTGGCAAGTGCACTATTGCTTGCATTTACTTTCCATCCACAACCCTGGCCATGGATTTAAATAAGTCAAATGACAGAACTGTATCAGAATAACCCTGCGCCAAAAATATAAAGCCACATTAAGAAGAGCATTTCTAAAGTGACATCATAGATACACTTTTAGAATAACAAAGGTTAAGTTTTTAATTATTTTTTAAATTTACTATTTCTGCTTGCATTCTGTAAAGTAATTTCAGGAAAGATATAATTTATGTAATTATGCTTCTGTCAAGCCAAAATTTACTGATAAGAAGTTGCTGACAGCTAATGCTATCAAAAGAGTTAGGTATATTTAGTCTGAGGTCACATGACCTCTGGGGTAGAGGAGTTAATACATTTATATGAACATATGAACATAGAAGGATTCGATTAACTACTACATAGCATCACCTCCTAAATTTTTCATTTACTTATGGCTCATTAGAAATTTCAATGAAAAGATACCATGTACCTTTCTTATGTACAACATATATGTAAACGTCTTCCCATGTACTGCATGGAATGAAAACATGCATCAGATGGACTGTACAGATATTTGTCACTTACAATTTCCACATCATACAAAGTTTACCCCTGAAACATCATCTGTCCTTGTTCCACTCAGAAAAAACGAAAGAGAAAGGTTACACATAAAACACAAGTGCACACAAACACACACACACACACACACACACACACACACACACACACACACACATACAGCCTCAGATTAGAACAGCCCACCTAAAATTAACTTAAACCCATATCTACATTTAATTTGGAAGAAAAAACTAAAAGCAAATTAAAAAGTAAAGCACAGATTGCATTTCTAATTTGTTTCAGTTTAAGAAAAATAAGTTCACATACTGAATAGACAAACTGCGCAAACACTAATCCCTCCAGAAAACATTGCTAATTTAGAAGTAAAATAAGCTAAAATCAAATAAAAAGTGTAAAATAATAAACTGCCTGCAACCACTCAATTGAAAAATGGCATTACCATCAAAACAAACCTGTTTCTGTCTAAACTAACTAAAAATAAATAAACTAAATACCATACCTAATAAATTGTCTTTTGGCTTCATTGCCACGGCAGATCACCTGTTTGCAGATTGATTGGCAGTGGGGTTTTTACTGTGATGAGTTGCTAGCCCAGCACCCAACCTTCACTGAGGGCAGATACACACCTACCACATGTCTTTAAAACTTACCTGACCACAGGGAGGATATGCACACTCCACATTGAAGGCATTCCAGCCAAGAATCGAACTGGAGAACCTTTTACTGTGAGGCAACAGTGCTAACCGCTGCACCACCATGGCCAGACTAAATACTAACTACAATACAATACAAACTAAATACCATACCTAAACAACTAAAATCAAAAATAAGAAGCACCTAAGAAAAAGAGAAGAAAACCACCCATGAGACATTCCATTTATGAAATGTTTGCAAACTACCTAAAGCCACATGGAATTAAAGTTAATGCTGTTGATATAGTAATATAGCCAGAATTTCTGAATTTCTTCTCATGAGTCATTCACTGCCTTGGCCAAAACTTGAGAAGTATGTAGTTTGTGTGCTATTTATACGCACGGAATGTTCTGGACTGGGAATGGAAGCATATCATACAGTTGCCATTATTCATGTCAACTTACTGGATGAACAGGATGGGTGGTAACTCTTGGCAAGTTCACTAGTCTGTATGCATGGCTAGTCTATGTGTAGGGCAATCTTCTGACTACCACAATTACTTCAGATGCATCTAGAACAGACTTTTATCTCTACTGAAGCCATAGTCAATGCGTAGCATTATTATGTCACTGTAGCTTGCTATGTAACCTATTTGACAAATCATTCTGGGGGAACATTGATCATTACACCTGCTACCAACTGTGTACCCCATGTTCTACAGCACTTATGGCTACATGTGAGTAGTATGGCTACATGTGAGTAGTATGGCTACATGTGAATAGTATAGCTACATGTTAGTAGTATGGCTACATGTGAGTAGTATTGCTACGTGTGAGTAGTATGGCTACATGTGGGTAGTATTGCTACATGTGAGTAGTATGGCTACATGTGAGTAGTATTGCTACATGTGAGTAGTATGGTTACATGTGAGTAGTATGGCTACATAGTATAGCTACATGTTAGTAGTACGGCTACATGTGAGTAGTATTGCTACATGTGAATAGTATTGCTACATGTGAGTAGTATTGCTACATGTGAGTAGTATGGCTACATGTGAGTAGTATTGCTACATGTGAGTAGTATGGCTACATGTGAGTAGTATTGCTACATGTGAGTAGTATGGCTACATGTGAATAGTATTGCTACATGTGAGTAGTATTGCTACATGTGAGTAGTATGGCTACATGTGAGTAGTATTGCTACATGTGAGTAGTATTGCTACATGTGAGTAGTATGGCTATATGTGAATAGTATTGCTACATGTCAGTAGTATGGCTACATGTCAGTAGTATGGCTACATGTGAATAGTATTGCTACATGTGAGTAGTATTGCTATATGTGAGTAGTATAGCTACATGTGAGTATCTTTTTATCTACTACATCTCTAACAGAAACTGTCTACTGAACCCACGTGCAATTGTTGTTCTTGGTAAAACTGTCCCTGCCCTGCTCAATGCAAGAAAAGAAAAAGTTCATACAAAATACGATAAAATGTCAGATGCATTTCTGAGAAACAGAGCGCTTCTCCTCAGGCTAATTAATATTCCGTTCTAAGTAAAATACTTACCATTAAAAGCACATTGTATGCTATTGTTTTCATTACTGCAACAATGAAAGATTCATTACTCAGGTCCTACAACTTAATCAGCAGTTGTTTCCTTGTAGACTGCAACAATGACATATTTTTAAGTGCATTGTTTTTCTCATGTATTAGCTGACCAACTAAGATTGATTTTAACCAAGGATTAACAATTACACACTTTCAGCTAGAATAAACCCAACGCAGTAGTCACAAATCAATCAAATCATATTTACTATAACAGACTACTAAACACACTTCTGCTTAGTTGAGAATTCCCTTTTACATGCCTAGCAATGATCCAACTGACAGATGTGATGCCTGCTTTATTCCTACAATTTCTTCTGCTTTGCTCACAGGATCCAGAAAACAGACCTGAACCTGTGAACATGTCTCAGTCATTAATAATAATAATAATAATAATTTGTAATATTGTAATATTTTTTTTGCAACAAAGTACCTCAGATACAATAAAGCACTCAAATTAATTTATGAGCAATATCAGAATCCTGTCTCAAAGCCCATGTGCTGAATAAATAATTTACTGTTTCTGGGTATGAACTATTCAGGAAAGATTGAAGGGCAAAGAACAGAAGGGACTTCTAAACTTGCCTATTCAGATACTAAACCAAAATTATTACAGAGGAAACCACAAATAAAGAGGAGAAAATTGTCTCTGCTAATTAATAGCATCACAGGAAATGCTAATTAGCTTCACACTGACTGGGTGCATATAAGCCCCTTTGGCCCAAAGATGCAAAACAACTACTTCCTGATACTGTATCATAGTTTCAGGACAGGCTGACAAGTACAAAGAACAACTTCCAGTATTTGAGATTTTAACATTAAGGACACCTTCACATATACTTTCCAGTATTGTCACAATACCTACAAGAAAGGATCAGCAGAAATAGCAGAATTACTGGACTGTATACAGACCAAACAACCAGTAACAATCTCAGTGGTAAATTGCCAAACCATTTTAATGTCCAATACCTTACTTACATTATATAGATACATAAATTAACTTCAGCCATCCCTGAGAGCATTTAACATATGTAGTCTGAAACACAGTCCAATTTATTGGTTAGCTCAAAGCTAAATGCCCTTGTGGGTCATTGTAGCCTAGCCAATTATCCCATTTGAGAATACAACCCTGCTCCTTGCGTTTGTAAGGTAAAACTTTTAGCCATTATATCAACCCCAAGTAGTAAGCTTAACTGGAGAAGAAATGAACAAAGTAAATAAGGATTGCCTGAAACACACAGCTGATATTAACCCCGCATTAGAAATGTTTAATATTTTCCTGTTAAACCAACTAAACAAGCAGGCTGCACTAGAAATAATGAGTGAGAAATAGTACCTTATCTTGGATCAATGATATTAGAGAAGAAACACGTCCTTGAAAGATACAGTTTGAAAACAATATAAACAAAACAATACCACTGCCCACATAAATAAGTACAGTTGAATATATAATAAATGTCAAGTCCTTACTGGAAAAGCAAAACAAAGCTACGTCTTAAAATGTAACAAAATTACCTAAATAATGGCTAGGATTTCTAGAAGAGTGTTACCTGAATACTAGGAAGTATTAAAAGCACTACAATTAATTCACTACATCTTCCAGCACTAAAAGATACAGTAACAATGCTCTTGCTCCCACCCCACATAACTAACTCTACTTAATGTCCTTTAATATCACATCCTTCTTTTAGCTACTATACTTGTTCTCTAATTTGTATTAATTTTTTGCATTGTTCTACTGCTAACATATTTTTTCTCTCAATGTATTAATTGTTATGACTGCTACTATATTTCTGAATAGTTTCACATTATTCTGACTACATTGTAATAATAACGTTCTGTCCCTAGACTGTCTCTGTCGAATATTATATGTATTTTTGTTTTTTTTTTCTGGAGCTTTTCTCCCCAGGACTCCATTGAAAACGGGTTCTTTAAGGCCCAATGGACTATCCTGGTAAACCAACTGCAATAAATAAATAAATAAAATAAATAAACAATGTGCAGACTTCATTACAAAAGAAAAACATTTCCACAAAAAAAAAAAGCCATTTACAATTAATTCACCACAGTCAGACCAAGCCATACCTCATTTCAACCACCAACCAGTCTAAATTACATTTGTGAAAAAGACATTAAACAGACTAAAATACCACAGCACTTCCTTATATCATTTTGCATCAACAGTTAATTAGCAGAGACCTAAGAGAAGGGCTCAGGGTGAGAGTTATGGAAATATGTTCCAACCAACTCTTACTACTGACCTATAAACCCTGTAAAATATAGGCAAAAACCTTTGTAAATATTCTGTCTCTCATAGCTGGAACAAATTCCCATTACATATTAGAAGTATAACTCATGCCAACAACTTTAAAAGACACTAAAAGATCACCTGCTTAGTTCCAAGATCTGTCACTGCAATCACCCCCACTTAACCTCCCATATACCTCTTTATATTCACATTCTACAACCTCTACTTATGAAGTGTCTTGACATTACTTCTAATTCTTATAAATATTAGAACATGCTAGCTTTTCAGCACTGTGACTAAACTGGTTGTATGTTTATATTTTTATACTTACACTTTGTGACAATTATAACTTGTCCTGTATACTGGCATTCCAGTGTGTACTCTATTTTATCTTATGTATAATGTATATTTCACTTTTTATTGCTGTAGAAGTTATTGAAGCTTTTCTCCTCAGGACTCCACTGAAAACGTTATTTTTGTAACTCAGCTGGACCAACCCAGTTAACAAATGTGATATATATATATATATATATATATATATATATATATATATATATAGTCTGACTGGACTAGAAGTCCATTTTCAGTGGAGGCCCGGAGAAAAAAGCTTCAGGACATACAATACATAATAAACATAGCAAAATTTAGTAATTCAACATTTTTCAAAGTATTTCAAGAGAGCATTAGAAAGCACAGTAAACATATTACAACATATGGATATATACAATGTAGAAAAATAATTAGTCTGCTAGTTAGAGATATAGGTAGGTACACTAAATATTGCAAACAGACCTCTTTGAGCTAAATATTTATCCTTCAGTCTTTAAAAGTTAGGACAAATATATGTAAGCTTGAATTAATAGTTTTAAAAGGGAGTAAAGTGTGTAGAGAAAGTGAGTAAAAAGGTAGTTTGGAGTAAATTTGGTTAGTGAAGGGGTAATGTAGAGAGATGGTTTTAGTCTGGAGCAATAGCTTGGGCTGTCTCGATAGGTAAACTACGTTTATTTTAAATTAGATATTTTACCCAGGTTCAATGCATGGACAGATCCATGTAGCAGACAAGTGGGCTTTTAGTAGCTTTTTGAATTGTACTATGTTGGAGTTGGATTTACTATCAAATGGAAGACTATTCCACATTTTGGTGATGGTATAAGAGTAGAGGGATTCTCCAGTTTGGCTTTTACATTTTGTTATCTCTAGTAATGCCTTATTGCTAGAGTGAAGGGTCCGGTTATTTGAGTAGTGAGCCAGTAAGTTCTTTAAGGCTGGAGTTTTTTCAGAATGGTTTATTATTTGGTGGGCCACTTTTAGCTGATTGAATTTTAACAATGGGGGGAGTTCAAGCCACGAGAATTTTCTGAGAGAGTGGCAGTGATGAGATCTGTAGTTAGCTCCTGTTGCTCTGCTCTACCCTTACCTACTCTTCTCACCAAAACCCAACAATATTTCCTTTATATGGAAAGTACCTTAACAATTCACAACTGATTCTTAATCCTTCTAAAACAAAACTAATGTTTTTCTCCAACAGCAAAATATCTACAGACCCTACTTCATTCACCATTTATTCATCTAACAATATCTGCATTAAGCCAGTTGATTCGACAAAGCTACTTGAAGTCATCATAGACAAGGACCTTAAATTTGATAAACATTTAGCCCTAGTTATCAAGAAAGTGCACATCAAACTTGACTCCCTGTATAGAATAAAGCCCTTTCTAACTGATTCTACCAGATATAAGTCAAGCTCCACTCGAGTAACCAGCATGTGCAACCTCAACCTGGTCTGTGACATCAATAGGACTTGTTGGCAAGACAGATTTGTTTCCCAGTGACTCCCCCTTTTGTGGAATAGACTCCTGCTCCACGTCAAGTAGAGTACCTCATTAATCCTTTTTTAAGTGCAACTTGGATAACTCGATGGGAAACGGAAAATACACCCCTGGGATTCCATCTGTGTCCCTGCTGTAAAGTGGCATAGGGTGCTGACTTTTTGGAACATGGGCTACATTCTTGGCTGGGCTTGTAAGGGCCTCAGGGCCAACAGCCTAGCAACTTCCTATGATCCTATACGCCATCAGTAGAACTCACCTTATATCCACCCTCTTATACACCTCACCCATTTTTACTAACTTGACAAAATGCGACTTAACCAAACTAGAATCCTGTTACTATAAAGTAGCCAGATTCGCCTACAACCAACCTGCAAGAATCCATCACTGCATTATACTACACCAACTCTACTGGTTGGAACTTACCGACCTATTAGGCTATAACCAACTAGTACTAAGTCATTCTACTGTGTTTCACCCTGATAACTGACCATCGATTAGCAAACTAGTTCAGCACTATTTTAGCAGCAGAACTTTAAGATCCTCTAACAAATTGCTTTTGAAGGTCAGGAAGTCAAATAACAGTTATGGGGATTCCCTGTAGTCACACAGAGTTGCCAAAGCTTGGAATGATATGCCTCAACATATAATCAACACTAACAATACTTCTAAATGTAGACAGCTACTAAGGGAACACCTCAAGAACACCTGACTGTGCTCCTGCACCAGACCTTTATGTATACCTGTCACTAGCTCTCTCCTTTCACCTGTTCTCTTACCTTTTCTAGATCTAGTTTCTCCTTCTTTTTCCTCTTAGCTGCCAGTGTCAATATTTTATTTGCTTGTCAATGCCATTTCTCACCGTTAGCTTTTTCTTTCTTTCACTTAGTCCCAAAAGTTTATTAAATTTTACTACCTGGATGCCTCTGGAAAATAGTTTCAACTGGTTAGACAGAATTTTTACCCATAGGCTTATGCATACATAACCACATCCTGCAATAAATGACTTAATTAAGTGATAATAAATAACTGAACCAGAGCCTCTTACATGTTAGTAGAACTAACTTATCAGATGGCAGATCCTGGGTATTTACCTAAATACAAATAGACCAAACTACTGATCCTTTGCGAATCATTCTTTCACTCTTAGCTTTTATGACCTTAGCTAAAACCCATTTCCTTAACCTCTGTTTTTGCATTAAATGTAGTCACCAACACTAGAAACCTGATATTACACAATCTTACATTATTATTTTTTGAAACCATAGCATACAAACTCGAACATATTTTTTCAACGGCTAAAAGTATAACCATGACAACGCACTAAAGAAAACTCTTTTTCCTTTCTAGTTCATTTTTGTTCAACTCTCCTCCCATCTCTTATGCTTTATCTGACCTGATTACCACCATATGAGGATTGTGTCAATAGTTTAAGCATTTCTTGCGCCTTTAGTCCAAAGTCATCTTGCTGAAACAACTTTCAGCAACAGTTCATTTTTTTTTCTTTTCTCCACTGTTGCATGACCTCAGAGTATATACAAGTTTGTCGATGACATCACCACTCAGAAAAAAAAGCCTCACTCTGATACTTTTAAAGGTGATTTCACTGAGTTGTTTTCAGTGTATCTGCATTTAAGGAACCATTTAACAATTTGCCAAAAGGATTCCTGTAAATATATCTTTTCAACACAATGAGACATATTTACACTCCTTCAGTATATATTATGACTTTTTTTTACAATACTCTGTCTATATACAAAACATCTTTTCTTGTTTTTTAAGGTCTTTCTGTACAACTCATATTTCCATGGATCATAGCATTGTAAATCTTTTAATGTTAAATCATATTTTGAACCAATACCCCTACTTTCCTATTGTAAGAAGGTCCTTTTTCATTGCACAGCTTATTAGTAAGGTTATGGTATCTACAATGAGTGATCATTCTGCTGTCTACCCTGATCATTGAGTATATTCAGTATAATGCCCCCTTTGTTATGTACCTGTTCAAACACTCAGCATGACTTGAATGACCACAATGCTTTCTCATCAAGAAAATAAAAGGCTTAAGTCATAAAAACTAGACTGACTGTCTGAAATCACTGTACATCTACACAGTATCATAGAGGCTACCGAGGAGTGATCTCTGCCTCACATACAGACCTTCAACAGACCCTATCCTGTCCAATCTACATGCACATCCACAAGCGCAATGGTGGAATAAACACCCCTCAACAGATCCTAATCTCTTCTGCAACATAAATAGAACATGTTGGAGTAATAGCTAATGCAGAATGTCACTTCTATGGAATCATCTCCCACTCTACATAAAACAAAGTACTCCCCCTACTCAAATGTAATCTCAATGAATGAAAGATGGGAAACTACAAATGCACCCCTAGTTTAGCACCCTTGTCCATTATGGATAGGGATGACATGCAAACATACTACCTGTCTGTAGGTTATTTGTACTTAACAAATGTTAAAAACTACGTTTTCTTCTAATGAGAAGAAGAAATCGTAATACAATAACCTATCAAGTACATACGAAGCTCAATTATCTGTTGATTTTTTTTCTTTATGTGTATTACAAGGGGTTTTACCCAGGAAGCTTACCCTGACTAAAAAAAGCAAATAAATACATAAATGAATAAATAAACAATTACATAAAAATTAAATGTAAATTATGAAGACAATGCAAAAATAAAAAGAAATCTTTTTTTTTAATACCATGCAATAAACATCCTAACATATAGAAAAAGTTCTGCCTCATATACAATAAATCTTTTGATTATAATTTTAAAGTATATGTGTCTCCAGTGTTAGAGCTGTATCTGGGGGTAAATGGCCACACCCCTGCTACTTATCACCTCCAAAGTCTGTATGGCTCAGAGAAAATGTAAATATTTAGTTTTGGATAAAGAAAACAAGTTTTTTTTTTTTATTGTTTCTTCTGTGCGTTGAAGAAAAATATAAATGTTTTGAGACAGAATGCATGAATTTATCCAAATCAAATACTTACATTCTGGCTAAAGGAATTAAACCCATTGCCGATGAGGAAGACTAATATGTACAACTGCAAATAAGCTGAAGCCTTTCTGTTTGTGCTGGAGTTTTCCTTCCTTTCACAGTAAAGTGTGAACATTAAGGAAGAAGTCTCCGTCGTCTGGCTTACAGCTACAAGATTTCAAATTCCTGCTGGAGTGCTTATTTTGGCTGTTGGCTCTGAAACTTTCTCTGTGGAACTTGCATGACACCCCTGCATCTGCAAAACACGCGGAAGCTCAGACAGTGCTCCTCCAAACTACATGTAGGTGTGTGTGACATGAGTCAGTGCATGCTTGCATCCCATAGTGGACTGGCACCTTACATGGCATTGTCAGTGCATGTTTGCATCCCATAGTGGACTGCCATCTTACATGGCATTGTCAGTGCATCCCACAGTGGACTGGCACCTTACATGGCATTGTCAGTGCATGTTTGCATCCCACAGTGGACTGGCACCTTACATGGCATTATACTTTCTCTCTCCCTATTTTACATGGCATTATACTTTCTCTCCCCCTATTTTACATGGCATTATACTTTCCCTCCCCCTATTTTACATGGCATTATACTTTCTCTCCCCCTATTTTACATGGCATTATACTTTCTCTCCCCCTATTTTACATGGCATTATACTTTCTTTCTCCCTATTTTACATGGCATTATACTTTCTCTCTCCCTATTTTACATGGCATTATACTCTCTCCCCCTATTTCTATCTCTTTTTCTCTCTGTAATGCACCCACTTGAGTCTTAGGAAAGACATTGGCTCTCCCATAACCGTGAACTGGATAAAATATATAATTACAGAATGAATGAAAAAAAAGACAAAAATAAAGTTAAGTGCTGGAGAGGAGGCCAGCAACCTACTTCCATGTAAGTATCTCAAAAATGAAGTAATTTCATCCATTTCTTTCCATTTCCTTATTATATTGATTAGCTTTTAGTAGTGCCTTTATTCAAATGTGTGGAAAGTTTTCGTAACATTCAAGAAATGACTGCAAAACTATTTTACTTTGAAATACTTTCCAAATGGTTAGGGAAACTATGTTTTTTTTTCTAATGAGAAGAACACATTGTAATACAAAAAAACTTAAGTGTAATTGCTGCCTACATTTTGTATCCTTAATTTGTGTTACAATATACGGTATTTGCTGCAAAGCAAATAAAGCATGTAGTTCATGCCTAGTTTACTGAATGTCTGCAAATTTTTTGTGACCATGCAGTAAAAATGTATAGTGTCAAAAATACAATGACTTCCTGCAAAAAGGCAGACTAGAAGATTTATACCTCACAATATTCAATCTGTGACTTTAACAACTGGATATCTACGTTGCCCTTCACTTTGTAGTTCAAAGCTTATCTATGGCCCTGCCCTGTTGATTCCAACTTATTGAAACTTCCCTTCCAGATGAAAAAAAAAAAATCTGCTTTGAAATATCTGCTTGCTTGATTGATGCAAGATGTTCTTTTGAAGAAATCAAAACATCTGACCGACTTCTTTTGTATACATTCCTTGATAGCCGGAAAAGCTTTCCATTTATCAAGAACCCCCACGTGGCTCTTCTCTTGAAAGAACAATGCTATGATGAGTATAACAAATGTCAACTCTTTCCTGCACTAGAAGAGATCTGTGAAAAGGAACAATGGGTTGTAAAATTGAAGGAAAGAAACCTGCTTTATGGACTTGACTCTGTACTTAACACAAAGGATAAAAGCATTTTTTTATTTCTAGTTTTGCCATACATGTTGGAAGCCATTATGGAGTTTTATTAATAAAAATAACAATCATGTTTTATCAGTTAAACATCATATTTATAGTCAAGTGTTACGGAGAATGAATGTTACTTGTTTGCTTATATGATTACTTTATGATCAAAAAGCAATTTTTTTTCTGTTTCTTTCTGTTCCAACCATTGGCAGTTACCCAGCCCTCCCTAACTGGCCTGCTTGTCTTCCAACCACTAACCTCATTTTCAGGGGACCAGAGACAGACAAGAGCTAGGCAGCAGATCATTATACAGTGGATTTTGTAGTGCTGCATCTTTCTGCCTTACTCTCAGTGGATATCAAATACACCACAAAAAAAAACCCTGCAATGTTTGCCTGCTGGTGCAATTGTTCAAACTGCCTTACATAGGATTCCCTGTGTTAAATCCATTATCTCCTGGACTCCTATACGGGGTAGGTCTACCACACTATTTAACTCAAAAAACAACTCATGAAAAGCTGTTACGTGTTACTATATATATATATATATATATATATATATATATATATATATATATATATATATATAAAATAAGTAAACCAATCACCATAAACGTAGATCTTTATTAACTATGGTAGTGCTTTTATTCATTTTACAAAGAATTACTGCAAGCATATGGTCATTTAATTTACCATCCTGTTGCAATTATATATAAACATGGCAGTTCCACTGAGCCACATGATCCTTTTTCAAGGGAGACCCAAGAAGTTCACATTTTGACATAAAGATCAATATTACAATGTTCAATTTACAATCAAAAACAAATCTCTTAAATTGTTTCTAAGACAAAAGATAAAAAAAAATATGTGCAAAGACAGCCTGTTTTACATTACTGACAACATGGTCAATTGAAAATGCTAAATAATAATTACAAATAAAACAATTTATATGAGCATATTACTTTATAGAGTAACGCACTTTTGTGCTACCTTCCACCCCCAAACAACAAATAGCATCTTGTGCGTGTTTCCCCAGCCATCTTGTTCTCCCTAGGAACCTCAACAGCTCCTTGCCAGGCATGCCCAGACATGTTTTTGCTAGTCGTGCCTCTTACATTTTCAACACCAGTGACTTAGGGCTAGTAATAACAGACTAGGAAGTGAGGACTCACATTGGTTGTCATAGATGAAATACACTGACCCATCATTTGGAAATTGCTGGTTAACATTCCTACAAGGTTTCTAACAGAGGGCATTACATGCAAAGATGTCATTTTGGATGTAGTAGGAATCCACACCAATGCACATCACTGCATCATGCACGGGACGTTTGTCACCCTTTCCATGCAGGATACAACTTGGACAGTTCTGGGTTTCCACCATACATTACACAGGCAATGGTAAGCCCCATACCTTTCCTACATGATTAGAAAGCTGGCTGGTGACTACTTGATCATATCAGATGCCAATTGCCCCACCAGTGGGCCATTGAAAGAGTAATAACTCTTGAATGAGTTGAAGAAGCAGGATGCACTTTACAAGCATTTAAATCCCCACTCAGGATGAATACGTTGGCCTTGGCTTCTTAGTCTTACTCATATTTCCAAGTCCTAGAATCACACTGAGGAGTCCACCCCTCAGCATGAAGGAAGCCTAGTAAACAAATGAAGACAAGGATCATGTAGAAAAACATCAGAATGGCAGATGTTAGAATAAAGGTGAGATGCATAAATATATGATAAAAATCATTGAAAAGAGGTGCTAACACCCTAGCCATCACTTCAGAATTTCATGGGACCCTCTGTAACAGGCCTACAGAAGATGGGTGGCGAATGTTCCTAATGATGCAATGTGTATGATTAAATGCAAGTAGTAATATCTGCAAGTTTCCACAAAAGGCTACTGTTTTGAAGTCAAATGCCACAGAAAAGACATCAGCAAATTTTGTATCATTTAGAAGTAGTAGTAGTATTATTTTGTATTTGTTAATTGGAATAGTCCAAATGACTTAAGCATAGCCCCTTTTAAGTAGAGTCAAGGGGAGAAAAGCTCCACATATAAGTACATCCAAAATTGCAAAGTACAACAGTGTATAGCTGATCATAGACTTGTGCTGTAAATATAGCCCATACAGCTTGGTCAATAAAGGAATGAGTGTATAACATGGCTAGGTTTATAAAGGCCCTAGGGCCAATAGTAAACTCCTATGAACCTATGAACCTATAAATAAATTCCATTCTTTGAGTACACACAACATCAATGGTCAATTCATTAAATTGCTCTACTTAACCTGACAAAATTCCCTTTTGAGCATTATCATGTGTCCTGCTGGTTGACAAGTTCTATCTTCCATGTGAAATACATTGATCTACAGTTAAATGCTTCTGGAAAATTTTGAAGATTCGATGTGTTGATAAAAATGTAAGTCAACCAACAAACCCGCATCCAAATAAATGCATAATTACAATGCGCAAGGACATAATGCAAAGTATAATATAATTACAAAGTAGAATAACAGAGGATTACTGCATAAAGAGAAATAAAATCGAATGGTGTAAAATAGTAATAACAAATAGCAATATGTATTTTTACAGTCACAAGTTTCAATATCAGATGTGTGATACAAATGAAAAATAAAAGCTGGGTAGGTTTGCTTATACATTAGCATGTATGTGCAATACTACAATTAGAGATGTCTGTGATAGTACAATGTAGTAGAACATATTGAAGGGAGGTGAAGGAGGAGTTTTTTTACGACACATTGAATATTAATTGTCTAAATAGTTAATATAGTTCAAAAGTATATAGAGTTTATAGAGATATAGTTATGACAGAGAATAATATGTGTTTGGGGCAGAGGAAGTTAGACAAGTCAGGAAAATAAGTTTAGTGGAAA